>NC_060279.1:17432405-17741732 GCF_021613505.1 Equus quagga
CAATGACTACCTGCTTTCCTCTGCCCAAGCAGGTGATTCTGTTGGACAGAAGCTCTGATAGGAGTCATGGCCATCATACCTCCCCTCCAGCAACCTGGGGGGTGGGGAGCATAGTGGGCTGCTCCTTCTGATAGCTTTGGGAGCACCATAGTGAAGCTGGGTTGAAATCCATTCCTACTAAGACCAGATTCGTGAAGTTCTTGGCTGATCTTTCCTACTTAGGTTCAATCTAGCCAAGAATAAAAATATCGTCATAATGATTTATCTTTTCAGATTATCCTGTGTTTTTACTTGCAGTTTAAACTTGGGTTTATTCTGTAGCTTTGAAAGAAGACTACATGATGCAATTACATCTTGCTGTTAGACACTTGGCATTGAAGGCATTTGAAGTGATCTTACCAGTTAGGTCATCTATACTATTTTCACATACTATTGTGTCTCTAAAGAACTGGCCAGAGAGATCCGTATCTTGAAGGTCTCAAGAGAAGGGGCTTCCATAACTTCATTGGCTGCTTATGCTTCCTAAATCTGAATGATTTTTCCATGATTTCACCTTGTTTTTATCTTTTGTATTTCCTTAAAAATGTTCTTAAATATCTTAAAAATCTATCAAAAAATTGTTTAAGTAATCATCCAGTCAGGCCCACTGTGTATAGTTAGGCAAGAGTTTTGCAGCACACCAACTTTGCACGTGTGTTTGGTGGCCCTACTTACAAGTTGCTATTTTCCAAACTTGTATTCGTCTTTATTGACCTTAACTTTGACCTGTCATCTCTTTTACAGTCCTTGGAAAATTTGGATGCCAATATTAAGCATCATGCTGAAATAAGAACTGGTCAATTTTGAATAGGACTGACTTATGGTTCTTGTATATTAATATAACTGAATGACATGAGAATTTTAATGATGACAATTATATTTGCATGAGCTTGTATTTATCTCTTGGTTTATTAGGACCCAGGATTGAGGTTTAAATTGAATGGGCGTAATTAATAACAATTTGAAGAACTGTTCAAAAGCAGAAATCAATTTGAAAGAAATTACATGAATATGCCAGGGAGTGAAGGGTGGCAGCAAGAGTTTGTTTAGTTTAAAATATAAAATGAATTTAATTTGCCATACTTGAGCATCTGTTTTGAATGTAGTTTTTTCCCAGTTTAGAAAAATGTCCAGTTCTTAGAACTGGTAGTGCTTTTAATAACATTGTGTTTTTGTGACTAAATCTGTCATGCACTTGAATATCAATTTTTCCTTCATCAGGCATTTCTTGGGTGTCTTCTCTTGGCCAGTCACCATATTAGGCTGGGGATGTAGTGATGAAGGAGGAGCTCATAGTCAAGTGGGACAGACAGGCACACAGTGTAACCATGGAGGTACTACTGGGCACAGTAAAGGCTGACCAGGTCTGCTGATGGGCTTAGGGAAAACTGGTCAGAAAGATGCTGTGTTTGGAAGCATAAAGAGAAGTGGTGCCTAGGATTTCATATGAGGTATGTCCCCCACTTCAGATAATTTATGGACTTTCTTCTGCAATGCCATTGCAGATGTAGACCAAAATCTGATGGATCGCCTCCAGAGAGTGAATAACACCTTATCTAGCCAAATTAGCCGTTTACAGAATATCCGGAATACCATTGAAGAGACTGGAAACTTGGCTGAACAAGCACGTGCCCGGGTAGAAAGCACAGAGCAGTTAATTGAAATCGCATCCAGAGAACTGGAGAAAGCAAAGATTGCTGTTGCCAATGTGGTGAGTGATTGCAAAGGTCTGAGGTGGGGGTAGGGGGGAGTCCCTTGGTAACGTGTAGCAAGTCTGTTAGCAGTGGAGTGCTGCTTCAGCTAAATCAACTCCTTGTGTCTTTTTGTCTCTAAGCATGGAGCAAGAAAGCCACATTGCTCATAGTTGTCATGAAATAGTTATCATGAACTGGCTAAAAACCAAAGGACAATCTGGGTCCTTTCTCTAGCTTTCTTCCTTCTATGAAAGCAGTCAATTTAGGCTTTCTTTATCCTTTATGGAAAATAGAAATAGTCTGCAGTCAAGGATGCTGATATTAAGTAAAAGTCTCTGAAATTAAGGAGGGGCCTTCTTTTTGCTAAGTAATGCTAATGAAAATTTACTTTTGACACTTGCTTTATTAAATTTAAATAATTCAGTCCTTTGAGATTAGCGCTTTGTTTATTTCCTCTGAAGTCGATCACTCAGCCAGACTCTACGGGGGACCCAAACAACATGACTCTTTTGGCAGAAGAGGCGCGAAAGCTTGCTGAACGGTAACCTCCAGACAATGGTTAAGTTATGGCTGTCCTCGTGGTGTTTACGTGTCATCTTATTCTATACCCACAGACACTTTCCACAGAACCCACTTTTGCAAAGTTTGCTCTCTTTTCTGAAATGTTACCAGCTAAATGTACTCTTTTCTTCCCTTTACTTTGAAATTAAAATATTTACTTTGAATATTAGAATATGATGGTTTAGAGGGAAGTTAGATTTGCACATCTCAAAGAAAACCATAACATTTTTAGATTTTTAATTTTGAAAAAGTTAATAGTTAACTCTAAGAAGTTCAGTACAATTTATTATTTTTTTAAATTTTTAACAGAAATGTATAGTTTTCAAGTTTCAATAGAGAACATTTACTAGCCCCCATAGTACTTTTGAAAATCCCTGAAAGAAAACAGACCATTTTATTACTGACTTTTTTATTAAGTGTAAGGTAATTTCTTAAGAAGACTTTAAATTGTGGAGGGCATCAAGTTAAAAAAGATTTTTTTAAATAAAATTACTAGAATGTTGGCTCCATGAGGGCAGGCATTTTTGTGTGTTTTATTCACTGCAGAAGTCCCAATGCCTGAAACAGTCTGGCATGCACTAAGTACTCATAAATGTTTGTTGAAAGCATTGCAGAACAGCTAGTAAACCTCATGGCTGTAGGGTGCTTAGGAAAGCCTGATGTTAGAATTTTAACCTCAATGTCCAGAGCAATTACATTGGCTTCTTGCTTTAACTGGTGCTCCTTTTCTGTTCTTTGTAACTGTAAATGTGTAAACTGTGTAATTTAGTTCATAGAACATTCATGATTTCAAAGCCAGATTTTCTGATTAAAAGAAGACAGCTGAAAACATTATGGAAAGCTCCCAGGAAAATTAGGTCTTGGAGAAAAATTAATTCTGGTGTACTTCATAAATGAATTTGGAAGGAAAGTTTATCATACCCAAAAGAATGGCCACGTATTGCAGCACGACAATGTAATATGAAATTTTAGAGCTAAAAAAAACCTTAGCAGTTACCCAGCTAAAATGCACTATTGGGCTGGAGTCCCTGTTGACACGTTCCTTGCCATTTGTTGTTGAGTTGCTTTTCCTGGCCAGTGATTAGGTTCTATGTGAGAAATCTGAATATCAAAGCTATTTCAAGACTACATAGTGACTGAACCAGAGTAGTGATTAAAGATTAGCCCTGGGATTTGTGTTTATGACTAGATAAATGAGTTCTGGCTAACATAAATGGTTTTTTATATCAATTACTCTTAAATAACTATATTTAAAAGTAATTTTGGGGGGGTTAGCCTGGTGGCATTAGTGGTTAAGTTCATGCGCTCCACTTCAGTGGCCCAGGGTTTGTGGGTTTGGATCTCAGGCATGGCCCCGCACACTGCTCATCAAGCCATGCTGTGGCAGCGTCCCATATACAAAATAGAGGAAGATTGGCACAGATGTTAGCTCAGGGACAATCTTCCTCACAAAAAAAAAGTAATTTTTTGAAGAAATGTAAAACATTTTCCCCCATAAATTTTATACCATTAATTTTCTTGGAAAATAACATTTTCTCAGATTACAGAATGCTGTTTGTAAACTCAGCCCCACTGAAATGATTGCAAAATTCCAGATTTTCCAGTATTTGTAGAACTCTGCCCACATTAGTATATGTATATATAATAAGGTAAGCATTACCTTAATGCTTTTTCTTTCTCTATTAGATGGTTCTGTTTCATGGTTTATTTGTTCTTTTGTTATACAGCCATAAACAAGAAGCCGATGACATTGTACGAGTGGCAAAGACAGCCAATGAGACATCAACTGAAGCGTATAATTTGCTTTTGAGGACACTGGCAGGAGAAAACCAAACAGCATTTGAGATTGAAGAGCTTAATAGAAAGTGAGTGTAATTTAAAAGTGGCTTGTAGCCCTTCAGTTGTTCTTGTAAATAACACCAGTTCAATGAAAAATTAAAGGGTGGTGGATTCAGGGCATGCATTCATGCAGTAAGATTCTTTTGTTAATCATGCTTTTGCAATGGCACAGTAATTAGAACACAGGATGTAGAGCCATCAAGATTTTATTTGATCTAATTACTCTAGCTGCAGAGAATGGAAACAAGACTAGCCATGATCCTTAAAATTCTGCATAAATGAAAAAAGAAGATAAAAAAATCATAAAATAGAGAAAATATACTTGAGCTACAAATATTTAAAAGGTATCCAAAATAAAAAAGTATATGGTAAACCGTATGTTATAAATAGAAGTAATGAGATGAAATATAAGTTTAAACTGTGTTGGTATTAAGTAATAGCATTTTCATATAGTGTTTTCTTTGAGGTTTGGAAATAGTCACAGTGATTTAAACTGGAATGAACCTGGGTAACATTAAGATGCTAATAGCAACTAACTTTTCCATTAAATCATGTCTTTTGTGCCTTAGGTATGAACAAGCAAAGAACATCTCAGAGGATCTAGAGAAGCAAGCTGCCCGAGTACACGAGGAGGCCAAAAGGGCTGGTGACAAAGCTGTGGAGATCTACGCCAGCGTGGCCCAGCTGACTCCTGTGGACTCAGAAGCGCTGGAGGTATGGGCTGGACAGCCTGTATGCAGAGGGCTCTGCTGTCACTGCCATCACCCATCCACAGTCCCCACCCTCACCCCCAAACATACACACCCCCCTCACGGTCTGGGTGAGAGCTGTTCTCACTAGATAGCTGCAGCTGTCACTAGCACCCACCTCCTCTGTCCTCCAACTTACTCCCTGGTAAAGCTGAGTTCTATTTTAGATATGTTCATAGACCTTATGGAGGTAAAGAATCCTCTGACTATAAACATTAAATCTCAAAGACGACTTTAGTGATATGCATAATCACTCCTAAATCTTTAATATAGAGATCCAAATTATAATATATCTGGATTAATTAAAGCAGATTACAGCTAGACCCTTACTCCCAGGCACTATCTGCTTAAGAATGAGAAAGAAATGAGGGGGAATGGTTTAAATGAAAGAACTGTATCAAGATGCCCTGGGGCAGGTAAAATATTTTGAGATTGGTAATATTTTATTTTATATGTACTCTCATCATGAACCCTCATACCAGGCTCAGTATAAATGGTGTATTTTTTACATTAAACTTCAAATTTGTTAAGTTTGACTTCTTACATCTGAGGCGTGGACTTGATTTTTACCATACAGGTTTGGGTCTCTTCAGACATGTACATACTGTATGATTCCACGTATATGAAACTTGAGACTAGGCAAAACTAATCTATGATGATAAAAACCACACCAGTGGCAGCTGTATTGTTGGAAAGATGGGTGTGGAAATTGACTGGAAAGAGATGCAAGGGAATTTCCTGGGGTGGAAATATTCTGTATCTCGATTGGGGTGTTGGTTACAGGGGTAAATATATTTGTCATAACTCATCACACTAAACACTGGGCATTTCACTGTGTGTAAAGTACACCTCAGTTTTTAAAAAAGAATCCTTAAAACCTTGACCTGCACTGTTCTTTCAAAAATACCTATTGAATGTTAAATATAATTGAGTTATTAAGCTTCCTTTTTCATCAATTTATTTTCTCTAAAATGTAATGATTTTAATTGCTTTTCTCAGAATGAGGCAAATAAAATAAAAAAGGAAGCTGAGGATCTGGACCGTCTGATTGACCAGAAGTTGAAAGATTATGAGGATCTGAGAGAGGACATGAGAGGGAAGGAACTTGAAGTAAAGAACCTTCTGGAGAAGGGAAAGACTGAACAGCAGGTTGGTTTGATATGTAGGTTGCTTCATTTCTTGAGGCAGAATTTGAAACTGTCCAAGTGGAAGCTGTGTCTGTCATGTCGCCACAGTTGCAGAAACAGCAAACCACAAGTATTCAGAGGAGGGCCTTATGTGGGATGCCCAGGCCCAGCTGGCTGTGTGCTGGGATGTCTCAGCATGGTGGCTTAGGGGTGCCTGGCCTCTTAGGAGAGAGAAGGGATTTACCCTGGAGGGTTTGTCCTCTGATCTGCCATGTGTTTGCAGACTGCTGACCAGCTCCTAGCCCGAGCTGATGCTGCCAAGGCTCTTGCAGAAGAAGCTGCTAAAAAGGGACGAAATACGTTACAAGAAGCCAATGACATTCTCAACAACCTGAAAGGTATGAAAGGGTCAAATAGGATAAATTTGTATGCTTCCTCCATTAGGGTGATTTCCTTTTTTTTTTTTATTTTAAAAAAAATTTTACCATGCGACTTTCTGAACATACACAATGTGAAAGATAATAGTATAAAAAATCCCATATACCTCTCATCCAGATTCGACAGTTATGATTTTTACTACACTTACTTTGTCCCCCAACACCCACCCTACTTTTTTTGTGCTGAAGCATTTCAAAGAGGAATCCCAGAGCTCATGTGGTTTTACCCCTGTATTCCTCGGTATGAAAACCACAAAAAGGGAATTTTTTTTATGTTAGGATAATTCATGTAACCAAAATATGCCTATTTAGCTGACTTATGTTGGTAAATGGAGATTATCTTTAATTTTCTCTGCCAGTTGCATCTCAATCTTTGTGTTTCTTTCCTCACCCAAGATAAAAAAGAAAGGTGCTCACTTCAGTGTGCGGCCCTGGACTCCGCTCTGATAAAATTGCCGTAGGTTCTATAAACATGGAAGCCTTGCAGGACAGTGGTTGAATGTGTGGACTGTGGTGTCAGTGGGATTCAGTCAGAATCCCTGATCCATCTCTTGTGTACTGTGACTCCTTGGGGAAATCGTCTGCCTCTTCAATCCTCAATTTTCACACATATAAAATGATACATTGCCTGCATCACAGGCCCTAAAGCTCTTCCCTCAGCGCCTAACACGTAGTAAACACTGAATAAACTGCAGCTTTTAATACTGGTTGAGGTGGTAGTGATGACATCCTCAGTGCTCTGTGCAAAAATAAATTTTTCAAGTAAGAGTTTGCTTTCCAGAAACAGATGTTCATTCATCTGAATCTTCCGTGAAGGGCTGTGTGCTTTGTTCTTCTAGGATTTCAGTCCATGCTGTTTTTTGTTTTTCTCCCCTGACTTTCGTTGTTCATATAACAAAATCCCATTGCAGCTCCCTGAAGGGTCCCTTTTGGCTTGCCGAGAGTTTAGTTCACATGCATTCCTTGAACTTGTTACAGATTTTGATAGGCGCGTGAACGACAACAAGACTGCTGCCGAGGAGGCGCTCCGGAGGATTCCTGCCATCAACCAGACCATAGCTGAAGCCAACGAGAAGACAAGGGAGGCACAGCTGGCGCTGGGCAACGCTGCCGCCGACGCCACTGAGGCTAAGAACAAGGCCCACGAGGCGGAGAGGATCGCCAGCGCTGTCCAAAAGGTGTGCATTTCTCTGAAATAAAGTCTTTGCTCATAGATTTCTCTCACCATTGTCCACTTTCTTTCCAGACCCCAAAAAGCCTTTGCAATGTTTTTCCTTGACTCCAGTAAAATTATCTTAAACCATCCTCGTCGTTTATTATTTTTTTTACTCGGTGTTAGGATAGGTAACCACCTTGACTGAGGCGGGAGAATCATTGAAATCATCCTTTACCTTAAAATTTCTACCATGTCTCAGTGGCGGGGTGTGCGTTGTGAGGATGGAGATGGCTTCGGGGAGCCATAGAGCCCCCTCCCACCAAAAAGTCAGACTCTTCCTGAATAAACACAGCTCTTTGACATGGACAGTTGACATTTTTTTCAACCTTGCACAGAGTGCCAAGTCAGTACAACTTTCGAGCTGCTCTTTCAAGCATATTGCTGTATCTCAGCCCCACCTATTTAGTATTTCTGTAGCTGCCACTGCTAGGATTCTTTCTGCTCATCTTAAAGAATAATTTCTGTAGGCTGGCTTTTTCCTACTTGAAGGTCAATCTCATTGCTTTAGTTGAAGGGGAGATTGGAGCTGATTCTAAAATTATGTGTTCGAGAATCACACATTTTTTAGTTTCTTTAGAACAGTTGGATTTTGGATTAATTATATTTTATAAAATACTCATATTTCAGGATTATGGTCTTTTTGTCCATTACGATAAACTGCTAAGTAGAACAAAACTAGCTTTGAATTTAAAAATTAACCAAATGAAAGAGTCTTAATCACTATGGTGTGGTGGCAAGTGTACACCGTTTAAATGTTTATCATTTGCTAGCTGTATGACCTCGACTGAAAATGGCAATAATAGAACAGGAAGTTTTAAGGATTAAATAAGAGGATACAAATGAAAGTACTTTATAAAATATAAAATGCTATTATGTTAGGTGGTAATGTTATTTTTTTATTACTGCTGTTTGGAGCCCAAATAAATAAGTCAACATATGGTATAAATTACTGCTGTGTTCTTTCTGGGTTGTATTTTTTGAGCCATTTTACAGATTTTAAAAGGAGTGGGAGCATATTTTAGAAAAAGGAAAGCTTTTTTTTTCCATTAGCAATTGTTTGTTTTGTGCCTAGAATGCTACCAGCACGAAGGCAGAAGCTGAAAGGACTTTTGCAGAGGTTACAGACCTGGATAACGAGGTGAACAATATGTTGAAACAACTACAGGAAGCAGAAAAGGAGCTGAAGAAAAAACAAGATGATGCTGACCAGGATATGATGATGGCAGGGATGGTAAGTGATTCTGGCTTGTTTGCTCATAGGCAGGAAGTGAAGGGTGTTTAATCATAAAGATCCCCAACTTGTTGAGAAGAGTCTCTTTCATATTTCATTCATATTTCATCTTCTGTTTTTCATTGCATTTTCTGGTCAAGAATTGGGTTAGTAACTTACATAGAAGACAAAGAATTTGGATTTTCTGCCAGGTTGTTGCACAATTGTCCTATCCCAAAGCTACTCTGAGTTAAAAGCAAAATGTTGTTTTACACATTTGAGGTTGTAGGACTTTTAGAAGTATGTATTTATATTTTTGAATGGGTAATTCATAGATGTTGTAAAATCAAAAAGGAATACCATGAAAAGTTAATTTATTTCCTACTCTTGTTCTCCCAGCAACTTGCTCCCTCAAGGCAAAGATCAATTTCTAGTGTAAAAGGACGTTTTTGAAGATGACAAAACATACTAAACTTAATATCCAATTTAATCTTCCTTTTGTGATGATGTGTCTACATAACACCATTCGTAACAAAGTTGACTTGTGAATGCATGGCCCGACAAAGAACTAGGGTCCATTTTTCTGTTTTATGTTGTGTTTTGCTTTTGAAAGACTTTAATGGAGTCACAATGGAAATATTCCTTTCCAGTTTAGTCTGATTACAATCACAGTAATGACAGACGTGAACTTGTTTAATTGGGCACTTTCAGTGCAAGGAAGGGACACTTCTTCCTCTCCTGCTAAAGAACAGACCCTTCACTGTGGATTATTTTCCCCTGGGATGGAAAGGAGAAATACTAAGCCTATTAATCTAAGTAAAGAAGACTCGAGGGAAATGATTACAGGAAGCCTTTCTATGCAAACACCTTATTTCATTGTGCTTTTTTGGGGTTTGTGTGTGTGTGTGTGTGGATTGTCCTATTTTTCTGTAGCAAGGTATGGCTCAAGTCCAAGTTCCCATATAGTAAAAATATGTATTTCTCATTTGTGCTGAGGGTGTCTAGATTTCATTTTTAATACGGTTGTAGAAATGTTAGATTTAGAGCCTGTTGAAAGAGGAAAGGATATGTTCTCTATGGGCTTCCACAAAGGGTATGGATTCAATTCAAAGGGTGGAAAAAAGATTAATGTTTTTGTTCCTTTTGGTAAATAACTTCTAAGGAGCACAAAGCACTCTCACTTGCACTGTCCCAATTATATTTCTATCAACCCTGAAAGGTCAGCATTGGCCAATTGAGTCTGAACATATTTTTTGTAACAGAAAGAGTGAAGGCTTATGGTTGTTCTGGAAGAGGAGGCTGGAGACGACAGATTGAAGGCAGTAGTGTTGCTCTCAGCAGACCTTAACTAAGTCCTTTACCCTGCTCCTAGTATACTCGCAGAAAAACCTGCGAAGCCTCAATAAGAACAGCTGTGATCTGGACTGAGATTAATGATTTATTTGTGAAGGTTTTTTCCCTTGCTTTCTTTTTCTTTTTTAAATTTTCACCTTCTATCCAAAAATTTTGCATTGTCTTGACCCAAAAACTAGGCCAAACAATTATGTGGTAGGGAGCTCAAAGCCACTCATTTAGATCCTGACTGGATTTATTTGTGAAAGCATCTGTTTTCTGATATTTAGACATTTCCTCTTCCATTGCTGTTTCCTGTGACTCATGCACAGTGTATTTGTTCAGGTTTCATGGGATTTTCCCAAATATATTTACCGTTGGTTGACTTTTTAAGCGTAAATTGTATTACCCCAATTGGGGTCTGGGTGTGTGTGTATGTGTTTGCAGGGGGGGAGGGAGTTACAGAAGAGTGTCACTTGATTATGAAAATTTCCTGAGAATAGGACATTTCTAATCAAGTCCCTAAGACGGTTCTGAAGGACATGTTTTAGTTCTAAAATGTAGTTTTTAGACTCATCCTTAAAAAATAACTTGTTTCTGCTTGATGGATTTTATTATGAATACATCTTCATGTGTTCCAGAGTAAAAAAAGGAGATAATATTGATTTGTGAAATATAAATACAGTCAGTGCAGGCAAACTGAATACCTGTTCATGACTATTATATGAATTAAAAATAGTGACATCCTGAACATGAAGATATGACCAAAAAAAATTAAACAATGAGAGATTGTCTTTTCATGAGTTAGGAAAGGGGAAGGCATCTGGAAATTAGTTTTTTTGGTTCATTGGGGAAAAAATATTTCAAGAAGATGAGAACATACCATCAGGACTATTTGTGTCATTTATCCTTTTTACTTGTACAGGCTTCACAGGCTGCTCAGGAAGCCGAGATCAATGCCAGAAAGGCCAAAAACTCCGCTACCAGCCTCCTCAACCTTATTAATGACCTCTTGGAGCAGCTGGGTGAGTAGCTGTAGGGTCATTTTAGGCAGTCTCTGAATTCTCTGTACCATCCTTGGCATCTGGTGTAATTGACTCAAAAGCAGATGTTATAGTGTGAATATTGTGTGAACTGAATCATGACTTCAATAAACAAATATTTAGCAGATCCTTCCGTGGAATCTGACCTGAGTATTGGAATCGGACCTTGGTCCGAGAACTTATAAAGTTTTGAAGATATGCTGCCAGCTGGGGTGGCCCATTTATGGTCGAGGTTTATGATACAGTTGAACAGTAATTGTTCTTAGCTCATCCTGCCAGCAGAGTGTCTTTAGAGGATTTAAAGTTGAAGGATTTCAATGATAGAATAAAAGAGCACTTTAAACTGGTGGTGACTTCACTGCCTGGAATTTTCTTCGTTTGCTAATTAAAGGATAATCTGATGAGGTGATGTTTTTATCCCATGAGAGAGAGAGAGAGCTTAAATTTTCAAGGAAATAGAAGCATACTGAAAAGCTCTTTTAATCCGTTTTGATAGGGAGCAGCCTTCATTAGGGGACAGATGCACTTTTGTCACCAGCCTCCAGTATAAAGTGGTCATACTGTAGCCACTACAGCCCTGGAGCAAGGCACTGTAGTCTCATTTGCTGGCCTTTAGAATTTGGTCAGTGTTTTGTTTGGGGGATGGGGGATAGTATATTTTTTATCTGTCTCAAATGTCAAGAATAATAAATTATGGCCTGCAGATGGATTTTAAAATGAAAGTATGCTAGAAAGTATGCTTTTTGTGGCAGAAAGAGCTGAATTTTAAAGTTAGACTTGGGTTGGAATCTCACTTGGTTGCCTGTAAGCTGTGGAGATGGGCAAATTCCTTAACCTCTGAGCATTGCTGATGTAAAATGGTCTCGTGGGCATTTAGTTAAGTACAGGATGCATAGAGTGCTAGCCGTTGTGTGGCTGTCTGCTTTCATTTTATTATGGAAGCAATTCTTTTCAAAAGAACCTCTTTTTCTTGCTAATTTTAAAGTGAAGCTTTGCTGAAATTATTGCAGCATTTCAACCCTGGCCGTTTCCGTAGGAGGGCAACTAATAGTGTCTGACTCCTGCGAGCAGGGCATGACTCCCAGAACTAACCCAGCTTCCCCGGAATCTAAAAGCTGCGGGGTTAGGATTCTAGCTTAAAGATGTTTATGTTCCTTACATGGCACTAACATGACTGACAGATTACATATATAAACATGAAAAAGGTATTAAATGTTACCAGATGACCTTCGAAACTTCAAGTGAGGCTTAAGGTCTGAAACATGGTAGCTGTGTATTTAGAAAACCTTTTACAAAAATCATTTTCTCAGAAAAAAACATCAAGCCCAATATTCGTTATACGCTGTGACCCATCCCCGCTGGGTTCAGTCAAGTGTTTGTACTTGGTTTGCGTTGTGTACGCCCTTGTACTACATGAACAATCTGCAAGTCACATTTGCAGGCTGCCTTTGCATAGTGGCAGCTGCCAGGCTTCGTTTATAGAAAGGCTAGTGGAGGAACTTGTGGAGTGATGTTATAATTCTTACTGAGTGCGTCTGTTCTCTTCTGTGTCCTTTCTGACTCTACAGGGCAGCTGGACACAGTGGACCTGAATAAGCTAAATGAGATTGAAGGCACCCTGAACAAAGCCAAAGATGAAATGAAAGTCAGTGATCTAGACAGGAAGGTGTCGGACCTGGAGAATGAAGCCAAGAAGCAGGAGGCTGCCATCATGGACTATAACAGAGATATTGAGGAGATCATGAAGGACATTCGCAACCTGGAAGACATCAAGAAGACCTTACCGTCTGGCTGCTTCAACACGCCGTCCATTGAAAAGCCCTAGCGTCTTCCTTTAGGGCTGGAAGGCAGCACCCCCCGACCGGGGAGCCATTGTGAGGCCATAGAGTGCCTTAACACAAAGATTACATTTCAGACCCCCACTTCTCAGCTGCTCTCCACCACTGTCCTTTTGAACCAGGAAAAGTCACAAAGTTTAAAGAGAAGCAAATTAAACAACGTGAATCGGGAACAAAGGGTTTTATCCAATAAAGTCTCTCTTCCACTTATGGCGCTCCCTTACCCACACTTTCCCTTCTGAGTTGTGTAAGGACGTGGCATCCTATGTCACTGTACAGTGGCATAAATACTTCGTGGGAACCGTTGTATGCCAGGGCTGAGCAAGTAGCCCTCCCCTTCCCAATGACACCAGCAGAACCTCCTCAGTCTCAACACTCTTGTTTCTATGAAGGAAAGTTTGGCTACTAATAGTAGCATTGTGATGGCCAGTATATCCAGTCTGTAGATAAAGAACGTGCGCCTGCATCTCCTGCCCCTCCTCCTTGTAAGCTAAAGAAAACAAACATCCTGTGCCAAAGGTATTGGTCGTTTAGAATGTCGAGAGCCATCATCAGTTGTTTTAGCTATTTTGAGTATAGGACACTGAGCCATCCACGGGTAAGGATGCAATTATTTATGACAGTCTCCAGGAGAATATGAGACTGCAGAAGTAGGTTGAACATTTTCTCAATTGTTAATAGTTGACTAGGAAGGTAAACTTTTTCCACATCTTTGGGCAGCTGATAATTTAAATCTGGGTGGGCAGCTTGCACTCGCCAATAGACGTCTTTTGATATTCCTACAAATGGAATTTATTCAGAAGAAATAGGGATATGATAACCACTAAAGTTTTTTTCAAGATTAAACTAATTCTTAGAGCTTTTTTAGTATGTTACTCTTGGAACTAGTGTTGTTATCTGACAGAGAACAGTCGGTCCCTAAGATCTTGACAAACAAAACAAAAGGTAAACAACCATCCTTGTCTTGGTCTTTTCTAGCAAAGGGATAAAATTTAGATGCAACTTGTATTGTCAGGTTACCATATATCCATTTTTCTTCCATTGGGGAGAGAGGAACCATTTGACCCTTTGCCTCAGTTTTCTTCTCATGTTCCCATCTTCTAGAATCCCGCAAACACATTGTTTGCCAAATCCTGGTGGCAAATACTTGCACTCAGTATTTCACACAGCTGCCAACACCATCTAGTTCCTGCACTTTGTGATTTAAACCCACTCTGAACCTTCCCTCTAAGTGTTGAGGGAAGAGCCTTATGTGGAGTTTCCTAGTGGGCTTCTCAACTTTTGATCCTCAGCTCTGTGGTTTTCGTTTAAGATCACAGTGTGACAATTCCCTGCCACACAACCCCTTCCTCCGCCCAGTCCGCCTTCGAGATTCATATATAGCCTTTAACACTATGCAACTTTGTACTTTGCGTAGCGGGGGGGGAAGAAACTATTATCTGACACACTGGTGCTATTAATTATTTCAAATTTATATTTTTGTGTGAATGTTTTTTTGTTTATCATGATGATAGAGTAAGGAATTTATGTAAATATGCTTGGTCCTCTTTCTAGAATGGCACTGTCCACTTTTTCACTCCATTTTTCCTCTTCACTGGCATGATGTGTCTGCATACCTCCTTCCCTTCCATCTGCAATTCTTCGGATTGTGTTTGTTCCCCATTGCTTTGCTCTTTGCCTTGTGTTTGCAGCATGTCCATTCTCTAACACTAGTGTCAACCTGCTTTCCTCCACACACAGCCACTATACAGAGGTACCTAGAACCCTCTTCGTTGTGCTCATGGTGATCCTAAACTGCAGCACAAGGTTGTTCTCAATGCCTGCTCCAGAGCAGGAACGCCAGGTTGACAGGATAGGGTGAAATTAGGAAATTTTGCCAAAGGGTATCTTTGACATCAATGTGGATCTAGCCCGGAATGAGCTAGAAATGCCCTTTCTGGCAGTTATTTGAGCTGGATGGGTCAAGTCTATAAGGAAGGGCATCAGGGATAGGCTACATGTAGGTAGAGTGGGAGAGGTGGTGGAACTTAGTTCTTGCCCTTCCATCTCCTCCTCACATACCGGAGTTGGCTACAAGTGTCTTGACGTAGCATACCTCTAAGCTTTCACTCTTTGCTTCTCTCAGGGCTCTTCTGCTGTCCCAGGAGGCATGGCTCTTTCTTGCCAAGTTTTCACATCAGTGTTTCCTAGCTAGTTCCTCTTGCTAAGTGGCCACATCCTAACAGAGACATTTTGGTCAAGGTTGCAGGAAAAGGACTGAAGATAGATTGCCAGGGTAGTTTTCCATCTAGCCTCTGGGTCAGGTTCACTCCAGTAAGTCTTAGGCCACGGGGAAATTTCTTGGTTTTGTTGGTTTTTTTTGCTTTTCTCCTCCATCTGTATGGTGTATTTTTAAACAGAATTTTATTTTTAAAATAAAAATTCTTTATAAGACGATACCTTAATTACACTCCTGCAATATTGCCATTATTTTATTGTATAGTTCCAGTTATCTGTATTTTATGTGATAAAATTGACAGGGTGGCTGCTGCAGAATGCTGGGTGTCACAGGGAACATACACAGCTGTTCCCTGGAATTTTTCCTTTTAATTCCAACTGTGGCCCTTTTATATGTGCCTTCACTTGAGCTGTTTGCCTTAATCTCTACAGTCTTGCTCTCCAGGGTGGTGAAGAAAATGCAACACTCGGCATTTTTTATGTTAAAAAAAAAAAACCAGTATTTTATTTATAATAAAATCTGAATATTTGTAACCCTTTATATTTGGTGTGTCCTGAGTCTGGTACTGGGGACAGAAGATGTTTTGAAAGGTATGATGAAAGGGAAGCTGCTCATGTGGCTTCTTTGGGTTACTTATTTTCTTGAGAGCAATCCGATATGTGTGTATGTGTGTGTATATTTATATATATAATTTTTTTTTTACCCTTCTCAGATTGGGATACTTTTGTATATATAGTCCAGAGGTTGGCAAACTTTATCTGTAAAGAGCTAGAGTATAAATACTTTAGGCTTTACAGGCCATAACGTTCTCTGTTACAACTTCTCTGCTGTTGTAGCAGGAAACCAGCCGTGGACAATATGTAAACAAATGAGTGTGGCTGTGTTCCAAAAAAACTATTTACAAAAACAGGCCATGGGCCTCTGGGCTGTAATTTACCAGACCCCCTGGTGTAGTTTTAATACTTGATTAATGACTACTGGGGCCTATTTTTAAATTATTTGGGCTTTGTAAACTAGCAGATGTATGTAAAAAGTTGTCTTTCCACCTCTTAAATATGCACATGTCTTTGGCTAAAGGTAGTTTCTTCAGATGATGAGAAACACTTTCAAACATATAATGGAATAAAAAGGGAAAGTGAGTGAGTCATGTGCTGGACCAGCAGGCCAGAAGGAGCTAATTGTCTTCACCCCATCTGGGAGGCTGACCCAAATGGAGTAACCTGAGGCCAGGTGAGGAGTTCTGGAACTCCAGAGACAGCAGAAAGGCATTGATTTACTCTTCGGTGCTCTGTTTATAGCCCCGAGTCCCTGTGGATGACGTGCCACCTTCCCAGTCTTATAAATCATTATAACTACCATACCTGTAAAGAAGAACCTGAACTCGTCACACTTTCTCAGAGAGAGCTTTAGAGGGCACTAGTTACTAGCTTTCTTACATACCCTGTTCTTAACCCATTTGTAGGATCTGATTCAGATGCAAATATATCTCCTTTGTAGTTGCTGTCTCAGACTGATGAGAGATTTTTCAAGTGGCTCCTATTTTATTTCAGTCAGCAGTTTCTCCAAAATTGGTGTCGGCATAATATGATTCAAAGTATTGCCAAACATTTCCTCCTTAAGTAAGCATTCTAGCTCCCTCATAAATCTGAATTCACCAGCCCCACTCCATTAGGCTTAAAATGGAATTTCTGAAGAAGACCCCTGGCACCCAGGGAGTCATGAAGTGGAAAAGCAGTGGCACCTTACTAAGGTGAGGAAGGACAGAGCCTCTCCAGGCCCATACCTTACAGAAACAGAACAGAGACAATTGTAAATGGCCGGTAATTTTGCCTGTTCACACTAAGCAGGTTTAAATGAAGTGAGTATTAATAGTTGGAGTGAAAAATAAGAAACTTTGTAGTAAGTAATCTATCAGAGGCTCCACTGGTCCAGGGGTCATCAACGAGAGTGCTTTATATTTGTATTGAGTCTGCTAGAATGATTATACCTGCTCTCCACGAATAAGTGAAATTCTAAATAAAAATCAAATGTGTGCTGGGGCCGGCCCGCGGTCAAGCGGTTAAGTTCTCGCACTCAGGCGGCCCAGGGTTTTGCTGGTTCAGATTCTGGGTACAGACATGGCACCGCGCATCTGGCCACGTTGAGGTGGTGTCCCACATGCCACAACTAGAAGGACCTACAACTAAAAATACACAACTATGTGCTGGGGGGATTTGGGGAGAAGAAGAAAAAGAAAGAGAAAAGAAGATTGGCAACAGTTGTTAGCTCAGGTGCCGATCTTGGAAAAACAAAAAATCAAATGTGTGCTTAAGAAAGGGAAACATTTAGCGGAAGTCCAAAGAAAAGCTAAAAAATCCCTGATTTGGAATTCAAATAGGAGAATCCTCAACATTTCAAGTGTTGTTGTAACACCATGTCTTTGCTTTAACTCCTCTCTGTCTAGAATGCCCTTTCTTTCCCTTCCCAGTACAGGAGAGCCTGAGGTCAAGGTGTCACCTCCTTTGTTGAAATTGGCCGATCCTTCCTTGTGTCCGCCACCGCTTCCTGCCTTGTACTGGCTGCTAGCGTGGCCTTTGGACACGTGTTAATTGATCAGGTGTCTCTCACCCACCTTTCCACTCACCTCCCTCCCTCCCCAAGGTCCAGGTCTGGTTTATTCATGTCCACATCCTCAGGGCGAGGAGGCAGACACTAGTCGCTCAGGTTGTCTAAACATGGGAAGGTAACCAACCTTTCTCATCTGCCTGTTCTCCCATTCCTGTTACTTTTTTGCTGCTGTGAGGAGAGGGAGGTTTATGCATACTTGTTAACTCTCTCTCCTCCTTCCAACAGCATTCTGCTCCCTCAACACTCCCACCTAAGGAGGGATTTGTAGCACGATAAATGAAACCGCTGTCTTACTTATAGCCTCACGCTAGGTATTCCCATTGCTCTGCATGTGTGTGTGTGTTTTACCCACAGCCCCTTCTGTAGCTATCTCTGACTCCTGGCCAAAGTTATAACATTAATTCCATTTTTTCCCTCCAACTCCTGGGAACAGTACCAGTAAATTTCAGCAGACTGGTTGGTGTTTTATCCTGTTTGCGTATGTACCTTAGGAAGCCTTGTAATATAGGCTATAGAGGTATTGCTTATAGTTTGCTTTTATTTCTATAAAAAGTTGAGCATCAGGCCCTTGATCAAGAATGTAACCCTCTATTACAGCGTTGTTCCACGAGTATGTCCAAGTCAGTTAAAGTGAGTCTCTATGAAACGTGACTAGTCATACCTTTGAGGACTGCCTTTCCATCGTCTCATAATCCTTTTTCACCATAGCTAGTAGCAAAAAATTCTACTTGAACCTTAGACTGATGCTTTTGGGGCCCATTACATGGTGTCTGCCCTTATACTGAGATGTTTTGTCATTTCAGTAACTAAGCTGTATCATCAAATTTTGTGCCGTGGCAACCAGTTTTAAAAATTTCTAGTACAATTTCTTTCTAAATATTTCTAAATATACTCTTCTCTATTAATTGGATCCCAGCCATTTCTTCCGTGGACGTTTCTTTCCTCCTGAGCGTCCCTTCTAAGTTGAGGTTAGTGCAGAGTAAGCACAAGTCCAGCGGTGAGCAGAAATGTCTGGGGAAGATATGCAGTCCGAGCGTGGATTACACGTTCCAGGGCTGCTGAGCCAGCGTCCAGGATAAAGGCCCAGGAGAAACAGCTGTGATTTTGGTGATTACATGTTTCCCATGGTCAGAGAAGTTTGTGTTACAACTTGCTGATCCCTCCTGGCTCAGACAGTCTGCTTTCTGTGCTGTCTCGGTCGAGCTGATACAGAGGCCCAGACCTGGCCAGAGAGATGAGTTTTGCCACCTAGATTTCAAACCAACTGCCCCCTTTAAGTTTCTGAGGGACTCAGGAAGGACTAGCACTATCAAGATAGCTCGCCTTGTATACCCTGTTTTAAAGGGCAACTTCATAGTTTTTTCCTTCATTTTCCCCTCATTTGAGTAGGGTCTCCATCTAACCAAGGAGAATATTCAAACCCTGGTTTGCTGCTCCATCACCCTCACCACTATTTTGGCGCATTGCCTCATTGTCTCGTGATTTTGATCCATTTTTCTTTTAAGAAACCCTATTATAAATGTATTTTTTATTTTAAGCTTCCTCAAATCCCTCTTTTAGAGGGATCAAGGCAGGATTTAAATATATCAGTAACTTTCCCAATATTAAGGAACCAGTTAGCGGCAGAATTATTACTTGGAACCTGATTGTCCTCAAGCCATGTGCACCATGCAGCTCACAGCCCTCTTGCTGCTCATGGGTTTCCCTGCCTCTCTCTTCCTCCTCCTGAGGTTCAGGGATGAGGCACATAAAGCTGGTTCACCTTGCTTTGCCTTCACCTGGCTTCCTCTAACATTGAATATGACCATGGTGCATTTATCAGAACTAAGAAACTGAAATTGGTAGAATACTATTAACAAATTAATATTGGTAGAAAATTTTTAACAGTCCTTTGCCTACTTTTTTAAACACCTGCTTTTCAAGACCCCATTTTTTAAAGTAATACTGAATTTTAAAACAGAAAATGAAAATAGTCAACATCAATCCCCAAGCTATGAGGAAATAGGAGTGTGGAGTCCAAAGTAACTGATTTTACTTTTGTAATACACTCAAGACTGCCCAGTGTATAACTTGTTCATAGTTAATTGCAAATAATGTCATTAAACAACTTGCTAAAATGTCCTTAAAGTTTCAAAAGAGGTTTTTAAAGATCCATCAGAATGAACATATCATTTATGATATGTCACAAATTTAAGTATTTATTAGAAATAGGAAATTTACTTACAAAGATTACATTAAAACTTTTTAATTACTATCTAATTTCAGACTTACAGAAAAATTGCAAGAGTAGTACAAAAAAACTCTTATACTCTTTACCCAGATTCTGCAAATGTTAATATTTTACTACATTTGCTTTTTTGCCGCTCTCACTCTTGCTCTCTTGCTCTTGCTCTCTGGAGAGAGAGAGGGAAAGAGAGAGAGAGAACTGTTTTAAGTTGCAGACATGAAGCCCCTCTACCCACGAATTCTTCAGTATGTATTTCCTAAAGACAGGGAGCTTTCTTACATAACTACAGTACAATTATCAAAATCAGGAAATTACCATTGATACAATACAATTATCTAATCGACAGCCATTATTCAGATTGCGCCATTTGTGGCAGGCAGAATAAGGGCCACACAAAGATGCCCACATCCTGATCCTTAGAACCTGCAAACATGTTAGGTGACCTGGTAAAGGGGTGTTAAGGTTTCTGATGTAATTAGGGTTGTGAATTAGGTGATCTTAGATAGAGAGATTATCTTGGATTACCTGATGGGACGGTGTAATCATAGGGATTCTTATAACTGGAAGAGGGAAGCAGAAAAGGAGGTCAGAGGCAGGCAATGTGATAAGGACTCGGCCCACGGTTGCCAGCTTGAAGATAGAGCATGGGGGCAGGAGCCAAGGAATGTGGGCAGCCTCTAGAGGCTGGAAAAGGCCGGGGAATGGAGTGTTCCCTAGAACCTCCAGACGGGAGCAGCGACCTGCCAACACCTCGATGTTAGCCCAGAGAGACCCCACCAGACTTCTAGTCCACGGAACTATAAGATAATAAAATTGTATTGCTTTAAGCCGCTAAATCTGGGGTAATTTGTTACACAGCCTTAGAAATCTAATACACCATTTGTCTCAATATTGTCCTTAATACCAAAAGAAAACCTAAAATTAGGTGTTGTGTTCAATTGTCATGTCCTTTCATTTCCTTTAATCTGGAACTGTTCCTGAGTCTGTCTTTGTCTTTCACGATGTAGACATTTTTTTAAAAATACAATTATTTGGTGGAGTGTTTCTCAGTTTGGCTTGTTGGATGTTTTCTCTTGATTGGATTTGGTTGTGCTCTTTCAGCAGGGAAATCCTAGAAGCGATGCTGAATTCTTTTCAGCACGTTTAATCAGGAGGCATGTAACTTATTACTGGCAATGTTAACTTCGACTTTGACATTTGCTTGGTGTGGTACTTTCCAGGTTTCTCCATTGTAAAATTACTCTGTTACCTTTTGTAATTAATAAGTATTTTATGAGGAGATACCTTGTGACTATAAATATCCTTTTACTCTTCACGCTTTTACCCACTAGTTTTAGTACCCATTGATGATGGCTGCCAAATGGAGATTTTCTAATTCCGTCATTCTTTTTGTGTTTATTAACTGGCGTTATGCTCTGAGGTAGACCTTTTCCTTCTCTTCCTTATATATATATATATATATGTATATACACCATTTCATATCTGTGGATTTCTATTTTATTTAATAGATTACAATATGTTGTTCTTAATATTTATTTTGATTCTTAAATGTCCCTTTTTGGCCAGTGGGAGTACCTTGAAGCTGGCCTCTGTGACTTTTTGATATGTCCCCATCATTCTTTGAACATTGTCTTACTTTTGGCACATGAAGATATTTCAGGCTCATCTTGTACTTTCCCTGCCCTAAACTTCTTGAAAAAGTAGGTTTTGCCAATTCTCAAAATGCTAATAGCCAACAACAACAACAACAAAAAATAGGTCACTCAGATGGATGCAAAAACTCTTGAACATGGTGCTGAATTTTAAGCAAATTGTTCATTAGGTTACTTGGGTTTAGGGGACATGGCCTGTTCCCTCCCATACATGATTGCCTATTTTATGCATTATCAACAAATATTTTTGGAGCACCCATTGTTCTTGAAGCCCACCTAGTAGTGGTCCCCATGGGTTTTATACTGTGAAAAAGGCAATTATTCCTACTTTGAGAAGTGTATTAAGTAGGAGAGGCAGCAAAAAACAAACATAAAAAACAGTTCAAATAAAAATAGAGGAAAACATATTTCTATAAAATAGGGAATGCGAGCATGTTGGTAAATAGATACATAGGGACATTATATATATATATAATGATGTAATTATAGACATATATGTACTATAATTATATATTATATTTATATACATAATAAGTGAATGCTCAGGACAGTTCATTATAGGAAGTCTTTGAAGGAAAAATTATATTTGTATGAAAAGGAATATTTTTTAGCCATGTTGGAGAGAACAAAGATCTAGGGAATGGGCTTGGGGACATTGACCCAGATATGAAAATGCAGGCATAGCGAATTCAATGATGTGCAAATGAGTAGTTGAGTTTTCCTCCCGTCCATTCCTCTCTGCATATTGAGGATGTTCCAGAACCCCAGCCCTGTGGTCTCTAATCCCAGGGAGGGAAGTCTTATGCTCTATGTGCTCATTTGCCATGTTCTAGTTTTTGATTGATTATTGTTGGCTACTCTTGCAGTGTGATGCTGTCATCTTGTAAGACCAATGACAACATCACAAGTTATTTGGTTATTTCAAACTCACATTGTTTATTTGAGGTTCTAAAGAAGTTACTAGCCATGTTGAGATCAAAAAGGGTAATTACCAAACCACTGGTAGTTTATTGATGTCTTATCAGATTCTAAAAAAGGGCTGGAAAAAAACCAGTGCAGGCTTTATTGTACTCTCGCGCTAAGTTTTATGAAGGTTGATTAGGTAATAAAATGAAGTTTGTATTCACATAGAATTGTAGACTCAGAACGTAAGCAGTGATGCTCAAAGTGAGGCCCTGGGACCAGCAGCATCTACCTCGCCAGGTAACTTAGAAATGCACGTTCTCAGATCCCACCCCAGGCCTACTGAATCAGAAATTCAGGGGCTCCGGAGAGGTGAGGGGTCATCTGTGTTTCCACAAGGCCCGTGCAGGGGAGTCTGAGGCTGACTAGAGTGTCAGAGAGTGCTGTGTATTGGTTCTCAACAATTTCTCCCCTGATGTTAACCTTCTTCCTGGTATATCCTTTGTGTCTGCATGTTGGACTCAATCAGGTCTCACCTTTGCTTTCATCTACCCTTGCTAGGAAACAGGATGTAATCTCTTGAATTGGGGAGAGAGAAGTTCAGAATGTGTCTATGCTGATGACAGTGTTGGAGACAATGTTAACTCTTTTCTATGCTTCTTAAAACTGCTAAGAAACTCTAAGTCTTATATAACATTGAATTAGTTAGTTAATCAAGACATTCCTCCTATGGAGTACAAAAGCCTTCTTAAAAAGTAAGTAGCGACGGACAAATGTATTTTTTAAATCTTTTAAAAAAAATTTTTTTGCAGTAGGGGCCAGCCCCTGGCTGAGTGGTTAAGTTCGCGCGGTCCGCTGCTGCGGTCCACGGTTTCACCTGTTCGAATCCTGGGTACAGACATGGCACTGCTCATCAAGCCACGCTGAGGTGGCATCCCACATGCCACAACTAGAAGGACCCACAACTAAAAATACACAACTATGTAATGGGGGACTTTAGGGGAGGAAAAGGAAAAATAAAATCTTTAAAAAAATTTTTTTTGCAGTAACATTGGTTTATAACATTATATAAATTTCAGGTGTACATCGTTATATATTTCTGTGTGGATTGCATCATGTTCACCACCCAAAGGCTAAGTACAATCCATCACCACACACATGTGCCTAATCACTACCTTCATCCTCCTCCGTGCCCCCTAAATCTTTTAATGTAAGTATTTTAGTTCCCAGTTGATTTCTCCATTTTTCATAAGACCTTCTAAATAGTAATTTTATCCACTAGAGGTGAACAGGCCAAAAGATCACAGGATAGGCTAGACCTTTTATGAGTCATCATGACCATCTAATGCTATGACTTTGGTAAGCTCGTTCTGAAAAGCATAAAAGAAAATAGAGCCGAGTCATTCAATGTGGGAGATCCATTTGAAATTAGGATAACCAATAAATATAGCTACAGACATCAAAAGAAGTTGAATTTAAACCTTAGGGCCTACTGAGTGTCCACAATTCATGGACACTGTAGATGTGTGCCCTCAGGTAAGCCTCTCAGCCTTGCCTGTGTTTCCTATGGATGGGGCTGGCACAACCTTAGAATTATTCACATAAACGAGAAGTCTGTGAAGCTATGTGAAATTTAGTATAGTCAAGTAAACTAAGTTTTTGTGGGGCCTGAAGCTTGTGCAATTTGGGGCCCTCTTTAAAAAATAATGTAAGACCACAAATGCAAAAGGAAGTACAGAGGCCCATGAGCTCCGTTGTCTCCACACGGGAAATCCACCTTTGTGTAGGTGCAATATTTGTTTTCAGCTGGGGAAAGACAGAGCAGTTGCTTCCTTTATGTCACTGTGTCATCGGGTGTGTGCATGACTGTACTTCTCTTCCGCTGCAGACACCTCAGCTGCCGTCTAGCCAGGCGAACCTGTTCGGTGCGCTCACTGCATGACAACGGTGGGTGCGGCTCGAGGGGAGTGCCTGGCCTCCAGAATGTGCCCGAAGGCTGCAGAATCAGACTTTTGCCAAGGGAAGAAGGAGCGCCCCAAGGACCACATTCACTGGGGCCACAGGGAACGGCTCAACTGGGCGGGGCCTTTGCTGTCTTCTTCATTTAACCTGTATAGCTCAGAAATGGAAGAGGCAAAACTCAGTTCCTCATGATCCCTTCTTAAAATAGAACTCCATCCACTTCCACGGCGGGAAATTGCATACCAGAGACGGTCCAGCTCTGGAGCCGTTTTGAGTTGTTTTCAGGCCCACGCCTGCTCTAAGCACACACTGTACTGAACAGAACATAAACTCTGGACAGCAGGGACACAGACTCTGGCATTTCAGCCAGGACTTGGTGCTAGGTTTGCTTTTATTAAGACAAAACAAAACATCATCAACAACAACAAAAACAGTGCTATTTTAATGAGTTGAAAGATCTGAACTCTTCAGCTAACTTTTCTGAGTCTATCTTTCCGGAGTCTGTGAGATGGCTTGTGATAACAATAGTGTCCTTTCTTTAGGGAGCCCCTATCACTGGGGACCCCAGAGCACCCTGTGGATATTTGCTCTCTTAAATGACGCTTCTGAAGAATATATTGGTCAGAAAACACTGAGAGGAGCCTCAATTTAGGATTAGAACACCTCAGTTCGTTCCCTTTTATCAAAGGAAAACGATTTTTGATGTCTTACTAAAATAGAACCAGTGCATGCCCACCCAGCACGAGGAGAGTCTATTGTGTGACTTTCTGAAGTGACCCAGGAGAGAGGCTTGCCACCTGTGAATGACTAACACAGATTTATCTCGGCCCATGCCAGCATCTGCAATAGGGGACCTCTAGTTATTGTTCATATGTATGTCATTATATTAAAGAAATTTTTAGCAAGTTTTCCTTACTGACTCTTGAGTGTCTAAGAAACTTTAATGACCTGTCATTCTACAACTGTATCCTGAGAATAGCTCTGTGTGAGGCCCCGTCCTGTGTGGTGAGGATATAAGAGTCCAAAACAGACAAAACCCCTGCCCTATGACACTTACAGGCTAGTGGGGGAAGCATAATATACAAAAGTTGGACGAAATATCTAGGTGTTAGCTAATCATGTAGCACTTAATAAGTTCCAAATACTCTTCTAAGACCTTTGTAAATATTAAACCTGCAACCTGATGAGATGGGTACTGTTATTCCCATTTGATAGTTGAGAAAAGTGAAGAATGGAGAGATTCTATCCTGACTACTGGTAAGTGATACAGCCACGCCTTGAACTCAGACAGACTGATTCCAGGACTTATCTGTAGCTCAACCACCCCATTATACTGCCTCTAAGTGGCACACCAATGTCTAGTAGGGTAGAAAGTTCTATGGAAAAAAATAAAGCAGAGAAGGAGGAAAGAAAGTATTTGGGAGGTGGAGCTTGAAATTTTTGTACAAGATGGTCGAGAAAGGCTCACTAAGAAGATGGCATCTGACTAAAGACCTGAACCACATGGATATCTGGAGAAAACATATTCCATGTAGGGGCACTAGAGAGTGCAGAGGTGCCCAAGTGGATGCAGCCATGTGGCTGGGGGTGAGTGAAAAGGAGGACAGTGAGGTAAATGGGGATTGGAGGTGGAGCAGGACACACAGTGTAGGATCTGAGGCTATTACAAGGACTTTCACTTTTACTAACAGTGAGAGGGAATGCCATCAGAAGCTTTTGTAACAAGGCATGATGCGATCTGAGTTATACTATAATAGGAGTAGGCTGGCAGTTGTGTTAAGGTAGCCTAAAGGAGGACAAGGGCAAAAGCAGGGAGATGAGATAGGAGGCTATCACCATAACCTACGCAAAAGATGAGGGGGCTTGGATTAAGGCAACTGCAGTGGAGGTGATGAGAAGCAATCCACACGTTCTGATTATGATCCGAAGGTAGAGCGAGGCAGCAAGATTTGCTGTGAGAGAAAGAAAAGAGTCAAGAATGACTTTAAGGTACTTGGACTGAAGGTCAAAAGGATGAGAAGACTGAGGCAGAAGAGGCATAGGAGGCAGACTATCAGGAGCTCAACTTTGACACCGGGGATGTTAATTACCCATCCAAATGGGGATTTCAATTAGGCAGTTGAATATGATCTTAAGAGTTCAGGGGAGATATGCAAGCAAGCTAAAGATATGAATTTGAAAGTCATGCAGATATGCTTAAAGCTATGAGACTAAGCTGAGAAAACCAAGGGAGTGAGTATAGACAGAAAAGAGAGGAGATCCATGGCCTGCGTCTTGAGCGGCTTCTTCTATGTTAACAGGGCAGTTCTATGTTAAGAGGTCAGAGAGATGAGGAGGAATCATCAAAGCAGACCAAGAAGGGGTGATCTGTGAGGTAGGAGAAAAGCCACATGAGCACACGATGTCCTGGAAACCAAGAAGAGTGTTTTAAGGAGAAGGGAATGATCAATTATGTCCAATGATGCTGAAAGATCTAAGAAGATGAAGGCTGAGAATTGGCCATTGAGTTTTACAACATGGAGGTCCTTGAAGGTCTCAGCAGGGGCAGTTTCAGTGGAGCGGTGGAGGCAAAGGCCGAATTACAGTGGTTGGAGAGGTTTCTTTTGTTTTTTTTTAAGGAAGATTAGCCCTGAGCTAACGTCTGCCACCAATCCTCCTCTTTCTGCTGAGGAAGCCTGGCCCTGAGCTAACATCCGTGCCCATCTTCCTCTACTTTATATGTGGGACGCCAACCATAGCATGGCGTGCCAAGCGGTGACACGTCCGCACCTGGGATCCGAAGCAGCGAACCCTGGGTCGCCGAGGCAGAATGTGTGAACTTAACCGCTGCGCCACCGGGCAGCACCAAGAGTTCTTGAAATCCAGTAGCAGCAGTTTCAAGAGAGACTGGAAGGAAAGAAACTGGGGAGCACATGTCTAGACAACTCTTTTGTTCTCCGTAAGAGAGACAACTCTAAAAGGGAGCAGAAAAATAGGGCAGACGCTAAAGTGTGACATGGGTTCAAGGGAGTTGTTTGTTTTCTTAAAGTGGAGAAAATCCAATGATGTGGGAGACAGAATGAAAAATCCTCCAGAAGGTGGAATGCGTCTTTGTCTAGAGGAAAGGATGGCCCTAGATGGGTATGTAACAGCAGAGGAGGTGAAAAGGAGGGCGGGTTTTTGGATGGGGCAGTAAAGGTGTGTGGTAGAGCTTCTCTTCTAAGAGCTTCTGTTTTCTTTTTTTTCAGTTATTTTATTGAGGTCATAATGGTTTATAACATTGTGCAATTTCAGGTGTACATTATTGTTTATCAGTTTCTGTATACGGCATCGTGCTCACCACTCACAGTCTAGTTTTCATCTGTCACCACACATATGTGCCCCTTTACTCCTTTCACCCACCCCTCAACTTCCTTCCCCTCTGGTAACCATTAATCTGTTCTCTATCCATCTATTTGTTTATCTTCCACATATGAGTGAAGTCATGTGGTGTTTGTCTTTCTCTGTCTGGCTTATTTCGCTTAACATCATACCCTCAAGGTCCACCCATGTTGTTGCAAATGGAACGATTTTGTCTTCTATTATGGCTGAGTAGTATACACATTTCATTGTATATATACAGCATATCTTCTTTATCCATTCATCCCTTCATGGGCACTTAGGTTGCTTCTGTGTCTTGACTGTTGTGAGTAATGCTGCAATGAAGATAGGGGTGCATGAATCTCTTTGAATTGTTGATTACAAGTTCTTTGGATAAATATCCAGTAGTGGGATGGCTAGATTATATGGTATTTGTATTTTTAATTTTTAGAGAGATCCCCATACTGTTTTCCATAGTGGCTGCACCAGTTTGCATTCCTACCAGCAATGTATGAGGGTTCCTTTTTCTCCACATCCTCTCCAACATTTCTTATTTTTTGTCTTCTTAATTATAGCCATTTTCACAGGTATAAGGTGAAATCTCATTGTAGTTTTGATTTGCATTTCCCTAATGAATAATGATGTTGAACATCTTTCCATGTGCCTGTTGGTCATGTGTATATCTTCTTTGGAAAAATGTCTCTTCATATCCTCTGCCCATTTTTTGATCAAGTTGTTTTTTTGTTGTTGAGTTGTATGACTTCTTTATATATTTTGGAAATTAACCCCTTGTCACATATACAATTTGCAAATATTTTCTCCCAGTTTGTGGGTTGTCTTTTCATTTTGTTCATGGTTTTCTTTGCCTTGCAGAAGCTTTTAGTATGTTGTAGTCCCATTTACTTTTTCTTTTGTTTCCTTTGCTTGAGTAGACATGGTATTCAAAAAGATGCTGCTAAGACTGATGTCAAATAATGTACTGCCTATATTTTCTTCTAAGAGTTTTATGGTTTCAGGTCTTACATTTAAGTCTTTAATCCATTTTGAGGTTTTTTTTTTTGTGTATGGTGTTAGATAATGGTCTACTTTCATTCTTTTGCATGTGGCTGTCCAGTTTTCCCAACACCATTTATTGAAGAGGCTTTCCTTTCTCCATTGTATGTTCTTGGCTCCTTTATCGAAGATTACCTGTTCATAGGTGTGTGGTTTTACTTTTGGGCTTTCAATTCTGTTCCAATGATCTATGTATCTGTTTTTGTGCCAGTACCATGCTGTTTTGATCACTATGGCTTTGTAGTATATTTTGAAGTCAGGGATTGTGATGCCTCTAGCTTTGTTCTTTTTTCTCGGGATTACTTTGGCTATTTGGGATCTTTTGTTGTTACATATAAATTTTAAGATTCTTTGTCCTATTTCTGTGAAGAATGTCATTGGAATTCTGATTGGGATTGCATTAAATCTGTAGATTGCTATTGGTAATATGTACATTTTAACTATGTTTATTCTTCCAATCCACATGCATGGAATAACTTTCCATTTCTTTATGTCTTCCTCAATTTCTTTCAATAACGTCTTAAAGTTTTCAGTGTACAGGTCTTTCACCTCCTTGTTTAAATTTATTCCTAGACATTTTATTCTTTTTGTTGTGATTGTAAATGGGATTGTATTCTTCACTTCTCTTTCTGGTAGTTCATTATTAATGTATAGAAATGCAACTTATTTTTTGTAAGTTGATTTTGTACCCTGCAACTTTGCTGTAGTTATCGATTATTTGTAATAGTTTTCTAGTGGATTCTTTAGGGTTTTCTATCTATAGAATCATGTCGTCCACAAGCAGTGAGAGTTTCACTTCTTCCTTTCTGGTTTGGATACCTTTTATTTCTTTTTCTTGCCTAATTGCTCTGGCCAAAACCTTCAGTACTATGTTGAATAGAAATAGTGAGAGTGGGCACTCTTGTCTTATTTCTGTTCTCAGATGGATGGCTGTCAGTTTTTCACTGTTAAGTATGATGTTGGCTGTGGATTTGTCACGTATGACCTTTATTATATTGAGGTACTTTCTTTCTATAGCCATTTTATTGAAAGGTTTTTTTTTTATCATAAATGGCTGTTGGATTTTGTCAAATGCTTTCTATGCATCTCTTGAGATGATCGTGTGATTTTTTATTCCTCATTTTTTTAATGTGGTGTATCACATTGATTGATTTGTGGCTGTTGAGCCATGCCTGAATCCCTGGTATAAATCCCACTTGATCCTTGTGTATGATCCTTTTAATGTATTGCTGTATATGGTTTGCCAATATTTTATTGAGGACTGTTGCATCTATGTTTTTCTGTTTTCTCAGTCTCAGGAAATAGCTCATTAGCAGAGAGCGACATGGGGAGGAGGTGTGAGAGGTTTGAAGAAAAGGGGAAAATGTGAAATCATCTTCCAGGAGATTAGGAGAACCAATGGAGTGGGGAAATGGAGTCTGATTGCTCAGAACCCCCTTGACATTAACGAGCATGAATTCAGAGTGTGACAGTAAGTTGTGTGTGGGATTCTAATGGGACTCTAAGGGAGGATTCTAATGGCTGACTAGGGCATTAAAATGGGTGAAGAGGGCTATGATTGTAAGAGGAGGTAGGAGAGTGCAAAGTGGGTAGGTTCAATGGATTGTAGGTCCCAGTGGGGTTGAGGTATTTTTAAAGTCCAGGCACTGGAGAGACTGACCTTCAAAAACCAGAGGTGGTGATTAGAGATTATTGGGTGCTTGAAACTGAGGTTCTGGAAGAGGTAGTGTTACTTGGAATGGCAAGATCCAGATGTGATCGCAGGGCTGAGTAGTCAAATAGAGTATGTTTTATTAGAGTATTTATTTGGTTAAGCTGCCACATTTTTCTCTCTCTTTCAATCAGTCCCAGTTGAAGCCACCTCAGTAAATTGTCCAAAAGTTTTATTTCTCAAATGAAGCTGAATGAAATCTTTGTTCGCCGGCAGCTCATAGGCCATGAATGACCCATCGTGACTCATAGATGCCCTGGCTTTCTGCATCCTGCACACAGACACATGACTGGGACATTTGATCAGACTCTTTGATGGAAAACGATGGGTTTGAATCCCAAATGAAGATTAGCATACATACTTGGGGTTGATGAAGTATACTTGAGTAATTTCTGTAAAGCCAATGGTTGGGAATATTTGATTTGCTCAAACCAAATATCAGATTACTGTATTTCCCTTGGTGGTTGCTGGGTGCATTCTGCGAATTGGCCTTCTTCTAAGTGTACTTCTCCAGGCAAAGAATGTGAATAGCATTTACCCAGAAATCCTTAATCAGAACCCTTAATTTGACTGGATTTTTTTCAGCAATTGAATTAATTGAAAAGAAAAATATCTCCAGAATATAAATTCATATCCATTATATCACTGGAGAAAAAAAAAAAAAAGACAAAGAACTATCCAAAATTTCCAAGCGAGGTCAAAGGGTGGGCAAAAACTTGGTTTATACTGTCTGTATTAACTTATAGTGCTGAAGAGTAAAAATAATAGTTAAGAATGAACAAGATCTGAAATCTTCCAGAAAGATGATGATAAACATGCTTTAGACAATAGGGGGTGACACAGAGAGGGCACCTAATTTGTAAAATGAAGGCATGAATGCCTTGGTCTAGAAATTGAAGTGCCATACTTCAGAAAAAACCATCAGCAGGGGTTTAGTTAGCCAGAAACCATATTCGACCTCAACGTCTTCTTTCCTGAACTTTCTGTTTAATCAGGGATTCTCCATTTGTTGTGTTTATAGGAAGTGGGAAGTTCAGAAGGCTCTGAACTGGCCAGGATAATTCTTTTTAAAAATCTTCCCCACAATTACACTGGAGCTGTTTAAGAGCTTTTTTCCTTCTGCTCATTTTCATGGCCTGAGATAATAGATCAAAATGAAGGCTGGTGCTGGGGTGTTTGTGAAAGCACAGCAGAATGGGATAAGACAAGAACCATGGCCTCCACCACTGGGAAACGGATGCTTCTATATACCATGCAATGGGTGGGCTTCCAAAGAGATGTGTCAGAGCCGCGAATGCTGCCGTGAGGGCTGTGCCCGACCTAAGGGGGCGTGAAAGGAATCCACTGAGCACATGAGAGGACTCTTTGCCTTGAGGTAAACTTTGGAGAAATGAACACACTCGTCTATTTCTGTATGCTTTGGAAGCCAATTTTGAATTGCTTTAAGTGAAAAATTTCCTGATAGAATGAAGACAATGGTGGCTAAAGTTTGATCTGACCTAACAGATGTAGAAATCTTACAGGCTAATCCAACAATAATCTTGCCTCCATTTTCTTTCAAATGAACAACCCTAAAGATGTACTTTTTAGTTTTACTAGAAGTCTTCCCTTAAACACTGCACGGGGTAAAGGGGCACGTATGCATGGTGACAGATAAAAACTAGACTATGGGTGGTGAGCACAATGCAGTCTATGCAGAAACTGAAATGTAATAACGTACACCTGAAATTATACACTGTTATAAACCATTATGACCTCAATAAAACAATTAAAAAAAAAAAGAAGCCTTTTCAAGGAAAAGTTCGAGTGGATTTTCAGCTACTCAGCCAATTATTCTAATTGTAGTGATTCTAATTCTAAAACACGGAATTTATTCTCTAGCCGTTTGGTGGTGTGTATGTGATTTTTAAGAGCATGTTAATCTTAGATCGCTCTGAGTGTTTTAGGAGATGTGTGTTTCAGGAGAGGCACAGAGACAGCTTCCTTTTTGAGGAGAGGCAGGATTCATGCCTACAAAAGGAGCCTCACAGCCTGGAACAGTGAAAGCACATTTTCAGGGCATGCTGAGGTAACTCGTTTAAACTTGCCAAAGGATGCTTTTCCACTTGGCTCACAGCTATTCATTCATATTGGTTTTGACCATCCCACTCATTTTATTTTTAATTCCTTATTCATTTTCAGGCCTTTCCATATAGGGTTAGCAAGGAATTGCTAATTCCAGAGCTGCCATTTGCGACACTCAACTAGAAGATTGTCAGGTTTTAGAAATCTTGCCTTTCTCATATTTCCCCATGCCTAGCTTGAGAACAATACTTAATTACAGAAAGTGGTGAGTTTTAAGGACATCAATTTGGGGGAAGTTGGCTTCAGACTATTTTTCAGTGGTGCTTGGTAAAAATAATTCATTCAAGCAAAGATCAGACTAGAAAAATTACTTGAGGAGAAAAGATAAGTCTGCCATACAGAAGAATTCCAAATAATTTCCATAGATGCTCTGCCCTCAAGGAGATGGAGGGTAACTCCCCACCCGTTAAACGTGGGCGGCATGTAGTAACTTCCTTTGAAAGGGTATGATCTGGAAAGCAGGCAAAAGAGCACTTTACAGTGGAAAAACCTGGCAAACACTCCCTCAGCCAGGTGATCAGGGTCAACATCAACAGTGATAAGTGATGTTGACAGCATGTACCCTTGATACGATGAAATGAAAATGGCACTTGCCTCCCCAAAACCCTAACCCCTGTCTAACGGTGAGAAAAACATCAGACAAGTCCCAGCTGAGAGACATTCTACGTAATGCCTGACCAATGCTCATCAGAACTGTGAAGGTCATCAAAAACATGGACTGTCTGAGAAACTGTCACAGCCAAGAGGAGCCTAAGGAGATGTGACAGCTAAACATACTGTGGTATCCTGGATGCGATCCTGGAACAGAAAAAGGACATTAGGTAAAAAACTAAGGAAATCTGAATAAAATATGGACGTTAGTTAATAATAATGTGTCAGTATTGGTTCATTAATTGTAACAAATATACCATCCTAATGTAACATATAATAAGAGGAACTGGAAGTGGGGTCTATGGGCAATCTTTGTACTATATACTCAATTTTTCTATAAATGATTCGCTTTTCTAAAAAATAAAATAAATTTTTAAAAAATGACTTGCCTGAATGGTAAACCCTACTGTCTCCTAGAGCCAGTCTGGTGCAGAAAGTCTGACCACAAATGGGGCGGTTCTGGGCAGTCAGAGCCCTGTAGATACGGACTCCAAGGGCAGGCAATGCTGTGAAGAGAAACAGCTTCCGAAGCTCCCAGCTTCCCCGTTCTGAACCCTTTCTCCTCACACAAATAAGAGCCAATGCTTACACAGTATACTAGGCTAAGTTTTTAGCCCATTTATTGCCTTTCACCTTCACAGCAGCCAACACTATGAAGTAGGTGAGTGCTATTAATATCATTCTTTTTTCCATGAAGAAAATCAGACTGAGAGGGTTTAAGGACCCAAGATCACCGTGCCTGTGAGGGTGGAGCTGGGAAAAAAATCCAGACAGTCTAGGCCCCTAAGCCGGTGTTCCGTGAACCTCTATCATTTGTCTACTTCCCTCCCCCATTCACTCCTTCTCTTCCAGGCATTCAGGGGCTCATATTCCCTTCAACAGGAATTATCCTTAGGCTATGAGTGGCCAGATTCATTATGACCCACGGTGTCAGCAGTACTGTGTGGACTCTGTGAGAAATAATGGTGGGGGTTGGGGTGCTGTGAGCGGGGTAGGCAGCACGACTCTCTGAAGTCATGCCTGGTTTCTAATTACGTTGGCCCTGATCCCACTCTCAGATCCCCACGGGGATACTGATCCCATCCTATAGTCTATTCTAGCCCTAAACCTAACATTGTACCCATCTGATGTCTTGGAAACAACCCAACCTTGGGGCATTTTCAAGTGGTTTCTATAATGAGTGATAGTAAACCCACAGGTGCGCCTAAATGAGGATCTGTGAGGCTGAGCATGCTTTCCCAACCCTATATTTCAGAAAGATTGGCTCCCTTTTATTTACAAAATAAGGTGAAATTGTATATACCAGCCCCAATGAAGAGAAGTAGGTTCTCTTTCATGTTTGCAAAAGACGTACATAAGACTTTGAGAAAGCAATTGGAAACAGCAACTTCTCAAACTCTGCCCTTTTCCATAAATTTCCTTAGATGGTCAGAAAGTTCACAATTTAATAAAGCCCCTTAGACAGGCTACTCAAAAAATAGACCCTTTCAATAAATATAAGGGGCTGAAAAAAAATAAAAGAGTCCATCGTGACTTCCTACTGGAAAAGTCAAAGCTGGTTAGGTCACTCGGAGGGAGAGTGCATCTCCTGAACATGCTGTTTTGTTTTAAAAGTTCCCCGGGGTGTGGGATGGTGACAAGTTTTCTTGTTTTTCCTATGGTTATCTGTGTTTTGTAGTGTTTCTATGGTGGACGTGGATCGCTCCTGAAATCGTAGAAATAAACAAGAAAAGCTATAACAAAGAAAGTTCGGATTGGTGTTTCGGCAGGAAGTCACTTACCCAGAAAATCATGATGTGGGCATCTGCCGGAGCCGTTCTCCTGTGACGGACCAGGCACTACGAAACTGTGCCCGGGTTCGAGGGCGATTCTTCTAGGACAGCAGCAGGACTCGGGAATTCCATCTAACACTGTCGGTGGGTTGAAGATCTGGTAGAGTGTTTAAATAGTCTGCTTCCATGGAATTAACAAATGACTTGAAGACAATTCAGAAAAACAGAATAAAACAAACCATCCAGCCAAGATTAGAACCCAGATCAATGTAAGGAACCCATATGGATCTGGAAGAGAGGAATGAGGAAAAGTCAATGGACTTCAAGAACCAAGGCTTCCATTCTGAAGCCTGTCCGTTCATTTCTTTTTCAGCTCTGCTCAGGAAAGAACAAGAGAAAAAAGTCAACTTAGGCTGGCATGTGGAGGACTTACATTGACCCCATTGAGTCCAACTTTCTCTCATTGTGTACTGGCATCGTGATTTAGGGGAGAAGACTCAGATCCAAAGCAGGTCCATGTTGACCCAAGCCAGCAGTTGGCAAACTTTTTCTGTATAAGGCCTGATAGCAAATATTTGAGGGTTTATGGGCCTATGGTCTCTGTTACCCACTACTGAACAGTGCTGCAAAAGTGGCCATGGATAATATGTCGAGGAAGAGCAGGACTGTGTTCTAACTAAATTTCACAGAAACAGCTGGCAGGCAGGATTTGGCCCACTGCCATAGTTTGTGACCTCTGCCCTGAGCCAATCATAGTTATCCCGTCCCTCTTGTCAGTGATTAGGGTACCCGGGTTTAAACCAATCATCATCGTGCATTATCCTGGTAACAGTTATGGGTTCAGAGTTAGGCGTCTGACTTAAATTGGCCCAATCAGGAAGGGGAAAGATTTTTGTCGGAAGTTTTGAGGAGAGGGATTTGATTTCCTTCCTGCTACATGAATAAGGAAGCATACAACCCTGATGGCTACTGGCAAACAGTCTCTATCTATGAGGGGAACCAGCCTGCAGATGAAGTGGACTCTGGATGACAGAAGAGAAACATAGAACCCAGAACCTTGATGGTATCGTTGAACCACAGGGTAATTTAAACCTATTTCCCACCCAACCTCTGGATTTTCAGTTATGTGAGCCTATAAATTTGCTTATTGTAAAAATCACTTTGAGTTGGGACTTCGGTTACTCATAGCTAAACGCATCCTAGCTGATGGAAAATTTAAAAATAAATTTATGACTCTCAAAGTTTGCAAACACTAAAAAGAGTTGACACCTGTTTCTATAAAATTTCCTTTCCATCATTAAAAATAAATGTGAAAAATAGAGAATAAAATACTATAGTTCTTTATAACTACCTAGATTGGTGAGTGTGGGTTTTTTAGGGGGCAGGGAAGTTTCAATTAATTGACTTTTAATTTATGGACTATCAGGGTTGAAGGACACTTTCTCTGTGATGGGACCAAGAAGATGGAGGCAAAGAACACTGAGGATCTGGACTTTCTCTTTGTCTTCCATTGTTGCCCTTGGTCTTAGGTACAGGTCTCTTCCCTTAGTCATTTTCAAGCTCTAAACATAAGAAAGTACTTGTTAAATTCCTGTCTAAAACTGGAAGAATGAAAAAGATCTCTTTTTTGGTGAGGAAGATTGGCCCTGAGCTAACATCTGTTGCCAATCTTCCTCTTTTTTTTTTCTCCCCAAAGCCCCAGTACATAGTTGTATATCCTAGTTGCAAGTCCTTCTAGTTCTTCTATGTGGGATGTTGCCACAGCATGGCTTGATGACAGTGTGTAGGTCCACGCCCAGGATCTGAACCAGCAAACTCCAGGCCACCGAAGCAGACGGTGTGAACTTAAGCACTATGCCACTGGGCCAGTCCCAAAAAGGATCTTAAACCTTAGGCTTTAATGAAAAGAGTTTATCCAAAACAACAATAATAAAATGAAAAAAAAAAGTGCTTTTCATAAGCAATATCTCATTTTGAAGTTTAATGTTTCTTATACCATTCTTAATATGGTTATATACTATTTTACATTCGTTTTAGTCTCTCTTAGTTGTATGAATTTATAGCTTTGGTGATCTGTGCAATTATCTTAATAAAATAAGAGGACTTGAGTTTTAGAATTGCTTTCCTGCCAAGCAGGTCAAATCTGTATAGTATTAACTTAGTCATCTTTCTAACATTCTTAAGGTGTAATTTAGATAGGATATATTTTCCCTCATCATGTTAATGTTTAAACTGAAACATAGAAAGGTGAGTTTCATCTTGCAAAATAAGTGCTAAACATGTATTACTCATTCATTCAACAAGATATTACTGAGGATCTGCTAAAAGCCAGGCACTGTTCTAGCCCTTGTTACAACACAAAGGACACTCCAGGTGTCCTGGAGCTTATATTCTACAGGGAGAGACAGATAATAAACACGTAAATCTTATGTTGAGTGGTAGTAAGTGGTAGGAAGGTGCGTGAAGCAAAGTAAGAAATAGAGAATGATTGGGCAGGTGAGGGAGGTGGCAGGTGATCATGGTCATCCTCAGGTGGGATGGGGTCTGAGGTGGATGGGCTCCCTGTAGGAGAAACAGCAGAGGGAGCAGGGTGGCCAGAGCAGAATGAATGAGAGAGAGAGCCAACAGCAGTGGATGGGTTGGAGAGGTAGGGTGGAGCATATCACGTACGACCCTAGAGGCCTCATAACAATTTTGGGTTCTATTCTGAGAGAGATGGCAATCACTGGAAGCCTACTAGCCTACAGACTCTCTGACAAGCACAAATGTCCCCAGAAATACCAAAGACAGTAAAATTTACAAATTCTTACTGTTCATCAAGCTGATTTATAGTCTTCACAAGGAGTTGAGCAGCCATTTATTAGATAGATTGAGGGGATTAATGCATTGTTCTCTTTCAAAGCAACCTACTTTACCAGGGCAAGTCTTCGAAAACGTATTTCATAATAATATTTTTTCCTTTCGTTCCCTTCGTGCCTAGTAAACTGTGTTTCTGTAGCACCTGTCTTATTGTCCTTTTTCCTAGGTAGAATGGAGCCATATTATTTACCAAGTGTCTACCACCACACCTGGCTCATAGTAGATGCTCAAAAAAATTCATTGAACAGTAAGTGAAAGAATGAGCACAGCAAAATATTTTATTACAATAAAGGATTCTCTACAAATTTCTCTCTATAAATAAATTTGTCAGACTTTAATATAAAGAATTTAGCCTAGAGTCACTGAAAAAGACACATTACAAGCACTTCTTTCCTCTTTCTCATGTCATATTATTTTCTTTAAAAAGATCAAACCATATAATCAAAATCTGCACTGTGGTGGCTGTTTTTGTAGGTAAATTCCATTTGTAGGTGATTACAACACCTGAGTAAGTTTTAAGAGAGTTCTGGAAAGCAATTTAGAATACGTTTTCTGGTATTTGACAAACACTGATTACTTCATTTCTCATAGAATACCTTTAAATATAGCAATGTGAATGCCTTACTTTATAATTGTGAAAATGAAAATACGTGCAACTTTCCAAATTTTAGACTCAAGAACATGAAACTGAAAGTCAGAGCAAAAAAGTTATGCCCCATTTCCAGGCATCTAGTTCACAAGATTTTATTAACATAAAAGTGATCTTTGCCAAGAGAAATGCAGGATCAGAAAAGTTTAGATAATACATAGGATAAAATTTCTGCTGGATAAAATTTTAATGGTCAAACAATAAATTGTTAAGTATTTACTTTGATAAATGATTTTTTTTTCCATCAGAAGTGGTTCTGTATACTCACCAATTTTGCAAGAACTCAAATTATGGGACTGCTGACCACAAGATACAATACCTGAGTTACAAGAGGACGCTGTGAAGGAGGTACTGAGTGAGATGCTCTTTTAGAAAAAGAGTGCCCGAGAAGACCTTGGGCCTGTGCTGTCCAATATGGTAGCCACTGTGGCTATTTAAATTTAAATAAAGTTAAATAAATGAAAAATTTAGCTCCTCCATTGCACCAGCCACATTTCAAATGCTCAATAGACACATGTGGTTAGTTGCTACCCTATTAGGAAGCACAAATATAGAACATTTCCATCATTGCAGGAATTTCCACTGACATCACTGCCTCAGAAAGTACAGATAGGGGAGTCAGCATGATAGAATCTTGAATAAAGGGAGGGAGGAAACTTACCCTGGGAAAGGAAGCATGGATTCTGGGAAAAAGGACATTGATCACACCAAAACAGCAATTTGGGAGCATAAACGAGTTTAAAGACAAGATAGAAATAATAGTTATTTGTTTGAATGTTCAAAAAAGTTACTAAACTTTCACACCAGAAATTATTTTAAAACTTTTTTTACCCTAGAACCAGAGATACAGTTTTGTTATACATAGGGAACTTGCTTAGAGAGAAGAATGGGCAGTTTTTGGATGGAGGAAAATGTGTTAAAAGCAATATCCTCCAAAGGTTGATGTGGTAAGCAATGTTTTCTAAAATGATTGTAAATTACCTGCAAGACATAATACGTTGCTTAATCTCCCAGACGCTGTTTTGCTGAAGTTGGTGCTAAATATCAAATCAATACAGAGAAAAGAAATTTTTTGGAAAAGCTCACAAGAACAGAAGTAATCAGAAAGGTGAAATGTGAAATTCAATGAAAACTGGTTATTAATTATCACACTTAAGGAAAAATAATCCAAATTAGAATAATTAAATGATGGTATCTGAATTACCAGCCTCACATCAAGGACTGAATGAAGGAGTCATGTGGACTGATCCTTTAGTTCCCGTTTCCTGCTGATGTTTAAGAGGACCCCTCTGGGCAGACCAAGTAGAGAAAATTTTCCTTCCTCCGGACGCACGTAGGCTTGTGCCAGGGCGCACGGCTTGGCAGGAGAAGCTCTGTGCTGGACTGTAGTGCTCTACCACCCCCTCCCGCTGCACACCTCCTCTGCCCGATGTTCTTGTGCTGGCCTTAACCATATAAGGTGGCCTGCAGGGAGTCCTCCATCTAAAACTGTTATGCTGGGGCTGGCCCGGTGGTGCAGTGGTTAAGCGCGCACCTTCTGCTTCACCGGTTCAGATCCCGGGTGTGGACATGGCACCGCTTGGCAAGCCATGCTGTGGTAGGCGTCCCACATATAAAGTAGAGGAAGATAGGCATGGATGTTAGCTCAGGGCCAATCTTCCTCAGCAAAAAGAGGAGGATTGGCAGCAGATGTTAGCTCAGGGCTAATCTTCCTCAAAAATAAAAAATAAAAAAAAATAAAACTGTTATGCTACCAGCATGCAAGCTATGGCACATCCAAATGTAAGAAGTTTTTACAACTGGTCTCTTTGGGTCAAGACATACTTGGAAAAGCTTGGAAACATCCTGAGAAGATAACCAAAATCATGGCCGGGGCATGAGTCTAAAAACGGGATTTTTTCAGCCAGAAAGGCAAAGGGACGTATAGATAGTTTATACAGTCATAAGGGGTTGGGAAATGGTGAAATATACTCTTGTTTATCAATATTTAGCAAACCCTACAGTACGAGACCCAGGGATAATTAAGAGGTCCTTTTAATAACATAAAAGAAGTTTGATTTTATATAGCATATCAAAAACTTCCAGAAAATATAGATATTTAAAAGAGAGAGTTGGTTAAATTGACAGATGACAATTCCATAATATGCTAACAAGTAAATTTTAGGATATTTTGGACTGTTTTCCTGAATATTTAAGGTTAGTGTCATGGACGCAGCCTACCCCCAAAACATCCCCTGGTGCTCCTGGGAGGTCCAGAGCCCTCTGTGTAAGCGGACATTGATCTGAATCAGCATGACATTGTATGTATTATCGCGTTATCACTCTTTTGGCTCTGTCTGGGTTCCAGAGGGAAAATCAACATTGTGGTTGACTGGTTAGACAAGATCTGGTTCAGAAAGGAAGCTCATTAGATTCATTTTTATTAATATAAATTTATTTATAAAGTTAGTAAGAATTCTTTAGAAAATTTCAACAGGAAAGATTAGAATGGGGATAGAATTGGGGCGGTTACCTCTAAAATGGGTTTTCCGTCAGGCCCTGAAGGGTCAGAAGATTTAGAAGTGCTCTTTCCTTAGAAAATATTGAATGTAAGATTAAAACGTAAAAAACAAATGAACCGACCAAAAAGCCACAAGTTTTACTCAAAAAGAGATTTTCTACCTATGGCTCAAGCACTATATATCCGTGTGTGTGTGTGTATTGAATTTTTAGCATAGGTATAATCCATTTTAAGTTTACCTGAAGCACATAAAATGTATTTCATTCCATATAAACAATTTTTTTTAAAGATTTTATTTTATTTCCTTTTTTCTCCCCAAAGCCCCCAGTACATAGTTGTACATTCTTTGTTGTGGGTCCTTCTAGTTGTGGCATGTGGGACGCCGCCTCAGCGTGGTTTTGATGAGCAGTGCCATGTCCACGCCCAAGATTTGAACCAACGAAACACTGGGCCGCCTGCAGTGGAGCGTGTGAAATTAACCACTCGGCCACGGGGCCAGCCCCCCATATAAACAATTTTGCTGCAAAACCAAGTAGCCGTATTCTGCTTTAGCTGAAATTTTCCGTTACTTCCAAGGGTTGTATTAATAGAGAACCCTGAGACAAGAAACTAGCAAAGGCATCAGTAGCTTTGATAAAGCCATGCCAATTCAATCCTGCTTTGCTGGGGATTCATACTATAAAAAGCAGAACGTTGAAACAATTGCCCAAAAAATTCAGGCCTAAAATGTATCCACCTAACATAGCCAGATAGTTGAGGCAAATGTGTCATTTTGGTTTAAGTTGTCTGAATCACTGCATTAATTCTCCTACTTAATCTAAGTAGACATATTGAGGCTGTGAGAAATTTTTAGGTTAGTGAGGTATGTCTCTAAATTTTTCTGTGATTATTTGTAGCTCTCTCCGTAATTGCAGTGAACTAACAATTCCATCTTTTAACCGAAGTCTAATCCAATCCGCAGGCGTCCTGCAAAAGAACCACCCAGGAATGTTTGGGGATTTCTGTGTACCAGGCCCTAGAAAAGCCAAACCCAGGGAGACTACTCCCAAATTCTGGAGCTCTTTCAGACCGCTCAGACTCTTTACACTACACCAAAAATAATTTCCAATTATTCCAGAGTTCAAGAATTGAATGACTTAATAACAAGCTCTTCCACCTGGATTAAGGTATCAGACCGAGAGAAAACCATCAAGACCTGATGGGACGATGTAAAAGGATGTTGCATAAGAATCCGAAGTCGTTGCCCACTGAAGAATTACCAAAGGTAATGTGGAAAGGAAAACGCACCCAATGACCCAACATTTATTGCTGACCTGCAGGAGACGAGTCACTGTAGAATATAGTATATTTTATAAAGACTAGGCATTTCATCTTTTATTTGAAGATCCAACTCAACTTTTGTTTTAATTGGAGAAGGGTGTGTTTATACAGTGAGAGGCTTAATTTGTTTTTATATTGTAGTTGAATAATAACTCTAGAGAGAGGTATTGGCATAGATTTGTGAAGGAGCCTGGGGAACCTCAAAATGAGGGTAATAATAGGACCTGCTTCACAGGGCGGTGGTGAGGCATGAACTCCAAACCCTGCAAGGCTCCCAGCGCAGAGCTGGGCACAGGTAGAGTATACAGCACTGCTTTGCTGTTATTATCGTAATTGTTAAATTTATTATTAGATGTTTACAATGTGTCCAAGGTCTCCTACCTAAAGGCAGAGCATTAGACTCTAAATGCTACAGAGTTTTTCAGACTTTATAATTTAAATTATTAAAGGTGGAAAAGTTTCAGATTGAAATTAAGAAGCGCATCTAGAAGCATTGTTTCCTGAATTCTTTCTTACTTTGGAAGGCAGGGCTGGAATCTCTGATCTAAGGGTGGCTGCCTCTCACTTCCAGCTTATCCTGTCAAGCCTGCAGCCCACTGCAATCTGGGGAAGAATTTTCACTGCCATGGTCTCCTTCACCTCTCATTAAATCTGAGTATCTATGGTCCAAGTATTCATACTTGGTGGTTGAGGAACCGTGGGCAGCGTTTACTCTACTGATGGACATTTCACACCTGAGTGGTTGAGCAAATTTCAGTCTAAGGAAACAAAACAGCTGGCACACCCCTGAGTCTACTAAAGTTCCCTTTCTCAGAATCTTTCACCCTCTCTGGGTTGTTTTCTGTATCTATTTTGTCTTTGAGCATGTGTCCCTCTCTTCTCTGCTTCTCTCCGCTTTTGTGTTGGTAAACAAATAATGGATTTGGATATTTCTGTCTGTAATAACTATACCAAAAAAGATGCAAATGAAGCTGTTCTTTGTGCGTAGTTGTTGACTTCCCACCACATCCCTGGCCCAGGTGTATCATCAGCTACCCATAGGAAAAGGATCATCTCCCCTTAAGAAGTTAACGGCATTTCCTGAGTTCTGGTCTGGCCTCTCCTGCTGCCTGAAAACTAGCTGTGGGAACACCATATACGTTTCTGCATAAAATGGAAGGCTGCCACTGCAGCCAGGGTACTGCTTCAGAGAGCATTGTTTTCTGGAGTCTGGCCAACCTCAGAGAATTTAACCAGACGATCCAGGAAACACTGAACCATTTCCATTTATGGACATTTTCCTTTACCAATTAAGAGCAAAGGGGAGTTGTTGGGCATTTTTCCCCCTGATTGCTGCATTTTACACTTAAAATTTTTATGCAAATGCTGACGCAATTAGAACTATCTGGGGAGATTAAGGGCAGGGAATGAGATTAAGGCCCTGTCTATTGCTGGCATGTTAACAGCCAGTGCTTCAGTTTTTATCATAAGTGAGTTTGAAAGCGGGTGACATGCCAGACATTCCTTCTGAAAGTTAACTAAGGTAATAATGGAACTCAAGGCAAAAATCAACATGTCACTTGCAATTCTATTTGGGAGGTTGAGGTGGAGAGATGACAATTCTGTGAAGTGACTTACACAGCATTATAAAAAGAAAAGTCCCCTGGCTGATGACTGGACAAGGAAACTATGGATAAAGCGCACTTCCAGGGTCTCAGCCCTCCTGCACCCCGCGCGCTCCTGTAGAAATGCCCCGGCACACTTCAGTGTCAGGCGTGGAGAACTTCTGCACAGAACATTATCTTCCTTGGTACCAGAGGTTACACTCTAGGTGAATGTGACAACTTTGGGCGAAGACAAGAGAAAAACCCAAGTGCCGACTTTCTAGAAGAAAAGTCCAGATGGGTTTAAAATTCGTGCCTCTAAGCAAACATTTCAGAAAGGCCTCTCTGACCTTTTGTAAATTGCCAAAATAGAGAGGTTTCCAGAAAAGGGGGTGGTATTTCTGCCTGAAGGCCTGAGATGGGCTGCTGCCCAAAGCTCCTTAGAGCTTATCAGAACCAGCTGGACACCTTGGCCGGCCTCCATCCTGAGACTTTGTCACAACTTATGCAGACATAGTGATGTTTCTAGTCCTGGGTTTGAATTTGTATATTTGAATTGAAGTATCATCTTAATTGTCATATGATTTTTTGAGATTTTCTCTTACGTTTATACTAGTTTTATTGGGGTATAATTTATATATAATCAAATTTATTTATTTTATGTATATGATTTCATTACTTTTGGCCACTATCATATTTCAGAATATTTCTTTCATCCCCAAAATTTATCCTCATGCTGCATTGCAGTCAGTCCCCTGCCCTTGGCAACCACTGATCTGTTTTCTTTCCTTGTAGTTTTATCTTTTCTAGAAATTCATATAAATAGAATCATATAGAATCTAGTCTTTTTTTTTTTTAAGATTTTATTTTTCCTTTTTCTCCCAAAGCCCCCTGGTACATAGTTGTATATTTTTAGTTGTGGGTCCTTCTTGTTGTGGCATGTGGGACGCCACCTCAGCATGGCTTGATGAGCCATGCCATGTCTGCGCCCAGGATCCGAACTGGCGAAACCCTGGGCCGCTGAAGCAGAACGCGTGAACTTAACCACTCGGCCATGGGGTCTGCTCCTAGAATCTAGTCTTTTGTGTCTGGCTTCTTTGACTTAGCACAATGCTTTGAAATTCATCCATGTTCTCTATCAGTAGTCCATTCATTTCCGTTGCTGAGTAGTATCAAGTTGATTTTTTTTTATTGTGTTACAATATATGTAACATAAACTTTATCATCTTAACCATTTTTGTGTGAACATCAACTTGATTTTTGTCTGGATTTGAAAAAATATTTATTTGGGTCATAAGGAAAAGCAAATCGGTATTTGTTGCCCTTTTGAAAAACATGTTAATTAAAGTTAATCATAAGAGTATACTCAAATCCTTCTTACCTTTATATTTTCCCTGAAATGTCAGATCCTACTCCACCTTATTTAAAATGAAGTTCTAAGTGCACAAATTTTGAAACTTGTAGGCAAACCTGAACGTGACAGAAATTTCCAGATATGGAGCAGAAATACAAACTAATTAACAACTTCCAAGTAAATGTTGGTAAACTGGACATGAACATGGATTAGACTGAGAGTTTCACAGAAGTTTAAAGTTATGATTGAACAGTCAATTAGTAGAAGGGTTGAAGTAAAACCCCCCATGTTTCTCATATGGGTATTTGTCAGCTATTATAACAAGGAAAAAACTGATGGAGCTTAGTGATAATATTAGTAACAACAACAGTAACAGTAATAATTATCATAGCTTACTCGTATAGTGCATGTTATATGCCTAGCGCCGCTCTGAGCACTGGATAGGTCATTAACTCATTTAATTTTCCCAACAACCCTGCCGGGTGAGTGTCTTTTTAGTATCCCTCTTTTACAGATGAAGAAACTGAAGCTCAGAGAAAACTAAGCAAGCTACCTTGATGAGCAGTGAAGCCAGGATCTGGGAAACTGCTTCCCAGGAACTGGGCAACTGGGCAACTGCTCCAGGGCCTTGAGCACCAGAGCGCTCTTAACCCCAGCAGCACACAGAGACTTCTCAAATTGGCAAAGGGGGTTGGTATTGTCCCTGAGCAAGGTGGGAGATTAAGCCAGGGCAGAGGTCTCGCGCCTGAGCCGGGCAGGTTGTTTAGTTGTGCGAGGAGGCCCAGAGTAAGGCAACGGGAAGAGGGAGGGGCTGAGGGAAACTGGAGCGTACCGTCCACATAAAAGCTGGGACTGGTTGGCCTGGTGCCCAGGGCCCTGCTGCCCATATTCCACCCCAGGTCCAGGTGACCTCTGGGGGTCCCTTCAGAGCTAGCATGTTAGGGAAATCAGAAATAGTATCCACAATCCATTGTGACTTGGCTTTATCGATGTGGACCGGCAGTCCATCATCTGGTTGAATTGTAATGGATGTTGATAAATAACCATTGACTGTATATCAAATTCATTCAGTATTGTGAATTTGTCCTTTTTGTGGTGATTTTTAATCTGACCTAACAAAGAGCTTATGGACTCTGGAACTAGATTACCTGGTTTTGAATCTTGGCTTTGCCACATACTGGCAGTGTGACTTTGAGCATGTTACTTGACCTTTCTATGCCTCTGTCTTCTCATCTGTAAAAGGGGGAAATTAACAGTACACCTATTTCATAGCACAGCTGTTTGGAGTTTTTTTTTTTTTTTTGAGAAAGATTAGCCCTGAGCTAACATCTGCTGCCAATCCTCCTCTTTTTGCTGAAGAAGACTGGCCCTGAGCTAACATCCGTGCCCATCTTCCTCCACTCCACATGTGGGACGCTCACCACAGCACGGCTTGCCAAGCAGTGCCATGTCTGCACCCGGGATGCAAACCAACGAATCCCAAGCCACAGAAGTGGAACATGCGAACCTAACTGCTGCGCCACCGGGCCGGCCCCTCATAGCACTGTTTTAAGATTAAAGGGTTATTATGTATAAAAGGACTTACAACAGTGATGACAAATAGTAGGTACTATATATGTGTTAGCTATTATTATTATCACTATCCAAAAATGATGGTAGATGAAAACATCTGTTCCAACTTTTGAGACATAATAAACCATGGTAATCTGTACCAAAATGAACGCTACCTTCAAGACTTTATTTTGCAGGTCCCTCTTCCTTGTTCCTGCGGGACTGTGGGGCACTGCACAATACTGATGGGTAGAAATGCAAGGATCAGGGGCCTCAGGGACATAATTTCAGCCTCTACAATGTACCAGCTACTAGAAGGGACGATTCTAAATATCTGGTCTCTGTGAACTGAAACTTTAGCAGTAATTGGACACTATGAGTCTTGAGAGAGAAGAATCTTTCTGTTATTTGTTTGAATCCTGGACAGAGTAGAAGAGAATCAACCTTGGGATGAGAAAACTGGAGTTGCCTTTCTATTCCTCATTTTTTGTTGCTGGAGGTTTTAGAGCAGGTGTTAGCCAGTTTGCAATGACCTGCCTCGCCCCCGTGGTTCTTTGGTGCTATATGCAGATCCTGGTTATTCCTGAACACCCAGTTCATGCTCCACGTACTGAACAAAGCCATGCCTCGCTCTCCCAGTTAGCCCACACAGGTCTTGAAAAATTCTTTTTTAAAAAAAATTACTTTATTGAGGTCATATTGGCTTATAACGTGAAATTTCACATGTACATTATTATATGTCAGTTTCTGTATAGACTGCATTGTGCTCACCACCAATAGTCTAGTTTTTAACCACCGCCATACACATGTGCCCCTTTACCCCTTTCACTGCTCCCCCCCCAACCACCAATCTGTTCTCTTTATCTATGTGTTTGAATAAACTGAAATTCTTACACCCATTGACAATCATATTCTATTTTATACTGCTTGTTGCCTTATGTTATCATCTATAGAACTATCTAGAGAACATTCATTCACTTAGTGAACAACAACAATTTATTGGGGGCCTTCACAGGCCTTGATGATGAAAAGTTAGGGTGGTTGTTTTATATATATATATATTTATTTATTGTTTTATATATTATATACACATATAATACATATATAGTGTATATATAAACCTCTGGTACCTTTTAAATCTCTAGTAGGAACCAAAGCTTTCTCTTTGACAGCCACCTCTCTGAATTATTCCCACCGGCCTCCTTAGAGAAAGGGACGATGTAGGATACACCGCAATCTGCAGTTTTGGGATGTCACCCATTTCACCTAGTACAGTGGACATGAGTGACACTCATGGTTGGTCTCAACAAATATTTTCTGATGGGCCCACGGAGAATGGCACGGGAAATATGCTCTAAGATGTAAAAGGAATGGGAACTCTGGATCCTCTTTCTTATTCAACAGAACATTTACTGAGCATGGACTGTGGGCTAGAGACTGTACTGGTTGTTAAGGACACAGAGTGATGCCTAGCCTTCAGAGGGACACCGACCAGTTAACAAGCGACAAAATGAGTCACTAGCCCAGGTGGTCAGGAAGTTACCGGGACCCAGGAGAGGAGCCCTTGGTCCTGCCTGGTGATGGTGAGGCAAAGAATGAGGTGTGGGCAGAGTGGGCCGGCTGGGGTAGGGTTGCTGTATCTCAGAGAGAGGTTGAGCCCAGGCCGGAGAGCAAAGAGGACCCGGTTGTGACTCTCAGACTGGTCTGTTTTCCTTGATGTCTTTTACACCAGAGCTGATCAGGGCTGCTGACTTCTCTCTGAGTTCGTGCACTTGAGACTGGGCCTCCCGGGTTGAGGACGGGGCAGGCTGCTAGCTACCTCTGTGAATTCTGTCCTAGACCACCCCGGAAGAGAAGGAGGGCTCTGGCGCATTCCTCCAGCAGGATCCCCGGGCCGCAGCCTCTGCACCACACCCTTAGCCCGGGCCAGGTGTGCGCCCTTCTTGCGGCGAGGGGGGAGCCCGGCGGCTGGGGTGAGCGCTTTTACAGCTCGATGTGTGCTGTGTGTGTTTGTCTGCCTCCCGAGGGCTGGGTCCTCCTTATTCACAGGTGAGTCACACCCTGAAACACAGGCTCTCTTCCTGTCAGGACTGAGTCAGGTAGAAGAGTCGATAAAACCACCTGATCAAGGAAAAGGAAGGCACAGCGGAGCGCAGAGTGAGAACTCCCAGCGGCGAGGCGCCGGGCAGCGACCCCTGCAGCGGCGGACCGCGCGCCGGCCCGGCCATGCCTGCGCTCTGGCTGAGCAGCTACCTCTGCTTCTCGCTCCTCCTGCCCGCAGCCCGGGCCACCTCCGGGAGGGAAGGTGAGTCGGCTTCCAGGAGGAAAAGTCGCAGCCCTGGGCTGTGAACTGGCCTTTCTCTGCAGACCATGATGGCTGAGTGCACCTCGGAGGATTCCCACTGTGTCGAGAACCTCTTTGGAGCTCTCTCTTCCTCCCCTATCTGGGGCTTCTCCAGAGATGGGTTTTAGATAAGGCTAATATTATATAAAGCTGTCTGATTTAAAAATGTGAGGCCAATAGGTGTGCTAAACTAGGGGTTGCCTTACTTTTAAAATGTTTCTTCTTGATTGCTTTTTTGGATCAAGGAGCCCCTGTTTGATCAGTAATATCAGCCATATTTTGGTATATAAATTCTTTTCCCATTCTGTATTTTTACTGATATGAGTTAGGTAGGAATGTTTTCTATGGCTGTGAACACCACAAAGATTGAAAAGGAACCTCTTTAATAATCCTTCTGGAATTCCCCTTCCATCTTTGGGATGGAAAATGAGCCTTAACAATGCTTTGCTTTTGCATAACATTACTTTCTATGGTATTTCCACGTAATGTTCATTCAGCAGACATTTATTGGGTACCTGTGTCACAGGTCATTTGTTCTTATCTAGAGCACCCAGTGGCTGTCATATCATGAGAAGTTCAGCTCACGTAAACAAGACTTTATGAGAACCTAGCAACTGTTTACTGTACATTTGTGTCACTTAGTTTTACCAATGATATTTACTTGTATAATTACCCTGGAGTTTCATGTTTATATCGTTTCCTGCACCTGATGACATTTCAATGATCATTTCAGTAGGTCCAAGAGCCATTTTCACACATGTGCATGCATGATTTTGAGACAACATTCACGTGCACATGGAATTATCTTAGACATTCCATTTATTACCATGCAGTCTGGGTGATGCTGGCCTGAATTGTATTTGAATGACATGAATATTTTAGCATGTGTTGAATGCATTGATACAGTCCTTTTTTTCCCCTAAAATAGTCTTGGAATTAACTTCCAACCCATCATCCTTGACTACCATTTAAAAACCATTTGTGAAAATGATCATGTAGGTCAGGTTTCCTTAGATAAATAGGATAAAGGAGCTTTAACCTAGTGAGAAACATCATAAAAGTAAGGGTAGTTTCCGAATATTAGAATTCAAGAGGATGCTCACAGATCAACTACTAGAACCCCTTGGCTTACACAGTGAAAAAATGGAAATGGATTTGCACAAAGCCACACAAGCAGCTGTTGGCAGAGACACATCTGGCACTTGATCCAGGGGTGCTTAGGCTGGAGCTTTTGGGACCACATTATAAAAATAATAAGGGAACAAGATACATGTGTTTTATATAATGGATAATTATTGAGGCAATTTTCCCCTTAGCTGTAGTTGAGTATTTGTGTGTGTGTTAGCATTAGATAACAGAAATAAATATGTAGGATGTTATCAATTACTTAACGAAATCAGACTCAAGAGGACAAAGCATAGACTCTCAGTTCTCAAGGATGGACAAGCTGTGAGCATTCTGTCTAGACCATTTAGTCAGAAGCAGTGTTTGGACTCATTTCCAGACTTTCTCCTTCCTTGGAGACAGGCCACTTAACATATTAGGCTCCCTTCTCAAAGGGTGCATTTTGGGGTTCAGTGAGAGTGTGAAAAGCTTGGTGTTAGAGGTGAACACATATGCTTTTCCAGTCATGGAATGTTGGAATGTAGTGGAAGTTGGACTGAAAGTACGGTACTTGCCACCTCCCAAAGTGACCCCCATATGTGTGTCCCATGCGCTGCACCTATGGGAGCCTAAAGCAAGGATGTTGCTTCCTGGTTGTTTCCTCGCAGGTGGAATAATGTGCTAGATGTAATCAGCGAGAATTTCAGGGTTAGTCTCAGTTAAAGCACAGCTCGACCTGGCTTGAAATTTTGGCTCATTCACTTACTATTTCCTTCTGAGTAACCTTTCAGGCTCCTTAGCTGCTTGGAGTGTGCTTCTTCACCTGTTAAACAGAAGCAACAGTACTGTGCAACCTTGTAGAGTTGTTGAAAGGATTAGAGATTATGGTAAAGTGCCTTAAAATGCCTGGAACCACATTTCTTTAAAAAGTCTGAAGCCAACGGTACAGGTATAGTGAACTTGGATGCCCAGAGATCAGTAAGGAAGATAAAGACTCCCCTTCAGAAACTTACAGTTGATGTGAGAGAATATGGCACATAGCTCGATATCTGGATCATAGTTCACATGGAGAGGTCTGACTGCAGAAGGCATGCGAAAGGGATAGGAATGAGACTAGAAATATAGCCAAGAATCTGGTTGTGAAGACCCTTACATGCCAGGCTGTCCAGTTGGGTTGGTGTCCTGTAGGCAAAGAAGGGTTGCAGATGGTTTATAAGCAGGAGTGGGTGTGGTCAGATTCACGTTTTAGAAAGGCCACTCACTTAAGGGCTTAGAGGGTGGAGTTGAGCTATAAGAAGCAAATAAAGGGCCATGGTAGTAGTCCAAATGAGAGATGATGAAGGCTTTCATCATGGTGGGGGAAATAGCAAAGAGGAAACAGATTATAGAGACTTTTAGAAGGTAAAATTGAAAGAATTTGGTGATCCAATGAGTGTGTGTGTTATGGATACATCTAAGGGAAAATTGTGAGAAATAAGGAAGAGTCCAAGATGGGTCCAAGGCCTCAGGTTTGGGTGATTGGTTAGATAGTGCGCTGTTAAAGGAAATGAGGACTATGAAAGAAGGATCAGATTTGGAAGCAAAATTGGGCAATGGATAAAGAGGAGGGAGTGAGTTCCTGTGGGGACCTGTTGAATTTGAGATACAAGTGGAGATGTCCAACAGTCCCTGGGAAGAGCTGGAACTATGATTTTGAAGTTTAGAAGAAAAGTTTGAAATATAAAATTGGGAGCCCAAAAGTGGAAATCAAAGCCTTGAAAATAGATGACAGTATCTGGGATATGGAAGTAAAAGAAACCTCAACACTTGGCAAGGAGACAGAAGAACACTGAAGGAGAATAGGAGGAATGAGCATTGAGGATGGAAGAGAATCAAGAAAGAGGAGTGTTTTGTTAGCCAAAGGACGAGTTTCAACAGGGTAGGAGTAATAAATGGTATTCAGATATCAAAATACGAATATACAAAGAACGAGGACTGAGATCACACTCTCGGATTCAGCCACCAGTTATGTTTTGAAGCAACTGTTCTTCTAGAATAGTGAGCTCAGAATCCAAGATTATTATAGACCACAAATCTTGTTTCTCTCATGCCTGATACTGGAAAAGTGGTGCTGTGGATAGTGGAAGGGACCCCTGGAAAGACTTATACTCTCTCGTAGATTCCGTTATTTAAATTGGTGAAGTGGTACAGCATCATGCATCAGAGGGCAGGCTCTGGAATAAATGGTCTGGTTCAAATCTCGGCTCTGTCATTTAGCAGTTGTGGCATTTGGGCAGGTTACTTCACCTGTGACTCAGTTTCCTCATCTCTAAGATGAGGATAATAAATTGTTGTGCTCATTGCATGTAAAGCACTTTGCACAGGGCCTGGTAAGCACTCACTATGTGTTCAGTATTATTGGGATATAACTAAATGCCCCGCCAATACTGAATGTCAGTATGTTGCCTTCTGAGTTTTAAGTGGGGACGATTTTGAAGTGGCTCCTCTTTACTCTCCTTTCATCAGCCCAAGAGAGATGATGAGGGACCCTTCTGCTCAGGCTGAAAGGAACCGCCAAGTTTTACCCCATGGGAAACAAATGGAATACCTGGCAAGGAACCCAAAGTAGATTGGAATGCACATCCTTTCTTCTCCTTGCCTTTTGTCAAGCACCAGAACTCATCACAAGCAGATTCAGCAAATCGTAGACAGTGATCCCAGATAAGATGGTCTCTTACTGCTCAGTGGGAAAATCTCCCCGCCACCGCCAAAAACTGCGTTTGGCGAACTTGATTTATGAAAATATGTAACAATATAGATGCAGTGGTCACATGTCTCTTTATATTTAATTTAGTAAACTAGCTAAACAAACATATTTCAAGTCACACAATTTATAAAATAATAACTTAGAAATATTGATTTCTTCATTCACATTTCATGAAGTTATATATTTTTTCCATTCATCTTTAGCATTCCTAAAGCCACTTTAATGCAGTTTCTTCTTCACTTCCGAGTGGGTGGCTTGAGATACAGATGTGTTTGAATCTGTTTTGATGCTGTAACTGGACAGTACGCCATTTTCAAAACATTTAAACATTATCCTGAAGTGCACATTGTGATCTTCACAGCGTAAGCATCTTGAAAGTCTTATTTGTGACAACTTTCAGCACTCACAATTATGAGGATTGTGTTCAATGTCTTGGCCTCTTTCTCTAAGTATCCAAAACATTGACTGAGCTCATTTCAAATTAACATGTCTTCCCCAAACAATACTTTATTTTAAAAATAAGGTAATTGAGAAAGTGCATTATAAAATGAGAGATTTTTAAAAGACTTAAATGTGACCTTTTTTTCCTCTAAGGGAAAAAAATTGAGAAAATAAAAACCCTCACCTTATATTCAAGTATGTACAATAAACAGGAATATAGAATCGGGTTAAAATGTAAGTTGGAAATTCCTATGTAGGCTTAAATTTTGGATGTCTTGAGCTTGGGGCAGCCGTTGGTTTAGCTCCACTGGTCCAAGAAGCTGAGGAAGAATGTGGATTTGTGATCACGGTGTCTGGGAAAGTCAGGTGCATGCAATTTAGGTGTTGCGGCAATCCTGGGAATATTTTTCCCTTTTTAGTTCTTAGTGGTTCAACGGTATTGACTTTTCTTTTTTCCTAGAGAAATTTGCAAGGACAAGGCTTGAATCATCCATTACAGACCAGTGTAGAAATAGGAGCTCCATGGATTCTGGAATACTCTAATTTAGTCACAATTAGACCTAGTAGATTTCTGCACCATGACTGGGCTGTGTTCTAATATTACCCCCAGGTGCATGATGTAATATTTGAATCATATCCAAAGCCAAAAGCTAAGTCTTCCCTGTGTCTGTGGGTGACTGTATGTCTTATATGTGTCTCCCCAGCAAACACGTGCTTCCTTATGTCACAATTATGAAACGAAAAGAATGGCTCTTCCTCCTACACTGATCTGCGTAAGGGCTTGAATCTTTCCCTCCTTCTCCATCATAGGACGGTGGCGATCAATGGGGCAAAGGTAGCTGTATCCGGGACTTCTTCAAGCTTGTTATTAACCATTTACAGAATTCCAACTGTTTCTTTTCTAGATTTTTATTTTATTCATTGTATGAATATGAATCTTCACATTCTCAAAAAACAAAATTAAATTGCAGCCAAATCATTCCCCACACTAACTTAAACATTGGAAAAATTATCCAAATCTTCAGCTCCACTTACGTGTGGCATTTCTTACAAAAAGCTTTGCATGTTTCACCATTTTGTTCTCTTATTACAGCATCATGGAACTAAATGAGAATGAACCTTAGGGGTTTTCTCTATGAGAACTTCTCATTTTATAGATGAAGAAAAGGACACCCAGGGAGGTAAAGTAACTGTCCAGATTCTCACAGTTGGTTATAGCAGAGCTGGGCTCCAACCTGTGTAATCCTCATTTATAGATGGGAAACTGAGGCACAGAAAAGTGATTACCTTGACCAGAGCCATGCATTTGGTAACAGAACCACATTTCAGTTGCTCATTTAATGTTCTTTACAAGGTACCTCCTTGGCTTATTTCTAATTCTTATTAAGAATTTTATTTAAATTAATTTTCAGAGGATGGAATCTTGATCTATTATAAGAACATAACTTATGTCTCTAAATGGGACACCTGTGTCCTGTCTATTCAGAAGTCTCTATTTGTCTATGTGAGTCAACATACTGGCCTTTCCCTTACACATGTCGGAGAACAACGGGTTAAAACCAAGCACAAGGGGCTGGCCCCGTGGCTGAGTGGTTAAGTTCGCGCACTCCACTGCAGATGGCCCAGTGTTTCGTTGGTTCGAATCCTGGGTGCGGATATGGCACTGCTCATCAAACCACATGCTGAGGCAGCATCCCACATGCCACAACTAGAAGGACCCACAACGAAGAATATACAACTATGTACCGGGGGGGCTTTGGGGAGAAAAAGGAAAAAAATAAAATCTTTAAAAAAAAACCAAACAAGCATAAACTCTAGTTTCTGGGGCATTGACAAGAGAACAGATTCCAAGTTACCATGTTTCCTCTTCTCTTTGTTCAACTCTGCTGTCAGATTATCACACAGCTTGGAATTGACCAAGGCGCTCAGGTTAAAAAAAAACAAAACAGGACAGTTGAGGGACGGCAATAAACCTTTCTGTTTTACCAGTCATTGTTCTTCAAGGGCTGTTGACGTTTTGAATCTACATCTGCAGAGTTGTGTCCAGAGGTTATTTTCCTCTCCCTGCTGGAGACTGTTGGTATAAGTTTTGGAGTCTTCCAGGATCAGGTTAGTTTCACGGGCAGAACATTGACCATGTAAGCTTTACATAGATTTACTGCGATTTCAAATCACTACCCATTTTGCTCTTAGTAAAAGAAAGTTCCTAATGTTTAAAGATAATTTCCGAGCTCAAGCAGACTGGTCTACTTTGCGATAGCAGTGGGTCCAACAGTAACGTGAAGTTGCTGCTCCTGCCTTATCCGGGGGGTTGTACGTGATAGGAGGGGATCTTCACATGCTGAGAAGTTCGAGGACAGAGGCGAGGCCACATGGACCTGGCGTGGGAAGTGGCAGTGGAGTAGTAACACATTTGTCCAATTAAGAGGCAGGACACACATTGTTCCCACTCCCTGGTGGAGGTGTCATGGTCCAATCTCTTCTTGGAATATTTGTTACTTCTCTTATAGATGTATAAAAATGGTTGGTCTCTTAAAAGGCCATTTAATTCATTCTTCTGACTTCAAGTAATACGGTTTTAATTTATCCTTTACAAATGGATTTTTTTCAGAAAGGAATCTTGAAGGAAGATGCTATAAATGCACTCCATACGTACTTTTCCCACATTGTAAATGTGCACGAATTACCATTGTTCTTTTGTCAAAACTGAGAACTCCAATGGTGCATTGTAAGCACGCACACACCTAAATGCTTCTATTTTTGTGAAGGGGCGTAGTGATAGCAAAACCTCTACGGCTAATCTCCTTACACAAAAATATATTGTTCCGAAAAGCAATAAAAGGTTTAAAGAGGGAGAATTATTTATTAGGTAACTTTTTTTTTAAGGAGCCAACAAAACATAAATTTAAATGATTGAAAAACCACATTTAATGTGTACTCCCAAAAGCATTTCAGTACAAATCAGAATTTCCTTTTTATCTTTCTTTATTCAGATTCTTTATACAGGATTTTTTCCCTTTGGGTCCTCATTGCTTCAGATGTCACCTCTAGCTGTCCTGGACTCCCTAATGTCCTTTACTTCAATTGCTTCTTAAAGAGGCATATGACACCTTTTGCTGAGCCATGTAGGAAGTGCTCAAAGAACACTATGCTCTTTGAATAACAGTTAAATGTGCCTTCTATATTGGAATGCTTTTCTTTATGGATGATCTCATAGAAATGTAGAAGTTGCAATTGCTGTCGTCAGAAGGGTGTGGGGTTACCTGAGGGCGATGAATACTTTCATATAGAATCCTTGCCACGATCACTCACTGAGTCTCCACCCTGTAGCTGACACCAACTGTCTTGGAGCAGAAACCTGAAAGGTGCCTTGTGTCTGAGAAGGATGCTCTTATAGCTCTTGTGTCCTAACCTTCTCTTCCCTTTCATCTTTGAACTCAGACTGAGCCCTCAGCTTCCTCATTTATCCTCAACCCCTTTGCTAGTGAGACAGAAATTGGCGTCCCCAACCTCCCTGTCCACTGGGACTTTCTTTCCCTCTCCCCACAGTCTGCCTGGGTCCTGGGGGGCTGTTAGGGGAAGACATCTCCAGGTGTGGTCTCCTGGCGTAGTCCTCACCAGGCTGAGTAACCCACAGTCCACCTGTGCCGTTTCCAAGTCTAGGTTGTAATATAATGTGCTGTGAACTCTTAGGGAAAATAGATGACTCCTGTAGACCATAATTATTCAAAGGAAAAATGTAGAGACTTGAGTTTCATTGACACTTGTTGACTTTATACCATTTAAAGTTGAAAAGCTTTGTCCATATTTTATCATCCAAAATTGCCCGTGTGATTAGAACACTGCCTCTGTTGCTCCTCCCCTCGGAGCATGTCACACTCCAGCCTTCTTTACGCTGCTTGGGCGTTTACACGTCCTGGGAGACAAACGGATCGGCAGGATACGGCACCAGGGGTTCTGGTGCGTTGGTTTAAAATGTGGTTGTGAAAAGTATGAGAGAAAACTGAATTCAGTTAAGACTCTTGGCGAGAGAAGTGCCATTTCAGTTTTCTTATTCTAATTAGAAAATATACTGTGACATACCTTAAAAGGATAAAACTGGAAGCACACACTCACACATTAAACCATGAAATTCAAGTCCGTTTAAATGATGAAATGTTTAGATTTTGTTTTAAAATATTCATCCAAGCTGAGAAACATATTAAACCCTGGAAAGAAAAAATCTCATGTAGGAGGTTTTAAAACTCGAAAGTATTTATGAGCATTTTCATCATGACATGTAAGTATAATATTATAAAAATATTCATCTTGTCGTCTTGAGTATCTCAGATTTGGTGACTTTGATTTTTGCAAATAGGATGATAGCTTCCAATGCCTTTGATACCAAACTGATAGATGACAGTTGTATCTTGCTTTAGATTTCATAAGTAATGCACAATTTGAATATTTGTAAAAATAATTTAAAAAATACATTAGAATAGGTTGCCATTTAAAGGACACTTTCAATAATTGCTTTTGTTCTGAAAATAAGAATTTGCCAGGTTTTTAAAAAGTGAATGTACTATTTTCAACTTTAATTTTATTCGCCATCTTTAGTCCAGCTATTCACATTTGGACTTCCTACTTAAGGGCCTCATCACAACTGACTTCATGAAGGTGATGGTTGCTTCTTTGAGCACAAAAGTGTTGTCAGTTTACATGAGACCAGTTCTTTGACTCAGAGGAAGGGAATGGTATCCAGTAAGATAAATTAAGATTTAATTTTTAGTGTAACTTCTTTGAACAAACAGAAGGGAGGAGTGTGGTTGGGATCGTTAGTCTCAGCACACCTCTCCCCACCATGATGCTTTTCCTTTACAAAGCAAGAATGTTTAGAAGCAGAGGAAGTAAAGACCTAAAATGAAGTATAAGTGAAATGAATGGGAGAGAGATGAAGATGTCCCAGCGGGGAGTGTCACGTGAAATTAGGCTGGAAAAGTAGATACTATGGAAGTCTTTGTGGGAGATGGGGAAGGAATTCTGGTCTTTATCCTAAAAGGAAAGGAAAGGGATCAGAGAGTTTTAAGCAGAGAGGTGTTGGTAAAATTTGTTTTTTATAGAGGTTTTCTGACTGCTGAGTGGAGGGAGGCAAGAGGAGTTGCAGGGAATTCAGTTAGGAAGCCATTGCAAGCAAGAGGTGATTGGGGTGTGGCCTAGAGTGGCCGTAGTGGAGAGAGACTTGCATAGACTTGAGCTATTTAGTGGGCTCTATCAATAAAATTTGGTGTTGAATAGAAGATGGGCAGGTGAGAAAGATGGAGAACCTAAAAGGATAGCTTCCAGCTTTCTGACTTGAAGGGATGGCAATCACGAGTTTGGTTTTAAACGTGTTTTATGTAAAGAGCTGTTGAGGCAACCAGTTGGAGATGTGAAGTAGACCGCTGGGCATGAGGGTCTAAAGTTGAGAATGAAATCGGGGCCAGGGAAGTATCCCTGTTGGGATGTCAACACCTATGATGGTTTTTGAAACCCCTGGCCTGGATGAGAGAGTTCTAGAGTGAGGAGTCAAGGAGGTTCAGGACCGAGCTTGAGGAACGCCAGCATTTAGAGCTGGGGTAAGGAGAGGGGCCAGCAAAGACTTGAGTGGGGCGGTGCGAAAGGTCAGAAGCCAAGGTGGAGCCTGACAGTATGGCAGCATGGTATCCAAGGGAAGAGAGTTTCAAAAAGGAAGGAGACAAAAAGATTCGTTTTCTCGGAAAGGGAGTGAGGGGCACAGAATGCTGGAAAGGAAACACAGGGTACACTCCTTTCCTCTAAATCGGGAAGAGAATGGAGTGCCATCTCGAATGGTCTAAATGTGGCCTCATCCCCAGGAGATTACAGGTAACTTTATCAACTTGCTGTTGTTTAACTCAATCACTATGAGTACACTGAGCAGCTGAAACAGCAGCAAGAGCAGCAGAGCTCTACATAATAGCAGCCAGCACCCACAGTCAGGTTCAAACATGACGCTCAGATTCCCAGCTCCTGAGATAGTCCCACACACCAGCCAAGTGCATGACCTGTCGAGGCTGCCTGATCCCTGCAAACTGATCTCATGGTCTCGAGCCGGCCTCTTCCCTTTGCCCCTCCTCCCACGCAGCCCTACACTTGCTCCCCTTCTAGATGGCAGGCAGAATGTCACTGCAGCTCCAGGCTCACAGACCACAGATGGGCAGGAGGTCTTGGCGCAGAAATAGGTCATCTCGTGTGAGCAGCAACCTGAAAGAAAGTTCCAGACACTCCTACTAACTGAAAGTGTCATGTTCCTCTCACAGGTCTTTCTGTTCTCATCTCACCCTGCAATTTTTAGGTTGAAACATTTTAGGTAGAATACCATATATGTAGACACTGCAAACTTTGTGTGTTGTATTGAGAAAATTTCATATTGGGTCTCTGGACTCCTGGGAGATTTCTGTATGTTCAGGTTCTTGGTTGGCTTTTCTGAAGGTCAGACTGCCTGTCTCCCTCCCTCCCTCACCCCTTTCCTTCCTTCCTCTTCTGTCCATCTATCCTTCCATCCATTCATCCATCCATCCAACAACCACAGTCCCAAGTCCTATATTAGGTCCTGAGGGGATACCACGTGAGATGCTATAGAGGAGGTAAGATGTGCACACAGGTAGTGATCATTCAGGATAGAACGTGAAAATGCCAGGAGAGAGGTGAGGATGAAGTCTCGTGGGCAGAGGAAGGAGACGCTTTGAAGGAACCAGCAGGAACCAGATACGATCTGATTTATGCTCCTTAAGGAGATTACTCTGGCTGCTCTGTGGGTTTAGGGAGAGTGGGAGCAGGTAGTGCCCCAAGCAAAGGAAATAGGCAGCCTAAAGGCCTGAGGAGGGAAAGAGCTTGGCACCTCCTAGGATTCCTGCAAGGGTCTGTGTCCTGGAGCCCAGTGAACAAGAGAGAGAAAGAGGAATGAGGTAAAGTTGGAGAGGCCAGCAGGGCTGACCGCAGGGCCTTGAAAGGAGTTTGGAATTGTAATTTTGCTGTTACTGTTAAAGCACTAAGGAACACGATGATTCCATCCTCCAAGGATGGAAATCAGATCACCTTGGTGGAAAGCTGAGCATGTTTTTAAGTTTATAACAATAGAAAGAGGATCTGCTTATACACAAACGACCATATTAATGCCAAGTTGTTAAAATTTCTGGTAATTGCCTGCACCGTTTCCTATGGGAAATTTAAAATGAGGTCTCCATGAACTGCAGCCACTGATGCTGATTGTTCCAAGGCCTTGCCCCGAGTGCAACCCTAGGAAATATTTTCGGTTTCCTTTCATTCTCCTAAGGATCGAGCTTGGAAGCAGCCTCTGCCGTGTGCTTCCTGTCCTGACCTGTTGGCGCTGTGTGTTCGAGTGAGGGTGGGCGTGTTTGAAGCGAGCCCGAGGGTTGCGCACACCTTGCTCCATTGTTTGCAGAGGTTTGCAGCTCCTTGGAGCTGCGGCTCAGGGCGCGTGGGTGGTGGTGGGCGGATCAGCCCGCGTCTGGCTGCCGGGCTGGCTTTTCTAAGAAGCACCTTAAGGGTCATCGACTGTCTGCTATTATAGTTATTATAATAATAAATACTTAAGTGCTAAAGAAGCGCATGCTGCGTCGTCAAACACAGTTACCACCCACGCTTTACTAGACTGAAAGAAATATGTGAAAATCTGAGGGAAAGGACTCCGTTTCAGATGTGTTTACTCAGGGCTTGAGGTTGACTTGATGAATCTCATTCCTTTAGCTCTGGAGAGAAGCCTGGCTGACAGAGACTAGGATTTCGGGGGTTGGAGTGAGGGGACAGAGAGAGGAGGAGGAAACTTTGAAGAGATGCCCCTGGTTTGGAAAGATGCACATACAGTACAAATGAATAATCAAGTAAGAGTAGTGGATGGGACCTGGCACCTAGGATACAGAGGTCAGTGAAAGAGGGAGGAGGAACCTGCCTGTCTTGATTCCTAGATCCTATAAGGGCTTCAGGTGTGTTGAGGGTCCCAGTCTGATTTGTTTCTGTATTTTCTGGTGCAATGATATCTTAATGCCAGGCCCCAGACTCATGCCAGTCCATGGTGAAATGAGGAAAACATGGACAATGTGATGAATATCTGACGAAGCCCAGTCTATATCAAATAAATATATATATTTGCTGTCTTAGTTGACAAAATGAAACATTGGCAACCCCCTGTTTTGAAATCTTGCTGGCTTGTAAAGTTCCAGGGCAGCCTCCCTGTCAGATGTGAAGTGATATTTATTACATGAATGAAATAAATGTGGTACATCCCATTGACTGAGGACAGAGGGAGGACAGGGGAAAGGAGTAAGAATCCAGTAAAACAAAATCTGGCAGTGAGGTACCTGGAGAGAATGGGGATTTATCAGGAGGAGTAAAAGAAAACGTGCAACAAAATGACAGGCAAATAGTTTGACGTTTGCTATGTAAATAATTCATGATAATTTATAAGAAAAACATCATGCTCAATAGATACATAAAAACATCATGTTCAAAGATCATGAACGGATCAGTATCAAAACAGAAACAAACTAGTAAACCAGCATATGGCACTTTTCAACCTTCCCTCTAACTTCCTATTTCCCTCACTGCTTTATGAATTTCTCCTTGACAAATATTACTATCCAAATATTATCTCTATATGACATCTTGTTTATTTTCTTTCCCTCCAACTTGCTTGTAAACTCCACGAGGGCTGGGACATCTATCAGTTTTGTTTACTCCTGTATCCCTGGTGGCTACACAGGGCCTGGCACATAGCAGATGCTCGTTCCATATTGACTGAATGAATGGATCAATGGTCTGTTGATCAGTGGTTCCCAGTTGACCCAGGAAATGTCTAAGACCCCCATCTTTTTTTTTTGAGGAAGATTAGCCCTGAGCTAACATCTGCTGCCAATTCTCCTCTGTTTGCTGAGGAAGACTGGCCCTGAGCTAACATCCATGCCCATCTTCCTCTACTTTATATGTGGGATGCCTACCATAGCATGGCTTTCCAGGCAGTGCCATGTCCACACCTAGGATCCGAACCAGCAAACCCTGGGCCGCCAAAGCGGAATGTGCACATTTAACAGCTGTGCCACTTGGCCAGCCCCGACCCCCATCTTTATACGTCCATTGCTTGCATTTTGTGTCAAGGCTCCCTGATGGAAACTAGAGACATTTACAAAGTTAGCAGTTAGCCCAAAATTTGGGAGTGTAGGGGTGGAAGAATTATTCCTCTACCCTCTAGGTCCTTCTGGCTGGTCTAAGAATTAAACTGACATGAGACAGAACAACAAGGAAAGTCAAAGTTTAATAACATGTATACAGGGGAGAAAGCCAGGTGAGTAACTCACCAAAATGGCAGAAGCCGCCATCTTAAATACCATCTTCAGTTAAAGACAAAGAGGATGTTGGGGTTAATGGTTTGGGACTTCAAAGGGGAGGAAGGCAGTTCACATGGAGATGGAAAAGCAAGTGTTTGCTGGGCCATCTATAGACAATGTAACTTGAGAGAGAGAAACTTGATAAAAACTGGCTTAGCAAAGATCCTCCCAGTGTATCAAGCCCAGAGTTATCTATGGTGATGGCGTGTCCTGAGACAGGCCTTCTGTCTTCAATCCTTTTTGGGCAGTTAAGGGGAAGGTCAAAGTTTCAGAGTCTTTGTCTTTAAAAATAATCAAACCGAAGAGACACATTTTGGGGTGGCCTATTCTTATCTCCTACAGGAGAATGGCAAGTAGATTACAAAATAAAAATGAAAAAAATTCTAGACACAAAACTGAACAAGGCTAAACATAAAGGAAGGAAAGTATAATAAAATTTTTTTAGAATTTCCTCATTTTAAAATGTATTATAGGCTTGTATTTAGGTTTGTTGACCTAAATATATCCTTGTACTGTAAGTTACCAAGAAAGGCTGTTTTCTGGACTAGGCTCCTGTGAAGAGAAGCCTTCCCTCAAGGAGCAGAGAAGAGAGTGACTGCTAAATATTGGTATCTGTGTTTTTAAGGCATGTCCAGACATGTAGGGACACATGGAATCCTTTAATCACATCTAGGGGTTTCCTGAAGTTCAAGAGAATGTGCATTTGGTTTTTCATTAAAAACATTAGGTATGATTATGGACCTGGCACTCTGCCATATGCTAGGGCTTTCACTGTTCCTTTTTTCTAAAGCATGAGATGTGTTCTCTGGCTGTTAGAAGAGCAGAGTCAAGTTCAGAGATTTGCCCTTGGATACAGCTTTATTTTTAAAAGAAATTTAAAATATTTCTTGCCCACATTTAAAAATCAGTAGATTTCATACCCAAAGCCAGGTTTCTGTCTTCTTTAAGACCTAAGTGGAAATGCTGACTACGGTAGGCATCATGCCCATGTGACTGCAATCGCCTGGGCATGAAGCACTGCTTCACCCTTTAGCCCTTTTGGCAGAGTCCCCACTGCTCCCTGTTGCTTTATTTCTAGCCTGGCACTGCCCTTCAGCAACCAGTATGCCCATGACAGGGGTTGGGCGGAAGTTGGTCACAGAATAAAAAAGACCAGGCACAGGCTGGGTGAGGCCCATTTGATTAAGCTCAGTTGCAGGAATATTCTAGAATGTGAAATATAAAGATTTTTTTTCCCCCATAGTGAGAATGAGGAATAATTGCTTTTAGAGAAGTTAGGCTAAATTTGGGAGATGATTTGAGAAAGACCGTGTTTCAAATGCATCGGTGACAAAAAGTATCATTCCGTGCCAAAGGAGCAAACTCTCTGGGTGCGACTGTTTGCAAAACTCAATATTGAGCTGAGTGCAGTGCAGATTGGTGACTTCAGAGTCCTGCAGGCAAGATGAGAGAGTGACTTCATGGAGTTCCCAAGTAACACGGACACGGGAGGTCAATACACTCCCCGGACACGAGGCACATATGTCCCCTCACTCCAGCCAGCACAACCCTGGGCTTTAAGGGAAACTCAACTAAGAGAGAGGAGGGTAGCGTAACCCATTGGGCAAGTTCCAGGGTGGACACGCTGGCTGAAGACCCCCCTTGCTGGAACTGTAGTGCATCTGTATGGAAGGCTGGGAATTTAAAAGAACATAGTTCTTTCAGGGTAGAGCTTTCAAGAAGGAAGGATAGAAAGAGAGGGAGGTGGTAAAAGAGAGATTCTAACAAGGTTATCTATTTTTAAAATATTACTCTAAAGAAATTTATCACGTGCTGTCCTTATGAAGTTAACTCTTACCAGCAAAAATTCTATTCTGAATAAGAAAGTCACAATGAAAAGTTTGTAATTATTTTGAGATTGCTCCCAGAAGGCATCCAGGGCAGAGGAGGCATTGGCTTACTGTGTGATCCAGCTGACCAACCTCGTTGGCTGGAGAGTTTAGCTCTGGTATGTGCCTGACGATGGACTCGGTAGAAATTTCACAGCTGTGTGGCACATCTGTTCAAGATCCAAAAAGTCAGTCACACAAGCATTGGTTGGGAAAGATTTGGCTTGGCACCAGTTCTCTGAAAAAGCTCTGGGAGTTTGAATCAAATGCAAGCTTAATATGCTGTAAGTTTAATGAAATGTTAGGCTGCATCCATGGAATTATAGCATTTAGTCCCGTTGTAAGCTGAGCTGTTCAAATCACACTTGAAGTACTGTAATAAATTCCAGTCATTTTAAGAAAGATATTGAAAATTAGAGTTTGTTTCTAGAAGGGTAGTCAAGAAGAATCTAGAAGTCATGCCATGGGAAATGGTTGAAAGACCTAGAGATGACAAGTCTCCAGTTTAACCTGAAGAAGAGAAGACTAAGGAGGGAGATGCTATAGCTGTCTTCAGATACTCAAAGACTTGGCTGATGCAGTGTGTTGTAAAATAATATTTGAAACAAATGTCTGATAAATAAGTAAATGAAGAAGAGACTAGGTGTGACTGTGTGAGTGTGTGTGTGTGTGTGTGTGTGTTGTTTTCCAGGGAAGAACAAGAACATGTGGTAAAAATTACAGGGAGGGAGGCAGATTTTAAACTCCATTAAACATAATTTGTAACAACCAATGCTGTCTATGGAGGGACAGGACATCATCCTAGATTAGGAAGGATTCGAGAAGGGGCCGAATAACTCTGTGAGGGATTGATAGAAAGAATGCCCCCATGCAGTAGTAAACCAGATTCCCGAGAAGCAGGGTTAAAATGGAACGGTGAGGGCTTTGTGGTTGGACAGACCTGGGAGCAAATTGTATCTTTGCCATTTAGCTGTGTGACTTTAAGCAAGATATTTACCCCCTCTAAGCGTTCATTTCTTCATCTGTTAAATGGAGATGATAAAACCATGTTAAAATGTTATCATGAGAATTAACTGAGCTGATGATGTCAAGTCCAGAAAGTGGAATGGGCTGGATTGATGTTAGTTGACCCTCCCTAGATCACATGGCCCCCAAAGGAGTAAGAGAGTGAGTTTGAGGAGCTGTCATGAGGAAGTCACCTAGGAAGCCCATCAGATTTACTTCGTCACCTTTGCCACCTCTGTGCCTTCAGAGCCTGACACGGCCTGCACAGGGCAGCTGTTCAGTAGGTGTTGGCACATTTGTTGACTTTTTTATCCTACTCTGGGTAAGTCATGGCCCTAGGCACTTCTAGAAACACGCTCTCACTGGGGCTGTGTGGCCAATGGAGACGGTATGACTGGTGGAAAGAAAGTGGGTTTTGGCATCAGACAGAGGTTCAAATCCCAGCTTTCCACTGGGTCAAGTGACTTAACTTTTCTGAGCTGTGTTTTTCTCTTCAGAGGCAATGCCTGTCTCATGCGAGTGACGGGTGAAATAGCATAGGCAAAGGAGTTGATATTCTTTCCTCAGTGGGATCCATCCCACAATCCGGGGAGGCACAGAATGCTGTCTACATTTACAGAAGATGAAACAAGACTCAGAGAGTTGAGTGATTTGCCCAAGGATATAGCAGAACTGGTATCTGATACAATTATTTTAACCTCAAGACTCATCATCTTTCTCTTCTACACCATGACAGAAACATTTTTTTGAATGTCTGCTGTGTGCCAGGTGCTATGCTAAGTATTTCCACCTGTTACCTCATTGGCCGTTTAGGTCCAACTGGAGATGTTAGTCACTGCATCACTCCATGAGTCTCTTTGGAACATCCACTTGTTCACTAGGGTGAACTTTCCTAGACACTTGAGAAAGGTCATTCCTCATGGGACTGTGGTTCTCTTTGACACCTGGCTTTGGAGGGACACTCAAGGTATAGTGAGGGGAGAGGAGATAGCTGTCCAGACAGTCATATTAGCTCCTCAGCCTTGACCATCATTGAAGGGACGAATGCTATGTATCTTGAACAGATGACACCATCAGCTGTTAGAAAGTTGTTCTAGAGTGCACAAATTGGCAGCCCTTGGTCTTCTCTAGCCCGTAGATTTCTTCTGTGGGGTTGCACAGGGTTTTAGAAATAAATTCCTTGCAAATATTTAAATCAAGAATTTTCACATAAAAACACGTAAGGTTTTTGGTTTCTCTTGAGGAGTTGGACAGTCTGGCAACCGTAAACTCATCTTCTCCCAGAAAACACCCCACCAGCACTGCGTAACGGCTGCTTCCTTTAGGTAGAGCAAAAAATCTCACAATCCTCAGGGGTGCATTTCACTCCCTTACCTTATGCCATCGAGCAGTTTAAATTAATGTGTGGTAGCCCATGCATAATTTATATTAATAATAATAAAACACCTGGGAGAATTGTCCCTGAGTTGTTTTTTGCTAATGATGTCTTTTTTTCCTGATCCCCAGTCTGTGATTGCAACGGGAAGTCCAGGCAATGCATCTTTGACCAGGAACTTCATAAACAGACAGGAAATGGATTCCGCTGCCTCAACTGCAATGACAACACTGACGGCATCCACTGCGAGAGGTGCAAGGCAGGATTTTACCGACAGAGAGAAAGGGACCGCTGTTTACCCTGCAATTGTAACTCTAAAGGTAGTTGGAAAAAAGGGGGAAAGAAAGAGCGAGAGGGAGAGTTGGGGGAGATGGGGAAGGAGGGAGGGAGAGAGAGAGGCAGAGGCAAGCAGACGTTCAACGTCTAGAGCAAATGAGAATCTGCTAGACACTGGTCTTCTTAGCAATTTCAATCTGAAAGGAAACTTGTTTTGCTTCAGTCTGGGTGGTAGGAACCAGCTGGGGCCTTTAGGACACGTGGGTTTGAATTCTAGTACCAAGAGGCACATGATTCCCTTTCTCAGCAGGTGACAGTCTCTGACCCAGGGACAAAGGAAGCTTGCTCTCTTCCAGTGATGGCTCTTCATATCCATGACTATCCCTTTGACCAAACTCTCAGAAAGTACGAGATTAGAGAGATCTGTTTCTGGTGCTGAGCCAGATGCTAGCAATACAGAGCGGTACCCGTAGAAGAGACAGACGAATAAACAGGCAAATTAGAGTCTTTCACAGAATTGTTAACAAGAGAAAATAGAATAACACATAGCGGGGCTGGTTCATAGGAGGGCTTGTTTTTCTCCCCAAATGTATCACCCAGTGATGTATCTGCAGGACTGTAGTTTTTATGCACACAGATGCACACATCATGCTATTATTCATCATGGGCAGACAGTAAAGACAAGTTAGTAAGTATAAAGAAGGGGAGAGAGGAAGTTCTGTTAAATGAGTTGAGTTTTTTTAAAACTGCTCTGTCTGTTATCTTTCTTGGCAGTTTCTGTTTCTTCTCTTTGCTAGCATGTGTTTAATAGCGTGATACGATAAATATTAATCCACCTAAAGGGCATGGCCTTTGTGCTTGGCAGTGACTCAGCGTAGCTCTGTGGGACCAATTCGGTTTCAGCAGCAGCTGAAAGAATCTAAAAGTGGGCAGATTTTGGTTCCGCCATGAGTTGCTGGTAGATTGGGTCCGGCAACCTCATGGAAAACTAGGGTGACCCTGAGGTGATACAGACCCTGATCCCAGCAATCACTCCCAAATTCACCAGAGTTGCTGTTATGATGTGGTCTGAGTCAGATTTGCCCAGCTTTGTGGCGTAGAATCAGCATCCAGAATCTTTGGAATTTAACAGTTCTCCTTATGAATCAAAGAACTTCATAAGGAAAAATTGAAAGAAAAATGATTCCATTTTAATGGGCATTTAACCTCTCTGATGAGCCCATATCCCCTGAGGCTAGGCAGCTTCGTGGTGAGTCACTGGAGTTGGGTCATCCCAGCAAAATGATCAGTGAGAATGTAATTAGAAATTTAATTGGCTCAGCTGGAAAGCCTGGCCTGAAGACAAGGTTGTTAGTCTCAGAGTAGACGAGGAGCCTGCTGCCTAGCAAAGAGCGAAGGATTTACCACGTCGTCTCTCCTTTGTCACTGTGTAGTCCATTGCTTGCCCAGCAACAATGAGGCTGGCTCTTTCTTTTCTTCTGGGGAATAGATATCCCGGATTCAGTGTGAACAGCCTGGTAGGAGGTAGTGGAGCCTAGCGATGATTTATATCTTGTATGATACTAACATGCATTCCTCGCTTACTCTGTGCCAGGCACTTTTCTAGATGCTTTCATCCAGTAATTAATTTAATCGTCACAAATAACCTTAGGAAGACGGTGCTATTATTATTTCCATTTTACAAATGAGGTAGCAGAGGCTTGGAGAAGGAGGTGAAGAAACTTGTGGAAGGTTGGAGAGCTATGTGGCAGAGCAAGGGTTCCAGCCCCAGGGGTGCTGACATCAAAGATCACGATGTAGAGTACAGCGGCGGGGGTGGAGCCAGACAGCCCAGGTTCAGATCTTGGCACTGCTGCTACTGCTGTGTCACTCTGGCCATATTCCTTAACCGCTCGCTATCCCTGTGTCCTCCTCTGTGAAAGACTGGTCGTACTATTTATATGACAGGATCGTGAGGATAAAATGATGTTTTTTAGGCACATGGTAGACAACTCAGATGTTTTCCTTATTAGGGCAGAGGTCAGGATCCCAATCTCCTGGAACACTGATTTTTGGTTTGTTTGCTTGTTTTTTTAAAGATTGGCACCTGAGCTAACAACTGTTGCCAATCTTTTTTTTTCTTCTTCTTCTCCTCCCTAAAGCCCCCTACTACATAGTTGTATATTCTAGCTGTGAGTGCCTCTGGTTGTGCTATGTGGGATGCTGCCTCAGCATGGCCTGTTGAGCGGTGCCATGTCCTCGCCTGGGATCTGAACCAGTGAAACCCCAGGCCACCAAAGCAGAGCGCATGAACTTAACCACTCGGCCACGGGGCCGGCCCTGGAACACTGGTTTTTTAAAAACTTACATTCCAGCTTAGACAGAAGCCTTGCAGAGGCCACATATTTGGTCTAAAACTATTTATTAGCATTTTATTTATTATTAACATCCAGAAAATGGCCATTAGCTTTTGGAATGTTTTTTAACAGTGTGGAAGCTAAGATCTGGAAGAGTTAATGAATGGCCTAAAGTCTCCCAGCAAGGGATTGCAAGAGCTAAAGTTGTAATTCAGGTGTTCTGATTAATTTAATATAATTATTAAATAATAATAATGTTCTTTTAAAATGCAAGTGCATATATATTTTTCAAGTGTTCCCAAAAAGGGGACCGGCCTGGTGGCACAGCAGTTAAGTGCACATATTCCACTTCGGGGGCCCGGGGTTTGCCAGTTCAGATCCCAAGCAAGCCATGCTGTGGCAGGCGTCCTATGTATAAAGTAGAGGAAGATGGGCACAGATGTTAGCTCAGGGCCAGTCTTCCTCAGCAAAAAGAGGAAGATTGGCAGCAGATGTTAGCTCAGAGCTAATCTTCCTCAAAAAAAAAAAAGAGGAAAAGTGTTCTCAAAAAGAAGTATACTCTCTTGGTTTAAATTGTAATCATTTTAGAATACCTTCCTGAGTCCTCAAGTGCGTGTAGACTACATCTGCATAAGCCCTATACAGTGCTTATTGGCACAGGACGCTGTTCTTCATCTGTTCTTTAAACCCAGTTGTTCACAATCCCTAAGAGTAGCTCATGATGTAGGAAATGGGGCAGGTGTTTTTATTTTGATGAGATTCTTTGAAAACCCAGTGCTATTATTTTAGAAGTTTTGAAACATGCAATAAATTAGTCATGTTCACAGTAAGAGCCTGTGTACGTCTCCACGTCAACTTTGCAAGGCTCGAAGGAGGCCTAGAGATTACAGTATAAACTACACTTTTTAGGCACCTACTACGTATGAGACACTGAATTAGACACTTTATGTATTTTAGCTCAGAGTCTTCCAACAGCTCTACAGCTAGAGGTTGTTAACCCCAGTGATGAGTAAGCATTTTGCCCAAGGACACACAGCTAATAAGTGGCCAAGCTCGTATCTGAAGTGAGATCTGTTGGACTTCACAGCCCGGGCTCTCCTTATGTCCCCCAGCTTCTAGAGCTGTATTCTCTAGACAATGTCCTATGGCACACTGTGTTCCTCAAGATAATAGTAGGTGTTGCCTATAAGAATGTCAAATAATGTTTGGAAACACTGGCATTAAAAAGTTAACGAGCTTCATGCCTACTGAATGTACTATTATGTTATAAATTTCTGAAAGATTTAGTATGTACCATTTCCCAAACTCTAAGAACACAGAATGCCTATTTTCCTGAAATGATGGTTAATAGCCCTCAGAAGAGTTTTGTAGAGTACCACCCAGTTCTGTAGAGTACTCACCCAGACTCCTCTAATCCAGGCCATCATGTCAGCGGATGATTCCTTTCACGAGGGCCTGCTGGTCCTTCCCTCCCAAGGCATCCTGCAGCTCGCTTTAGAGCTGTCTTTCTAAACTGCAGGTCTGATCTTATCACTGCCTGCTTGAACCTCTGATAGCTCCCTATTATCCACAAATGGATCTGTTATCCTTCTGTTAGCTCTTACTTCAAAAGTAGATAGCATGAACTAATATATATATATATGCATAGGGCATAACTTGGTGTCTCCCACTTGATAGGTGCTCAAAAAATGTAGTTTCTACTGTTATCACTGAGGGCCCCTTCAAGCCTTGCAAAACTGACATGGAGATGTTCGCAGACTCTAACCGTGAACATGACTAATTTGCTTCACCATTCCATATGTGGCATAAAAGCCTTTACATAGGCGCAGAGCCAATATTTTTATTGATGTGAATTCTGACTACTAGTGAATTGAAAGCCCACAGAAGGACAACAGTTTAGAAAAAAAGGGAGCAACTGGTTAATGTTTTGCTGGCTTTATAGATTATGGATAGCCTAATTGTCGCAGTTGTTTGAGATATATGGATTATTTTATAATTCTGCCAGCTGCAGGGAAATTATAAAGTAAGTGAGGTAGACCTCTAGGCACCTTTCACTTCATCTTTTGGCGCCCTCCTAACTCCTTTCGCAATAGCCCCATCCTCTTTCCTGGTGTACATGTATTAAGCCAACAGATTTCAGGGCCTCTTCTTTGTGTCAGGCAGTGTGCTGGGCACTGGGGATACAGCGGGGAACATGAGCTGAGGTCTCGTAAGTCAGCAGGGCTAAGGCCTGGAGCAGGGGTGGGACGGATATTTTAGATCGGGGGGTCAGAGAAGATTTCTCTAGAGAAGTAATATTTAATCAAGACCTGAGTGCTGAGAATGGGCCAAGTAGGGGACGTTCCAGGGATGGAGCATTCCAGGCTAGGAGAGCAGGAAGAGTAGACACCCTGAGGAGGGAAGCAGTTGGCACGTTCTAGGAACAGACTGGAGAGCTGGGAGCTGGAACTCAGTGAAGGAGGGTAGGAGATGAGCTAAGAGAGATCGAATCTTACAGGCCAGCATCCAGAGTTTGCATTTTATTCTGCTTTTAGTGGGGAGAGACCAGAGGACCAAAACAGACGAATAGCATGATCTGAATTGCATTTGTGAAAGGGCACTGGGCTTCTGTCTAGAGAATGGAGCCCAGGGAGGCAAGGATGGAGGCAGGAAGGAGAGTGAGAGGCAGGGTCCAGGTGAGAGAGGACAGAGGCTTGAACCAGGGTGGTGGAAGGGGAGGCAGTGAGAAGGGCTGGATTCCAGACTGGCGCATTTTGTGATCCTGAGCACCTCTTGTCTTTCATCCGCACTCAGTCTGAGAGGACCCATTTACAAGTACAAGCATGTCTATAAAAAGTGAATCATAGGACAAGTACTCCAGTGCACTGAGCCGGGTAGATGCACAGGTCCTCCATTCTTCACAAGGGGTGATGCCCCAAGGATGAGAATTTCTACCACTCCAGGGTGGTAGAGATATTTTTGGTTAAGAGGCCTTTTTGTGCTCTTAAAAAATTACACCGTTCAAGCACTGACCCTTAAAAGATGACTTTTGTCTGCCAGAAATAAGGGAGAATGTTGCTCACTTTCTCATACTGTCTTCGAGGAGGCTGATGTGCGCGTTCGCAAATTTTCCTTCTTCTTGAGATCTCAAGGATTTGATGAACTTCTTTTTAAAGGCAGTGGCTGTCACACTACTTAATGTTGAAATCAGAGTAGATCCATAAATAAAAATGCTTTCAGGAGTAATTTCCATTTCTTTCCTTGAAGAAGCCATCCTGGCTGTCAGAACTTTCCCTGGTGGGCGGATGGATCCTCAGATGATGTAAAAGAATTGCCAGAGGCAGCAAGCGGTGGTTAGTAGTATTTCTTGAGTTCCATAGGATGACAGTTGCTTCCTAATGCCATATAAATTAAATATTTCCTTATCCCTACCTTGTTGGTTACAGGTTCTCTTAGCGCTCGATGTGACAACTCTGGACGGTGCAGCTGTAAGCCAGGTGTGACAGGAGACAGGTGTGACCGATGTCTGCCCAGCTTCCACACACTCACTGATGCTGGGTGCACCCAAGACCAAAGGCTGCTGTAAGCATCTGTACTCAGCACTGCTGCTTCTGCCATGAATAGTGACGATTATATGAACATTACTGACCACTTGCCTTTACTGATGCCTACTGTATGCCAAACACTCTTTTGAGGAATTCACGTGGGTTATCTCATTAAATCTTCACAATAACCCTAAGAGGCTGGGATTAGCATTGTACTCATGTTTAAGATAAGAAACAAACCATAAGAAGTTAAATAATTTGTCTGATGTTACTGGGGAAGGTAGTCTTAACATTCAGGCCTGAGTGTTGGCTTTGGAACCCGTGTTCTTCACCCTAACAATTGCCCCCCGTTTAGACGAACTAGGATGGAGGGAAAGATTCTAACCTAGGACCCATTTCAACCCAAATGAATTTGGAGTAGAAGGACTTTTCTGCATAATTTTAATCCCCTTTAGTTTGAAGAAGACGGAGCATACATTATAAATCACATAACTAATCTGCAGAGATGCAGAGCTGGCAGAGTGTTGGGAGGGAAAGCTTAGCAGTGAAGCCGTTAGCTAGAAGGCGACCCACAGAGGAATCGCTTCCCCATTGCCCACTTTTCCAGCCCCTGCCCATATGAGAACCGCCCTCCACCCGTGCTTGCACTGTTCCAGTTATCATTGTCCCAAGTTCTCTTACCCTCTGGGCCTTTGCATGGATTGCTCTCTTCCAGACTTCCCTGACCCCTTTTAGGTAGTTTTCAGAGACCCTCCCTTGGGCCCAATCTCCTTTTTGTAACCCTTTTAAAACATGAAGTAGATCATTTCACATCTCTGCTCACAACTCTCCATTAGCACCTTTTCCCACTCAGAATGAGACGGAAACTTCTTATCAAGGCTGGCAGGGCCCTGCAAGATCCTCGCACCCCCTCCACCCTCAGCGGTAGGCTCCCACTCGATTTCTCACCACTCCCCTCTGCATTCCAGCCACACCAGCCTTCCTTCCCTTCTTCAAAGGTGCCAAGAGTATGTGACCACGGCCTTGGCCTCTAGCACTCTTCCTTCCCGCAGAACAACACAGTGCTTCGTGTGACCCCATTCCCACGTCATTCAGCTCCTCACAGAGGCCTTCCCTGACCAGTCCCCAGCCCTCCATGTTCTGACTCTGTTGTTTTAGTTCAATCTCTTAGTTTATATATGTATTTATTTGTCTCTCTTTCCCACTAGACCATAAGCCCCATTGTGGTTTGGTCTCGTTCACTGCTGTATCCCCATGCCTAGAGTAGGAAGAGGCACCTAGAGGGTGTCCCAGCTCAGCTACACTGGCATTATGCTTTATGGCTGTTGCTGTTCACATATCTGCCCTGCCTTGAGACTCCTAGAGAACAGGGGCTATTTCCTATTTCTTAGTATCCCCAGTGCTTAGCAACAAGTAGATGCTGAATACACATTTGTCAAAGGGTCCAGATAAGTAGTATGGAGGGGCTAAGACAGGGAGCTGCCTATGGGGATTGAAAGATGAAGATTGGGAGAGGAATCTTCAGGAAGTCTGACAGGACTCGGCATCTGATTGGATGAGGAATGTAAGGGAGAGAAAAGAGTCAAATCCAGGTTTGGGCAGGATTTGAATGGGGTCATAGGGCAGTCAGAGGAGGAGGAGATCATTAAGGAACAGACAACAAACTTGGTTTTAGATCCATGAGACAGGTGCGTGTGACTGTGTGCCAAACTGAGTGACAGAGAGCAGTGGTGTGCCTAGTCAGAGACCAGTGCCCGAGTCACAGGTCTGCACGAGACAAGGAAACTGCGCCAAAATTAAATAATGAAAGCAATGATTTCCTTCACTGAGAAAGTCTTACAACCAAACAAACCAAATCAGCCAGACTCAGCAATTCCACTCCTGGGTATACACTCAAGGATATGAAAACATATGTATCTGCACAGAAACTTGTACACAAATGTTCATAGCAGCATTGTAGCTAAAAAGTGGAAATAGCCCAAATGTCCATCAGCTGAGGAAGGGATAAACAAAATGTAGTATATCCATATGATGGGATTTTATTCAGCCATAAAAAGAATGGCGTACTGATGCATAGTATGACATGGGTGAACCTTGAAAACATACTGACTGAAAGAAGCCAGACACAAAAGGCCACATATTGGATGACTCCAGTAATAGGAAATGTTCAGAATAGACAAATCTGTAGACGCATAAGTAGATTAGTGGTTGCCTCGGGCTTGGGGGATGATTGCCAAAGGCACAGGGTTTCTTCTTGGAGTGATGAAAATGTTCTAAAATTGATTGTGGTGCTGGTTGTATAACTGAGATTCTACTAAAACCATTGAATTGTCCACTTCAAATGGGTGATTTGCATGGTAGGTGAATTATCTCTCAATAGAAGTGTTACCAAAAGAAAGAACCAAAGGAACTAAAACAACAAGTAGATGGAATCAATCATGATGAAAGCAGACAGTATTGAATTAAACAATAGAGAAACAAATGAAAAATTTTTAAAAAAATGTCCACTGAACCGGTCAACTAAACTCAACAGTTCAGTGAGGACTTTGGTTTACATTCTGGCACAAACCCCTCCTCTCCTTAGGGGTTGGTAGCAAACAGTTCACAGATTGGCTGTCGCCCACAGACCACACTTTGAGTAGCACTGGCAGAAACAAATGAGTCCTTAAAGAGTCTGAGAGAGATTAGTGTGGACAGGATGGCTAAGAGAGGCCTCATTGAAGATGAAAGATCTGTTCAAGTTGCTGACATTTGCTTATGAGCACTTGATCTTTATGTATGTAGTTGCAAAGCATTTGGAACACATTCCTAATTTTCTTTGTCTTCTTTCCCAGAGACTCCAAGTGTGACTGTGACCCAGCTGGCATCTCAGGGCCCTGTGACTCAGGCCGCTGTGTCTGCAAGCCGGCTGTCACTGGAGAGCGCTGTGATAGGTCAGTGTGAACTGTGGTCCTACAGACACAGCAGGAGAGTCCCTTGGCAGCTGGCCTGAGAATTCATCCTCCGAGTGCAACTATGGAAAAGGAATACTTAACAAGTGTTGATGACCTTCCTCTCCTCGGTCCTCAAAACTAGGCTTTTTTTTTTTTTTAAATACAGCTGAGCTCCCAAATCTCACTGGACTCCACGCTTCTGCCGTGGCCCCTTCTTTTTGTTTACACTGTGGCAGAGGCACAAGGCCGTAGTGAGTCCCCTCGCCAGCTGGCTCTGAATCCCAGGTGCTCCGATACAAGGTGGTATGCAATAATGAGATCACAAGACTCAACTCAGCCCCAGAAAAGGCCTGGCCTAATTAAATGTGTTGGGAAAATCCTAGTAAGAGGGAATATGGCAATGTGGTATGGCCATTTATAACCATCGTGTGCAGAAAAGGAACCGCCCAGGGATGGGGTGGCGGTTACATGCACGCACATGAACTGCGGGAAGATGTAAGAGCCCTTTGGGCCCCGCGCCATGTTGGGGCAGGTGGCGCGGTAAAGAGTGATCCACCCTCGGCTGCTGCTGCAGGACATTCCTTAAGTACAAACTGCTCCGACTTAAAACTTCCCTCCCCTGAGATGTTGTGAGCAGACGGCTGTGAGTTTGGCTCCAAAGGTAGTAAGAAAGCAGTTCTTTGGCATCCTGACAAGTACTTATATCTGGGCAGAGGGAATGGCAGATAGATTCTGAGCTTGGGTTTTCAGGGGGTTCTTTTTGGCTGAGGTGAGGGTAGGGACATATAGCTTAAGAATGAAACGAGGAGGGCCGGCCTGGTGGCGCAGCGGTGAAGTGAGCACGTTCCGCTTTGGTGGCCCCGGGTTCGCTGGTTCAGGTCCTGGGTGTGGACATGGCACTGATTGGCACACCATGCTGTGGCAGGCGTCCCACATATAAAGTAGAGGAAGATAGGCATGGATATTAGTCAGGGCCGGTCTTCCTCAGCGAAAAGAGGAGGATTGGCAGCAGTTAGTTTAGGGCTAATCTTCCTCAACAAAAAAGAGTGAAAAGAGGCGTCACTTTTTTAAAACGTTTTTCATTTCAAAACATAACACAGAAATAGAAAGCCACATAAAACAAATGTCAGCACCACCAATTATATGAAATAGACCTTTGCTATAAAGGTTCCATCCCAATCCTGGAAGTGACCCCTATTCTGACTTCCATGTTAATCACTTCTTTGTTTTCTTCATAATTACCCAAGTGCATCCCTAAACATTATTGTTCAGTCTTGCCTGATCCTTTTCCCTCCCCCTCCCCCCTTTGTTTATCATTCCTTCCCTACTCTTTCTTGGCCTCCCTTTCTCCTCCCCTCCTCCCCTCCTTTCCTCTCTCTTTTCCTTCTTTTTCAATGTCTTTTAATCTACAGGTTTCCTCCAGAGAAACCATATTGATTTTTTTTAACCCTTTCTCTGCAGAGAAAACACAATGCTTAGTTATTTATAGCCGTTCACTGAAGCGTCTACTGTTCACAGCTAACCTGCTCTTCTGTGATTTTGCACAATGATCATACTCCTGACATCTGGGCCAGTGGATTAGACCACATGATTTAGAGGCAGATGTACCTGAGTCTGAATCTTGCCTCAACCGCTTACCAGCTGTATGATCCTAAACATGTCTCTCTGGCCATGGTCTCTTCATCTAAGAAACTGAAAATAACAATTCCTATCTCATAGGGCTGTAGTGAGGATTAAATGAGAGAGCATACATAAGGTGCCTGGCATGTCGTAAGTGCTAAATAAATGATCATTGAAACTATCGTTACTTCATGTAGAACGATGCAGTTAACTTGAACAGACTGAAAACAAGTCCCTCTCACCTTCTTCTCTGTGACCCCAACATCTGGGATTTGTCTGGCAGCTGTGGCTCTCAGAGAAGCTAGTGGAGAGCTTGAGCTTGGAGCGGAGGTGGAACGCCAGCCTAGGCTTTGCTTTTGTAGAGGGCCAGCCTCTAGCCATCCTTCTTTGTCATATCCTCACCCGCCCCTTTCCCCCATGGGCCAGAGCCCAGGTACAAGGGGGAGTGATGGTGGGCAACACCTAATGGTCTTATAGGGGGGTCAGTGCAGTTGAGGGGGTGCTGGGGCTGGAGCATTTCCCTTTCCTTTCTTGGCCTACACCTCCCACTTTTTTTTTTTTTTTTATTAATGTTATGATAGATTACAACCTTGTGAGATTTCAGTTGTACATTTTTGTTAGTCATGTTGCACCTCCCACTCTTTTGCCCCCATTAAACACTTGCCCCAGGACAGGGCCAGCTCTGCATATCCGTGCCCCACCCCTCCCTCTCCTGCCCATGTGACCCCCACTCCATTCCTCAGCGAGGATGGGAAAATCACTAAGTTTCGAGACAATCAAGTCAAAGGTGATTCTGCTCTACCAGAAGGAGAGAAAGTGAATGTTCCTCATGCTCTCTCAGTGGGGGGCTGTGATTGATTGTCCACGTGGTGGTCTGGGAGTGGGGGTGGGATGTGCAATGTAGTATTTCCCACCTCTGGGAATTAATAGTGCCAGGTGGGAGAGACAGTGGAAAAGATCAGTCATCATATTCTCTATATGGAATAAGAAATAACCTATAATATTGTCGTGATTTCTAAAACGCCACTGCAGGTGTCGACCAGGTTACTATCACCTGGATGGGGGAAACCCTCAGGGCTGTACCCAGTGTTTTTGCTATGGGCATTCCGCCAGCTGCCACAGCTCTGGGGACTACAGTGTCCATAAAATCATCTCTGCCTTCCATCAAGGTACAGTGTTCTGTCTTCTAGGATTTTGTTTGTAACACTGCATAGGGCTTTGTGCTCACAGACAACCACAGGATGGGATCCTTGAGTCATCTTTAGACACTCTCTTCTAGCTGTAATGGACATTCTTCCATCAGGGCATTAAGGCAGACCCTCGTGTCTCGAAAAAGTTACAGCTGAACAATTTACTCATACCAACGTGTGATAACTTAAAAGCATAACTAAAGAGACCAGATTTTCATCTCCCTGTATTTCCCATCCCCCTCTATTTCAAAACCACAAAAGAATCATTCTTTTGGACTGGGGAGTTTATGAAAGTCTTCCTGGAATTCACATTCACTACTAATTCTGCTGTCACATACATTAATTGAGTTAATATATGTAACATTAGTTACCAAGCTACAAAACACTATAAAAATATGGGAGATTGATATAATTTCAACTCTGAGTTTCTCTTTGAAATACTGGACCCTCTTACCTCATTAAGGCAGACATTGTTTATGTAAATAAAATAAAAATACAAATTACAGGCAGATGAAAACACGCTCTCTTATTACAAGAGTCAGACTCAAAGACAAAAAGTCCAAGCAGCTGTAGGGTGGGAGCGGGTGAACTTGAGACCCAAGTAGAGAGGTACATAGGCAATTTGGAGGACTGTACACAAACGTGGAAATATTAAGAAAACCTCACTTGCTACTCAGTGCTAGGACTTTTTGGCAAGCAAGTCTTGCCTTGTTTAACTCAACAGATGATGAGGTTTGTCTGAATGCAGAATGGTTTTATTTGTCTTCCAGATGTTGATGGCTGGAAGGCTGTCCAAAGAAACGGGTCTCCTGCAAAGCTCCATTGGTCACAGCGCCATCGGGATATATTTAGCTCAGCACGACGATCAGACCCTGTCTATTTTGTAGCTCCTGGTATGTATGGTCTTTTTCCTATCAAAGCCAACTTATAAGACAAGGAAGTCAGGATAGGAAAATGGAGCTAGAAGATGTGGCAACCCTTTCACTCAGTGTTCAGGGCAGTAGTATCTCCAGAAGACAGCTGGGCTTCAGCTGCATTTGACATAGCCATGGCAGAGTAGAGCAGAACGGGGGGTCCAGGTGGTCAGACCCCGGGGGAGGTTCCTACTTTAATCAGATGGGGAGTTTCTAGGTTTCCCACCAAGACAAGAAATAAGGACTACGGTCAAATCTGTGGGTCTATTGAGAAGCAGATGGAAAAGCAAAAACAAGGCATTTCTCAAAGCTTTAAAGTACTTGTAAATTAAAAAGTATATGTTAGTCAGTGGTATAGAAAAGCTGGGTGGAAAAGCTCTGGCTAGAATTCTAATCCTAGTTCCTATCCTGCTCTAATACGTGATTCCTGGGCAAGCTGTCCTCTTAACCTTTCCAAACTTTAACTCTCAGCTATTAAATGGGAATAATAATGTCTGCCTCCAAGAATTATTGCCATCAAATGTGATGTTTGTGAATGCATTCTGGAAACCATAAAACATTGTGACAAATGGCACTATTGCTGGTATACCTGGGAACTTGACATCTTGGTCTGTCTTGAGGGCCATTCTGTGAATCATCTAATAGATGGAACTGTCTTACAATAGCCCATTTAGCATTTCAGTAACTAACCCTCCTTGTAGCCAATAGCAGTGTGGCCAGGCCCTCTTCGGGCAGGGCAGCGGGTGGGGAACGTAGAACTCCAACAGAAATTGCCAACAGTAATGCAACCTTGCTCACTAGTCTGCTTCTCCACTTTCAAAACTGATCTCAATTTTTTCAAATTCTACTTCACAGCCAAATTTCTTGGGAATCAACAGGTGAGCTACGGGCAAAGCCTATCTTTTGACTACCGTGTGGACAGGGGAGGCAGACACCCATCTGCCCATGACGTGATCCTGGAAGGTGCTGGTCTACGGATCACAGCTCCCTTGATGCCACTTAGCAAGACACTGCCTTGTGGGATCACCAAGACTTACACATTCAGGTAAAAAGAGAGACTACAAGTGGGTCAAATAGAGCAAGCTGTGCTTGAAGTCCAGTTCCTTTGTTCATTCATTCAATCATCATTCATTCATTCATTCAACAAGCTTTTCTGAGTACTTTTACATACAGACATGGTGTTATGTGCTGAGATAGGACATGATTCCTGCCCTTAAACCCCTGATAGGCTCATGGGAGAGAAAAATAAACAGATGATTCCAGTGTGGCTTATAAGTGCCGAGATAGACGAAACACAGGTGTTTTGAACACACACAGGAGGCACAAGGAACCCACATTGGAGTGATCAAGGAAAGCTTCTCAAGAAGATATGACAAGTGAAGAGCAGCTCTCTAAGGAAGGAAAGGGAGAAGGGTCACCAAGGCAGAGGCGGTACCATGCTTGAGGAAGTTCTATGCCTTTAGGAAATTCCGAGTAGTTAAGCATGAGTGGAGCATGGAATCTGGGAGAGGAATACAGTGAGAAGTGAGGTCAGAGAAAGAGGCGGGGGTGAGGTCATGGACGTCCCTGTGTGTGTCTAAGGAGGTTGCAGGTTATCCTGTAGAATGGGGTTTTTGAATGGTGCGTATAGAGAGGTCAGGGAAGCGGGCTGTGCCTGCTAAGTGCTCAGTACTACATTAGAGGCTGGGAAATCAAGATGAAGAAACATGGTCTTTGTCCTCCAAGAGCTCCTGGTCTAGTTGGATATATAACATGTCCAAAAGCAAACAGAATACAGCTCAATAATCACTTTAGTGGAGGTGCATGTTCATGGGGACTTGTGGGGAGAGGAAAGAGTGCCTAATTCTGCCTGGAGGAGTCAGGAAAAGTGCCACAGAGGAGGCAGTGTGTGGGCTGAGAACAGAAAGAAGCACAGGGCTTTTCCAAGAGGAAAATCAGGACAACCTGTACATGTGAATATATGTGGGGACGTGGAAAGGGAGAATACGGAAGGAATTGGCAAGCAATATTTATGGCTGGAACACAGCATATCCATAGCGGAGATGGGAAGATAAGATTGAACAGGCTGGAAAAGGACCCAGCATGGTGGGCTTTGTATGTCATGTCAAGGAGCTGAGATCTTGTTCATGATGGCAAGATGATGGAAGCCACTGAGAGATTAGAAGTTGAGAAGTGGCATGATCAGGTGTGAAGGCTGGGTGGAAATACCGTGTGGAAAATAGTTCAGTAGGGTCCTTAAGTGGGCCATCAGAACACAGTTGCAGTGGTTCAAGTGAGAGTTGTTGGGGCCTAACGCAGGGCAGAGGTGATGGGGATAGAGAATGGACGACCCACAGCACGCACACAAGGGGTACTTAAATAAGTAAGTGCAGCTTATTCTAATAATACATACACACAGCTACCCTAGCCTGAATACCCATTCCCACCTTCTCAGCTTGGTGAACCTCCCTCTTTGAAATTCAGCTTACAAGCTTCTTCCTTTGTATTAGCCTTCTCAGAATCCTGGTAAAGTTACACTCACCTCATGGGTTTCTACGGCATTCTCTACATACATTTGTTATAGCATTCACTGCACCGTATCATAAGTATTTGTTTACCCACTGACTCCCCTGCCTGGATGCTGATCACTTCACCCTAGTTGTCTTTGTATCCTCCAGCCTCATACATCATCTGGCCCAAACCAAGTGCACAGTAAATTTTTGTTTAGCAAATTAGTGAATGGAACAAAACAGTGTAGGATTGTTCCTAGAAGAGATATTTCAGAAAACAACAAAATTAATGAGAATGGCACAAGCCCTGGTGATATGATGCAGTGAGGCATTATGATGCCAAATTAAGAAGTATTAGATGTGGACAATGTAGAAGGTGGAAACTGACTTTTGAAAATAGCAAGTGAAACATGCTCAGATAAATTGTTTAAACAACAAAACTGAAAATGAATGGTAGCTCTTGCGGATCAGAGCTTCTTGAGCTCAGAGATGGTTCTGATGTTAGGTTTTGTGTGGCCAAGAATGGAAGGTGGTCTCTGATGACTTGGACCAGCACTGGATGCTGTGACTGCTGGAGCACGGCTTCCTACACTAGGATGTCCTCCATCATGTCCTGTGGAGCTTGCGTTCCCCACGGAGTGAGAAAGCTCCAAGTTCTTGCCTACCAGGATTGCTACCCGTCCTTAGCCCCTTTATGCAGAGCTTCGAAGGGGCTTACCTGTTCCCACGTTCTCAGGCATAATTTGTGTCAGGTATACAAATTCTGAGATTTGATAAGAGTTGGATATTTAAGCTTTTGGTTTTAAATCATGCAGATTAAATGAACATCCAAGCAGTAATTGGAGCCCCCAGCTAAGTTACTTTGAGTATCGGAGGTTACTGCGGAACCTCACAGCCCTGCGGATCCGAGCTACCTACGGAGAATACAGTAAGTGACTGAGAGAAATGAAATTCCCTCTTCTTAGGTTTTTAGTTGAATTTGTTTCAACTCCCTAAGGTGGTGACAGTCTCGAGACAAGTAGATCAACTGCTTGATGGTTTTGATGTAGTCCCTGGTGAAGTCTAGAAAAAGCTTTAAAAAAGGAATTTTTCTCCAGAAGGAGGTCAGCACCAATGAAGAATGAATGATGCTACCTTGCTAAAAGAGTCTCCACATTTAGGTGAAAGCTGATTATTTGAAGAAGATAATCTACAACAAATGGCACGTTCCCTTGGCTGGGAAACGGCATCTACCACACAGCCCTCTACTCCTTGAGTAGCTTTTCCTCTGGGATTATACTCAGTACTGCTGTGTTTGGATATCATCATGTATTCTGTTAATTCCTTTTATCGAATTTAACATGTTGGGTCCTCCTAATCCTGATTGGAATTATTTAAATGAGAATTCCTCCAGCTTTTTAGCACCCATGTGGAAAGGAAGCATGGCTGGCATGCACTACTTCCATTCCACTGATGCAGTGAAAAAAGCAAGAAGTAGAAAAGGTGTTTACTGACAACTTATTGAATCTTTGCTCTGTGCCAGGCACGTTATAATATATACATTGTCTCATTTAATTTCACAAACATAGGAGGTGGACACCAGTGTTACTTCTCTTCTACAGCTGACGAAACACAGTCCTGGACAGGTTACGTGACTTGCCCAGTTCCCACAGCTAGTGAGAGAGGAGCTAGAATTCAAACCCTGATTTTTCTGATACCAGAGCCTGTGCGCTCAGGCATGGTGGACTGCTATACCTCTACAGATAGCATAGCGAGTGAATACCACCTGTTTTTGACAGGGAGTTAAGAAAAACAAAATCCAAAGAGAGCCTTGACTTTAGATCTTTAGGCCTTACCACTTGCTACTTCTAACTTGTTCTCTCTATTGCAGGTACTGGGTACATTGACAACGTGACCTTGATTTCAGCCCGCCCCGTTTCTGGAGCCCCAGCACCCTGGGTTGAACAATGTGTATGCCCTGTTGGCTACAAGGGGCAGTTCTGCCAGGATTGTGCTTCCGGCTACAAAAGAGATTCAGCCAGACTGGGACCTTTTGGCACCTGTATTCCATGTAACTGCCAAGGGGGAGGGGCCTGCGATCCAGACACAGGTGAGTGAAATGACACCTGGACCAGGTGGCTGGGGGTGCAACCAGGTGACTGGGGTCTCCTGTGGAAGAGAAAGCGCTATGTAAGAAAGGCTGTGCCTGAACTCATTTTGGAGATGGGAAAGGATTAAGGAAAGTAGGGCTGGAGTCAGGGAAGATGGATATGGCGCTTGATTACACTCAACCCTTTTCATTATGGAAATGCCACAAGGTTGTGAGAAAGGTGCTAGGTTACAGGAAGTGGCTGTCATGGTTCAGTGCTGGGCAGGGGAGTTGGTGTCGAGTTGCAAGAATTGTATAGGGAGATCAAAGGCGATGACAGGGCCTGAATGGATGTGCCGACAAATGGTGTCAGGCCCTGGGGGACGGGGGAGCAGCATTCAGTTATGGATTGTAAAGGAACTGTATGTCTCCTTAGCATGGGAGAGTAAGGGTGACAGTCAAGGGTCGTGGCCATGTTTAGAGTTGGTACGGGGGCAAAGGTGAATGCCAGTGCTCAGATACTTTGGGGAAAGCTTCAGAAAGGCAGCTTTGAGTTACTAAGCTCTGACTCCCATGCATCATCCATATTAAAGGAAGTGTGTAGTTTTACCTGGCTCACTTCTCTGCCTCCCAGGAGACTGTTACTCAGGGGATGAGAACCCTGACATCCCTGAGTGTGCCGACTGCCCCATTGGTTTCTACAACGATCCACAAGACCCCCGCAGCTGCAAGCCGTGCCCCTGTCGCAATGGGTTCAGCTGCTCCGTGATGCCTGAGACAGAGGAGGTGGTGTGCAATAACTGCCCCCAGGGTGTCACTGGTAAGGCCATCGACCTGCTTCACCCTGTCCTGATGCTGTGAATTTGCGTAAATAGTTTCCCTCCCAGGTAATGTCTAGGGAACTATAATTACTTGGGGGTTAATCTAAATGGGCTCATTCTAAACATAGGAATATTTCGATGCCCGAGAGGTGAGGTAGATTGAGGAACGGCAGAATGTATGGGGAGGAAACATCTAAAGCTGTTTCAGGAGGTTTGTAATTAGGGCATAACGTTTTCAGACAAAATACATGGTTTAACTAAGTTTTTAAAAATGAACCAAGGTAAAGAAGGAACACTCAGTGACCTTTTAAATGTCACACCTCTCTGCTGGCCAGTCCGAGAGAAGAGTTAATCCTTCAGCAGCAGGCTTGGTGGTGTTGCTCGAAACCTGGCCGTCTCCCGTCTAGCTAACTGGCAGGAAGCCTCGTAGAGATGCGCTGCGTTCTAAAGTCTGGGACCAACGCGAGTGGAAGGCAGACCCCCTCCCTGCGCACCTGCTCCTGACGCTATGGTTCTGGGGGCCAGGGTGGGAAGCTCTTCTAGAACGTGGCTTGTATTTAGGCCTCTGCGTCTGGTCTCGCTGCCAGTCGATAACTACTTGGCCTTGGCCATTTGTTCCTCCCAGGTGCCCGCTGTGAGCTCTGTGCTGATGGCTATTTTGGGGACCCCTTCGGGGAACGTGGCCCAGTGAGGCCTTGTCAGCCCTGTCAGTGCAACAACAACGTGGACCCTAGTGCCTCCGGGAACTGTGACCGCCTGACAGGCAGGTGTCTGAAGTGCATCCACAACACAGCTGGGGTCCACTGTGACCAGTGCAAAGCAGGCTACTATGGGGACCCGTTGGCTCCCAATCCAGCAGACAAGTGTCGAGGTAGGCCTGCGTCCCCAGACAGACTGTATGGGTGGGTGTGTGGGTGTGTGTGTGTACGCATAAGCTTGCTAGTGTGTACACGTCAGAACATACAAGTCAGCAAGGCCAACAGCAGGTAACACTGTGATGCTACTTTGCTTTCTCTGACCAACCGGCCCATGAACAGCCTGGACCATTCACCTGTCAAAGGCCTCAAGACCAGTTTCCCCCGCAGCTCTGTCTGGAAGACAGAGCTGGAGGATGGCGAATGGGTTAAAGCTGGGTAGGAGAAGTGAAAAGGTCAGGTTTACATTCCTAAGTGGAAGAGGAGATAAAATGGGGCCACGTCCTATGCCCAATCCCAAGGCTGGAAGGCAGGAAAGTGGCTGCCAAACCTGTTACAGGGGAGTAATAAATGACTGGAGACCCAGCCTGAACACACGGAAGTGGGCAGGGGAGTGGGCAGTAAAGCAGTTTAAGAGACCCTCTCAGGAAGTTAGTGTGATTGATGTATAGAAAGAGAACCGTCACCCTTCTCCTAAGAAGGCTTGCCTTCAAAGCAGCAGCTACTGTGGAGCATTCCTAAGGGCTGCTTCAGATCAAAGCGTGAACGTGCAGATCGGTCCTCTTGCTCAGCCCTCCTTTCAAGCCTTTGCACATTTATATTCTACAGGCCAGTTCCGTTCTAGGGAGCTGGCCTGCCCAGAGACTCACTCTTAGTCATAAAGGTCCCAGGCCAGCCCTGGTGTGCGGAACTCAGAAGCTTGTTTATTGTAAGGTCCAGAGTGGCTCTGGGTCCCAGAATGGAGAACTCCTGGTTCCCTAGGAGGGCTGCAGGGAGCCCGTGCCTGCCCGCTCACCAGGCTCTCTGCCCCTGGAGATGCCGGAGGACTTCTCTGCAGCCCGGGCTTCTACTCAGGGCACGGATCCCACCTGCCCTGACCCCAACCTGGGGGTGAGCTATGATGTGCTGGAAAGTAGCCCATGACAGGAAGAGGCCACACAACATCAGCAGTACCAAGTTCAAGTCCAGTTTTTTAATATACCTGTTGTATTACGCCGATTATATCAATCTCTCTGAGCCTGTTTCCTCATAAGGATGAATAACATTTAACTCAAAGTGGTTGCAAAGATAGAATAAAATAGCATATGAGAAAGTACACTGTAAACTATATAATTCTAGCTATAAGGTGCTGGTAATAGAGACTTTACTGGCTTTAGACCATACATTTCTCCACTCACTTATCTTTTGTCAAGCACCTACCATATACCCAGTGTGGAGCTAGGTCCTGAGGTTATAATGGTGAACAAGTCAGCCCCAGCTCCCAAGAGCTCATATGTTAACCAGGAAGACACACAAATATGTAAGCAGATAAGGATAGTACTTAGATATATGGTCATAGCACTATGTGCTGAGTGATTTGCGAGCACCGAAGATAGAGCAACCCAGAGAATCATTGTAACCCTGTCAGAGCAGTGTCTCACCTGCTGTTATATCCTCAGCTTCTAGAACAGAATGTGGCACATAGTAAGTACTCAACCAGTTTCACTGAATGAATAAAGGTACTGCTTTCTTACTGCAATTCCTACATCAAAGGCAGCAGAGCAGAAGGAAAAGAGTATTGGTTCCTTCCAAGTTCTCATTCCAGCTTAGCATTTACCTGCTGTGTGACCTTGGACAAGTTACTCAGCCTTTCTGAGCTCATATTCCTCACCTGTAAAAGCAAGGCAGATGTATATATCTGGCATATAATAGGCCCAGAAGAAATGTTATTCTCCTTGTGAGCAAAGCGAGAGTGCCTGCAGAATATCCAAAAGGCTTACAATTTAATAGGAGGAAGAAAATAAGTGTCACCAGGAACGATGGACTGTTTTAATGTCTCTTCATCCACACACCCACCAACCTAACTTGCCAGATATTCCTAAGACCTGTCCGTATTAGGATGTGCTTGGAGGCACTGAACCAAGAGATGAATCTGGCACAATATGAATTCTTGAAGGATTCCTTGCCCTTGGTGACTTGAACTTCTTCCTTTTATCTTTGCTCTACCTCCAGTTTCTGGAATTGGCTTGATATGAATACTTCCTATTTGTCTGTCTTTTGTCTTTAGCTTGCAACTGCAACCCAGTGGGCTCGGAGCCTGTGGAGTGTCGAAGTGATGGCAGCTGTGTTTGCAAGCCAGGCTTTGGTGGTCTCAGCTGTGAGCATGCGGCACTGACCAGCTGTCCAGCTTGCTATAATCAAGTGAAGGTTCAGGTGAGCGTGCTTCCCCTTACTGACCCTTGTCCCTAGAGTGAAATCAAGTGTCTACTGGGTGGTTCTGTCACTGACCTAGGACCCGACTAGTCTGCTGGAGATGAGGCGAGGGTCACTGTTTCTTTCTTTAAAAATTACTGTATTAAAAAAAAATTCTGTATGATAGTAATAATACCTCAGGTTTAAGTTCTCGTATGTACCATTTTCAAAACCCCTTTTGTGGATACCGTCCCGTTTGGTACTCATGATACTTAAGTTGGGAGAAAAAGCATTCTGACCTCAGTTTTCACTGAGCAAACAAAATCATGAAAAATTTGCAATGTTTCAAAATGACACGGCCAGGTGGAACCGAGAATCCCACTCATGTCCCCTGATTCTGAGTTCAGTGCTCTTGTCACTATAACATGCCACTGGATTTCTTCCAAGAGATGTCCTTGTAAGACAAATGAAGGAAAACATAAACATTTAAGAGACAGGAGGAGGCCAGAAGGGGTTGAGGCTATCCAAACACGAATGGCCTCCAGAAATTTATCATTCAAAATCCAGAGAAGAATGAAATTGACGTTGTTGTTGTTAATTATTAGTATTTTGCTGGGGTGAGGGGTGGAGGAGGAAAGCGCCCAAACAGAATCCCAAATCTAGAACAAACTCAACTTTGAAAAAAGTTCATCTATTTAACTAGCCCTCTGTAGCACTTTCTTTGTTCCAGACACTGTTTTAAGCACTATACAAATATTAACTCATTTAGTCCAAGTAGCAACTCTGTGAAGTATTATTATTATTATCCTCCTCTTATGGATTAAGAAAGTGACTTGCCCAAGGTCACACAGCTAGTGAGTGGTGGGGCCGGGATTCAAACTCAAGGAGTCTCGGCTCTAAAGTCTAAACTTTTAACCACCCTGACATGCCAAGCATTTCTGGGCTTTCAGCTCTCATCCTCTAGGACCATGATCTCTGCCATCTGTTCCGATCCTCTTTCCTGTGTGGTTTCAGATGGATCAGTTTATGCAGCAGCTCCAGATCCTGGAGGCCCTGATTTCGAAGGCTCAGGGTGGAGCAGTACCCAACGCAGAGCTGGAAGGCAGGATGCAGCAGGCTGAGCAGGCCCTTCGGGACATTCTGAGAGAAGCCCAGATTTCACAAGGTGATGAGGCCAACTTCCCCTCAGACAGGAGAGAATGTATAGTTCTAGAAAGCATTGCTACGCTGGGTCAGAGACTCTTCTGTGGGTCTTGGTTCAGCAGATGTCTCTGCCTAGCCCTTGCAGAGGCAGAAGGACTGTCCGTGGCATTCTTCTGGGACCTGAATGATGGAGATAAAAGAGCAGTTGCATGCATTCACATCCTGGTTTTTACCATTTTGCCATAAGCCAGTCAAAGTCGCTTTTTCAACCCTCCATTGTGTTTGATGACTCTATGCTGACCCGGAAAGTGCTCAGACTCCCTTTTCTGTTGGTGTTCAGATGCTGTTAGATCCTTCAATCTCCGGGTGGCCAAGGCAAGGACTCAAGAGAATAGCTACCGGGACCGCCTGGATGACCTCAAGATGACTGTGGAAAGAGTTCGGGCCCTGGGCAGTCAGTATCAGAACCGAGTTCGGGATACTCGCAGGCTCATCACTCAGATGCGCCTGAGCCTGGAGGAAAGTGAGGCTTCCCTGCAAAACACCGTAGGTGGCACTGGGTTAGCCAGGGGACTGAGAGTCATTGCTGTGCTGGGAGACTCACCTACAGACATCATTGGCTCATGTTCTTTTTTCTTTTTCCGAGGAAGATCAGCCCTGAGCTAACTACTGCCAGTCCTCTTTTTTTTTTTGCTGAGGAAGCCTGGCCCTGAGCTAACATCCATGCCAGTCTTCCTCAACTTTGTATATGGGACACTGCCACAGCATGGCTTGATGATTGGTGTGGAGGTCTGTGCCTGGGATCTGCACCTGCGTACCTGGGGCTGCCAAAACAGACCTCACAAACTTAACCACTATGCAACCAGGCGAGCCCCGATATACTTTTTTTTTTCTTTTAATGTAATGATCATGGTGACTAGGGACTCTTGATGTGTCAGGGTGTGGAATGCTGTGTGGCTAATGACAAGCAGTTCTGGCAGGACAGATGCAGAACCTGCTTAGACTCCATGGCCAAGTGCAAAGCCTTAACCAATTCTCCTTTTTCCACAGAACATTCCTCCTTCAGAGCACTACGTGGGGCCAAATGGCTTTAAAAGTCTGGCTCAGGAGGCCACGAGATTGGCAGACAGGTGAGCAGCATTAGAGGGCACCTCTGCTTCAGACCATCTCTCAAGGCCAGACTTGAACAAAACTGTAGGGTATTCAGGCCCTACGCTCTATATTCATTACCTCCAGGCTCCCTGGAAGCCATCCCCTGCCTTGAAGCCATTTGTTAACCACTTGGCCTTTAGTACATGTAGGTGGCCGCTGGGCACGGTCGTGTGGCAGGAGTTGGGGGTGGGAGTATTTCCTTCTCAGATTTCTCCATGACTCACAGTATGGCTTTGGTGTATGTCAGATGTGATTCTTTGGCCCCGTGAAATGAATCAGCCCTTGGAAAAGATCGCTCTGCAGCTTTGAGGGACTCCCAGGCTCCCACACCGAGCCTGGGAACAAGTAGCAACGAGTTGTTTGCTAGCCCGTAGGGGCTAAGTCTGCAGAGGGGGAGCTTCCCTTGAAAACCAGCTCTGCAGGGCCCCAGTGATAACAGGCAGCTCCTGAGTCCTTGTCCACCTATAAATCCTATGTCGAGAGGGTTGCTCATAGCAGAGTGCTCAGCAGGGTGACAGGCTCTGCTAATCCCAACAGGAATTCAGTCAGCAGAAGGGGGCTGGCCCGTGTTTTTGTAGCCTAAACTGTCTCCTGAGCTTGTTTTTTTAATCACTTTCTAAAACGAAGAGGACAAAAGCATTTGTGGGACTTTTAAGACAGGCTTTCTCCTCCCTAGAGGTGGGCTCAGTTAAGAGATGCAGCAACAGTCAGAAGGGAGTTGGATCCTGGGTGAAATAAAACCCAGCGGTTTCCTCCTGCAGAGAACCGCTTATGGATGCAATATTTTACCGCCCTAGATTGCTCATCTCCACCCCCCTACCCCAGGCTTCCCCTGATTACGCCGGAAACGGAAAAGATCACCAGAAAGTCTATGACATGAGGCTGCTTCTCTAGAACCCCTCCTGCGTCTTGGTAGTTCCTCTAATTCCATCTAACCGGGGTCAATTCTGTTTGGCTTTTCTAGCCAAACCAGTTCCCTTACTCCTCTCCCTTCATTTAAATAAAAGATCTAAAGGAAGCCCTTTGCTATGAAAACTCAAATTCTTTGTTTTTAATCCTCTCAGCCATGTTCAGTCAGCCAGTAACATGGAGCAACTGGCAAAGGAAACCCAGGAGTATTCCAAAGAGCTGATGTCACTGGTGCGCGAGGCTCTGCAGGAAGGAGGCGGAAGCGGCAGCCTGGACGGAGCAGTGGTGCAAAGGCTTGTGGGAAAGTATGTTTCAACGGGTCCTCACGCGGACCAATATAACTTGCATCCTCCCAGGGTATACTCCAAACTGTGTTTGAGAGATGCCCCGTTTCTTTAAAAATATATTGGTAATAAGAGGGAGAAGAGAATGAGAGTAGTACTTTGGGCTAAAGCAGATGCCTTTTAGGCTAAGAGAAGAAAGGGTTGACGAATCGAAGTAAAGTTTGTGTGCTGGTTGAGAGATTGCGTACTTGGAGTTACGGTCACCCTCTGTGGTGTTTGAAGACTATGAGTAAATCCATCTGATGGCGTGGAGGATCGAAGAATAATATATTTATATTATAAAGAATTGGGAAACCTGGGTTGAATTTTTCTGACCTAACCTGTATAAACTTTAAGGCTTATGTTTAGATTGTGGAGAGGGACTCATATCTGACACATAACCTCATTTGGTTCTTTTGATAATTCCAACTATATACTTTTAAAACAATAGGCTCAAGTTTTGCTTTGAATAAAAAGAGTGACTTCTCAAAGTCCCCTTTCTTTGTTCCCTGCAGATTGCAGAAAACTAAATCTCTGGCCCAGGAGTTGTCGAGGGAGGCCACGCAAACCGACATGGAAGCAGATAGGTCTTATCAGCATAGTCTCCACCTTCTCAATTCCGTGTCTCAGATTCAGGGAGTCAATGATCAGTCCTTGCAGGTAAGGGCATCTAGCCTGGCACTGATGTACAGAAGAAGGGCTGTAATGCTTTCTTCTCTGGGGGCTCCGTAATAATGTTCAATTATTGTTTCCCCTCTATATTAACGTTTCTCGCTTTAGATTAGAAAGAGTGTTTATCCTTCTCATTATCCGTTTTCTTGCTCTTAAACCCCAATCTTGGTCTCTGAAAAGGCCTTGGCTCAATCCTATTAGTGGGTAGAAGTTTTATATCTCTTCTGTAGTTCTGGGGACTGTTGAAACCTGTGGGAAATTGTTATAGATAAAATTTGATATTTATACACTTAGGTCCATCCTAGGGTACATCTCTATATGCAGACACTCAGAAGTTCTCAGAAGTTTTGCGTTGTTTCTGTCATCGATTCCTTTAGCTATTCCAAACTTATTACATTAAGAAGATTCAGCTTTCTACCTACAGTAAAAACCACTCATAATGATTCCCACAAAAAATGTTCTCATGTATGTATAAACTAACACATAAAATAATGAAAAAAATAAAAGACACAAACCCTGTTTGATGCTTGGGGACCTGCTGCCTGACTTTCATTAGGCATATTACCTCATTTCTGTTAGACTTTGGGCTGAATTGTTGTTTTCAAACAATGATGTCAGGTCCTAAGAAGGCTGTCGTGGTACCTGGTGAGCAGAAAGTCAGATTCATTCATTTCTTTGGGCTTACAGGTAGAAGCGAAGAGGCTCAGACAAAAAGCTGATTCTCTCTCAAACCGTGTGACTAAGCATATGGATGAGTTCAAGCACGTGCAAAGCAATCTGGGAAACTGGGAAGAAGAAACCCGGCAGCTCTTACAGAATGGAAAGAATGGGAGACAGGTATCCTTTCGTTAATTTGTTCATTCAACAAACACGTATTGAATGCCTACCATGTGAATAAATATGGCAAGAGGAATCATCAAAAACAGTCTAAAGGTCACGGAACTGCTGCTTACAGGGAGAGTAACTGAAATACACAGGCCTTGATGGAGTTAGCTCAGCTCCACCCACTAAGTCAGCCTTCAAATCTAAGAAGAGGACTCAGGCCTCCTGGTCCAATTTTGGCCTACTCTGTCTGCTAGATTGACTTCAGGAAGTATCTAGAGTTTAAAATTATGATTTACATTACTATTCTTGTTCCTGATAATGGGCTAGAGTTTGAGGCTATTCTCTATATGGGATCCTTTTGGGTTCTGAAGTTTGCTCTGTCTCAGATTGTGGAAGGGTTTGCCACAGCACCCCTAGACTATTCAGTGAATCACAGGACTGTTGTCGTGAAGAGAAATGTGTTGGAGTGATTTTGCTGACAGGAATGCACTTCCCGGGTGTATGTTACATTTACTCTAATCTTGTTCTGTCTGCCTATTTGCAGACATCAGATCAGCTGCTTTCCCGTGCCAACCTTGCTAAAAGCAGAGCCCAAGAAGCACTAAGTATGGGCAATGCCACTTTTTATGAAGTTGAGAACATCTTAAAGAATCTCAGAGGTGAGTAGTTCATGGTTTAGGTCACTTGAGTATTTTAAAGGTATAACCATGACTTTGGTTTATTTTGAATCCTCATATGTTTCTCTAAGTGATAGGTACATTGGGATATTAAGAGATGCTTAAGAAGTATCTTTCTAAAGAAAAAAATTTCGTTAATATTTGATGTAGCGCGAAGACTTGAACTAGATGTCAGAAGGCTTGAGTTCTGATCTCTGCTGGGCCATGTGACCAGGCTGAGCTGGCTGTGTGACCATAGGCAAGTCATGTAGCCTTTCCGGACCCTAATTTCCTCTTCTTTAAAGGGAGAAGGTTGCAGTCAGTGATCTCTAAGATCTCTTACAGATCCAACATCCCACTACCATACAAAAATTTTTCCTTTTCTTTTGTAGCTTGGTTGGTTCCAGAATGGAACCAAGGTGGTTGCTTGGTGGTGGTAATGGAGCAAGCTTTATCACAGCATCTAGATCCAGGAAATGTGCATTTGTGCCTTTTAGAGATCTGGTTAAAATTTCAGTCTTCTTTACTAAAGAACAAAAAAGAAACTTTCCTATAGTCTTTGGATTTTCTTCACAGAAAGTACCTCTCTACCCATTCTATCCAGCCTCCAACTATTGTCATTGGCAGCTTAGGGTTTAATGTTCTGGCTTGAACGTTTGGGCCTCAAAGATTCCACCTGCCTTTGATCCACTTTGGGGTCTTAATAGTCTTGCAGTGGTGGGTACCGAAGACACACTGATTGTCAATTTCTCTAAGCAAAGAACTAATTATGGCCCGTCCAATGCCTCCTTTAAGATGCTTTCTCCTGGATAAGAAAGCAGGAACAGCCACAACTTGGCGGTAATAACACTTTTTCCAGAATTTTTCCTAAAAATTTTGGCCCTTTTCATCTTCATTTGTCAGTTAGTTTTATAAGTTAGTTTTCATCTTCGTGGCAATATTTTCTTATCTTCATTTCAGAGTTTGACCTGCAGGTTGGAGATAAAAGAGCAGAAGCTGAAGAGGCCATGAAGAGACTCTCCTACATCAGCCAGAAGGTTGCAGGTGCCAGTGACAAGACGAAGCAAGCAGAAGCAGCCCTGGGCAGTGCTGCTGCCGACGCCCAGAGGGCAAAGAATGCAGCCAGGGAGGCCCTGGAGATCTCTGGCAAGATAGAACAGGTAAAGAGAAATTGAAATGCAGGTTGGCATGAGCAGCCCCAAACGCAAGGGTAGTGTGGAAGGAGAGAGAGCGTCAGGTTCATTTTGAGCCCTAGGGCTCAGGGTCCTGTTGTGGTCCTCGACAGCCCCAGATCCACTTGGGCACCCATTTTGTTGATTGATTCACAGAGCTGTGATTGACTGAGTGCTAGGGCCCCAACCCCCCACATCTCCCTTTCAGCTCCCTTTTTGGACAACACCAACCATCCAAGGTTGTTTTTATATTGACCATTGTATTAGTTTCCTCGAGCTGCTCTAACAAAGTACCACAGACTGGGGGGTTTGAAACAACAGAAATTTATTCTCTCACAGTTCTGGAGGCTGGAAGTCTGAAATCAAGGTGTCAGAGCCACGCTCCCTCTGAGACTCTGGGTAGAAACTTTCCTTGCCTCTTCTAGCTTCTGCTGGTGGCTGTCAACCCTTAGTGTGCCTTGGTTTGCAGCAGCATCACTCCAATCTCTGCCTCTGTCATCACGTGGAATTCTTCTCTCTAGGTGTCTCCATCTCTTCTAAGGGCACTAGTCATATTGGATTAGAGGTCCACTCCACTCCAATATGACCTTATCTTAAGTAATTACGTCTGCAGCAACCAAATGAGGTCATATTCTGCGGTATTTGGGGTTATCACTTCAACATAACTTTTTGGGGCACATAATTCAACCTGTAACACTTATCATCAATATTTGATTGAAGACTATGAAATCCTGGCATTCTAGATACCTTGCCCCTATCTGTGTTCTATGTCTAAGCTCTGCTTATTCATTATTCTCTCTCCTTCCACCGTGTGCCAGCACTGCGCTTGGGGCTGGGGATATGGAGATGAGAAAACCCAGTCTTTCTCCTCAAGGAGCACTCAGTGTAATGGAGAGAGACACACACGTTACACTTACAACCCATAGGTTAAATGCTACAGTAGGAGTGCTTCTCAGTTGAAAGAAAGCTTCTTAGTTCTTATTTAAGCATGACTTCTAGAAGGCTTATGCAGCTCTAGAAAGCCCAGAGGGAACTCTTGGGATCTGGACTGTTTGGCCTCACTCTTGGACCACTTGGTAACTTGTAAAAATACTGTCTAATTTTAAGTTCCGTGAGGGTAGAAACCAATTTCATGTGCCTCTCTTTATACACTTCTAGCACAGAGTCACCTGCAATTTGATGCTTATTAATAGCTTATTGATAAAGATGTTGATAGACTTTGGGTTTTCTTAATATATATTTTTTAAGTATACTTTTTGGTGAGGGAGATTGGCCCTGAGCTAACATCTGTTGCCAGTCTTCCTCTTTTTTTTTCTCCGCAAAGCCCCAGTATATAGTAGTATATCCTAGTTGAAGGTCATTTGAGTTCTTCTATGTGGGATGCTGCCACAGCATGGCTTGATGAGCAGTGCGTAGGTCCACGCCCGGGATCCAAACAGGCAAACCCAGGGCTGCTGAAGTGGAGTGTGCAAACTTAACCACTTTGGCCATGGGGCTGGCCTGATATTGACAGTGTTTGTTTTAATAAAAACAAAACTCAAAGCTGTAGCCCATTCATTCTCTGCATCCTAAACTCAACTAAACTGCCTTGGGGATCCTAGTAAAGTCATTCAAAAGACTGTGGCGGCAAAAAAATATGACAGAAAATGACGTGCCTTTCTCGCCCTCTGGGTTTTCCCAACTGGTTCCTGTTGCATTCACCGTGTGGTGACCATTGACCAGTGTCTCACTGCTGATGGCTCCAGTTCCTAGAGACCTACCCCAAAAGTAACTTGTTGGAGGCAGAGCTTGGGGAAGGGTGTGTCGCCAAGTCTGACTCGCTCGTTATTCATCTAACTCACTCCATCAGGGCCTGCCTGCAGCTGTATTTTTTCTGCAGTTGTCTTTGAGATGTTTTTGTGCCTCACCCCTGTTTCTCCTTCCGTCCCTGGCTCCTTTTCTTCTCCCAGGAGATAGGAGGTCTGAACTTGGAAGCCAATGTGACAGCAGATGGAGCCTTGGCCATGGAGAAGGGACTGGCCACTCTGAAAAGTGAGATGAGAGAAGTGGAAGGAGAGCTGTCAAGGAAGGAGCAGGAGTTTGACATGGATATGGACGCAGTGCAGATGGTGAGTTCCCGTATCTTTCCACAGGAGATCCCTTTAAACTTGCCAATATGGGAAACACCCTTTCAAGACTGGTTTGTATTTCTTTTTCTTCAGGTAATTGCAGAGGCCCAAAGAGTTGAAAACAGAGCCAAGAATGCTGGAGTTACGATCCAAGACACACTCAACACATTGGATGGCATCCTACACCTAATAGGTATGTGGAGTATCCACAACCTTCCAGCCCCATGCTCCAGGGCTTCTCCCCAGAAGACTGACTAGACCTGGCCCTGATGAAAGGGAGTCTCAGCTTTCCTTAAGGGTATCAGAAGTTTGCTTTATTTCCAGGCTCAGGTACTTTGGGCAGGTTACTATCCATTTTCTGGATTCTACTTTACCATCTCTAAGATGGGTCACTGAGAACTTATTGCCCTTGAAGGTGAAAGTCTGTAGGTCAAAGAACTGGGTGTATTTAGGGAAGTGTATTGAGGCTCAGAGAGCTTGCTAATGTCCTGCAGATCACATAGTAAATTGTGGAGGCAGGAATGGAAGTTCACAGCTAAGGAGAAGACTGGACAGATTGGCAGTCCTGCTACGGCTTCTGGCTTCGATCCTGAGAAGCCAGTGGACAGTTTTAAGCAGAGGAATAATATCAGCCCTGCGTATTTCAGAACGATCGTCAGGGTGGCTGAGTGGGGAGAGCTTGGAGGTGGGTTAGACAGAGGCTGGCTGAGACCACCTGGAAGATTGTTGAAATAATTGAGGAGAGAGGTGAGGGAGCCTGCTGAGGCAGGAGAAGTGGTGAGAGCGAAGGTTCTCCCCGTCTGTGAAGTCAAGAATCACTTGTTGATTCTGCTGTTTGTCCCTCCCCAAACCACAGTTGTACCTTGATGTAACCAAATGGGGAAATTTGAGCTACGCAGAAGAAATATAAAGGTAACAGGTCCATGAGATACTGCACAATTTTAGGATAAAATAGATTGGATGGCACAGCGTGGCAACGACTCAGACTTCCCCACAGAATTTTTCCCAGAAGAAAACTGATTTGAATGAAAATTCTGGGTTTAGGTAGAACTGGTACCAGACCCTCATTTGGCCTGTTTCATCAAGCTCGAACTGTAGCAGGTCTGGGACCGGGGATTTGGTCATAGATTCCAGTAACATTCAGGAAAAGGCGGTTCTGCTTTTTCAGTTCATTATGGTTTTGACACCTGATTTTTCTGTGGAGCACCATTGCCCTGAGAGACCAATATTGTCTGTGTTGTTATGCTAACAGGCCTGCTTTGTGATCCAATAAGCCCCAACGAGTAAACTACTCTCTAAGGGTACAAAACACTCCTTAGCTGAGATCTTAGTGGCTTTGTTTAGTGTTGTGAAAAAGGTAATGAACTAAGAAGGCCTCTAAGGAGAAAATGAGAGAGTGGTATTTTGGAACTATTAAACATTTACTATGTGTCAGGCACTAGGCCAGGTGTCTTCATGGTGTAACATCATTTCAGTCTTTTAAAGGTCCTATGAGGTGAGTTTTATTATTTTTATTATTTTATTTCACAGAGGAGTAAACTGAGGCTCAGAGAGGTTAATAATGTTCTGCAGATCACACAGTCATTTGTGGAGGCAGGATTCAAACCGAGGTCTCTGTCTCCAGTGCTCCTGCAGTTTTTGAGTAGCTCATGCTGCCTCCCCCGACATGGTTATCTTGCCTCCAGGCTTATTTAACTTTCTCTGCATGTCGTCGAACCCTAAATTCTTGAATTCTCCCCTGCGCCAGGTGCAGGACTGATCCATTGGATCAACACTTTTGTTTTGGTGTTGCTTCTATGCTGTTTGCTCTCTCGAGTCCTGGAACAATAACAGTTTAATTGCTCTGGGTATAATAAACTCATGCAGTCAGATGTTAGCGCTGCAGTTTAGATATGTGAGGCAACCTGACCTTGAGTTTGAATTGACCAAGGGCGGCTCAAACCTATTCAAACCAAACAGGCCTGGCCAGGTGCCTTTTGTGCTGACATTGGTTTTAGATTGTTTATGGGTAAAACATACCTGAACAAATGTGACTCCATTTCACATTGGACATAAATTAGTGTCTAGCCAGATTCCGACTGTTTCAGGCCAGAATGAAGTCTTACATCATTTCCTAACAGCTGTAAAACATCCTCCAAATAGCGCAGCATACCTTGGCCTCTGTAAACCATGAAGCTCTGCCAGTTTCTAAAGATCTTCTGATGGAAAACAACAAGATATTTCCCAAGAGTGCTTCAGAAAGCATAGTTTGGAGTTGATTCTGGTCCTAGGGTGAGCTGTGATGGGCAGCCACTTTGGACAGTACTCAGGCCCCTGTGACCTTCAGCCTTCATCTTTTCAGAGCGTGAACTGTTGACCCAGACGTGAAAGGAGAAATCCAAGCTTCATATTGCTTCACTGTAGAACTCAGAGGCTTGAACTGGGCTGTTCATAACTCAGTAATTAGGCTAGAGCTCTCAGAATTTTTTCTGTATTATTGCTAATTTCAAAGAAGCCTTTTGAATGTATGGCATGCTGTCTGCTGTGGACAGGTGGAAACAGGAATTTATTAAGGGTAGACAGGGTCCACATGTGTTCAAGGAGATCTAACCACAGCTCTTCTATATTAACTCCTTTCTCATTCCCTGAAATAGACCAGCCTGGCAGTGTGGATGAAGAGAGGCTGATCTTACTGGAGCAGAAGCTTTTCCGAGCCAAGACTCAGATCAACAGCCAGCTACGGACCTTGATGTCAGAGCTGGAAGAGAGGGCACGTCGGCAGAAGGGCCACCTCCGTTTGCTGGAGACTAGCATAGATGGGATTCTGGCTGATGTGCAGAACCTGGAGAACATCAGGGACAACCTGCCCCCGGGCTGCTACAATACCCAGGCTCTTGAGCAACAGTGAAGCTGCCTTAGAGATTTCTCAACCAAGGTTCTTGGGATTCAGACCTCAGGGCTCAGGAGCCCGCATGCGGGTGGGGTGGGATGGGAATATTTGAATATGTTGAATGCGTGTGCTCAGGCCCCAGTGAACCTGATCCCATCCCTGAGACCTCGGCCAGATAAATGTCTTTATTGCACCAGTGTGATACTATTTGCTTCCTGGTCCTGGGCAATGAGGCAAATAACGTTGAGTGTGAGACTGATCAAGGGCCTGACGACAAAGGGTAGACTGGATGGAAGGACAAACTGCACAGGCAGATGTTTGCCTCAGAAAGTCATAAACTGAGTCCTGGAGTATGGACAAGTGCTGCTGGGTTATAGTCAGCTTATTCTTTGAGTAATGTGACCAAAGGAAAATCTTTTTACTTTGTCCACCTATAAACTTCTTCCTCATTTCAGAAGAGAGTGAAGTCTAGTCCTACTGTGGCCAGTAAAATACCATTGCCTTGTAGTGTCCAATGCAAGCTTCTTGTTGACCAGAGTTCCTCCCACTTACCATCCATAACATAAACCATTACATAAACATGTGCGCCGCTTTCAAGCTGGAAGAAGTGAGCACTGATGGAGTGAGGCGCTGTAAGGCTGACCCATTTGGAGCAATGGTGCCTGTCATGTCCTGCCACTTTCGAGTTCTTCTGGGTCTCAGAGAGACATCCTTTCTCCTGATGATGTCATGGCAACTTAGAGACTACATTTTTATTAAAGCATTTCCTGCCAGCAAAGCAAACACTGGGAAAGTATTTACTTTTGGGTTACAAAGTGATAGAAAAATGTAACTTGGACACTGAAAGAGGTGCCATTATCTAGATTTATTGGTCCTAATTCAATCCCACTTTTCAAACATTAAAAATTACATGCATTGACGTGTTTTATTTTATTCTCCCTCTCTCCTTATAGCAGAAAATCTTCCTACTCACACTTGAGCTGGATAGAATCCATCCTTCCATCCATCCTTCAATTCATCCATCCATCCTTACAACATATATTTATTGAGCGCCTACTGTGTGCCAGGGGCTGGAGTAGAGTGGTGAAATAGTATTTGCCCTCATAGAACTGATTTTCTAGTGAGGAAGAAAAACATTAAAAAAATAAAATTAAACTTACAAATCTTGTTCATCACAAGTGGTGGTGATTGGAATAACCCCCTGGTTTGCAACCTCTTTTCTGAACAGAACATATATTGCAAGACACTCCTGTGGGGACACTTGGGTTTTGGCAAAGTTGAGACGCTTCTGGGTTGTGCACACTTCTTTGCATTCCAGCTGACACTCTGCCCCTTTCCACAACTGATTGCAACAGACTGTTGAGTCATGATGACACCAGTGGGATTTGCTGGAAAAACCAGAGGCACTTCCACTTCAGCTCAGAAGACTTTGGTGCTGCCTCACTTCTGTATTTCCTTGGCTTTTCATGGACAAGGGTTTAAATAAAGAATAATTCTTAGATGCCTGTGGTTAGTTCCTAATTTATTAACCTCTAAGCTTAAGGTGGAGGTGCCAAAACAATGGAAACTAAAACGCCATAGAAAGAGCAATGAGTCTAGAGTTAGCTTCTTTAATTCCTTTTTCTGAGCATCGTGTTTTGTCCTTTCCAACTATAGGAGCGGAGCACTTTATGAGATTTAACTGGTGCTGTCTTCTAAGCATGAAGATGGATTTATTTCTGGAACAACTCGAGCAGGGTGGGGGTTGTAATATTTTTATCCTTTTTCATCATCTATAAAATAAAGGTAAAATCAATAATTTATCGTGATTTTTAACACCTGAAATATTGTCATGCTTTTTAACAAGTTAAAATTTAATAAATTAAGATCTTGAATTGAGCATCTGCCCAAACGGCTGAGGAAAGGATTCTGCTCCTATCCACATCGACCCCCTAAATTCTGACGGGTCTGATCACTTTGATTTCTCTTCTGTGGAAGTGAAAGTATAATTCCGTCTTGGCGTACTCAGTCGTGAAGCCTACAAATCTCTCACTGTAATTAACAACTGGTGCCCAGAAAATGCGTGTGTATTAATTCGATTAGGTTAACTCCTGTGTTACACAGACCTAGAAATGTGCATGACCCAAATACAATAGACTTTTTTCTTGCTCCCGTAACAGACTAGCTGGGGAGAAAGTTGGCAGGGTGGCCCTCCACATAGTTACTCTAGAGGCCCTGCCATTTACAACATGTGACTTCTAAGCTTGCCCTGGGGGATCATCTCCATTCCAGTGGGTGGGAAGGGAAAAAGACATGGAGAAGGGATGCACACAGAAGCTTGGTGTGGGCCAGGCCTGGGAGGCGCTGCATATCACTTTCTTTCAGATCCCATCGTCTAAAACCCAGAATTATGACCATATCTAACTTGCAAGGGGTCTGGAAAACAATAGTGTCTTGATAGGAAGCCCCTTCTGAGTGACAGTTCTCTACTCTGAAAGGGGAGAAAGCGTTCTTAGTGATTGGCTGTCTGCTGAGTACACGATTAGGCAGTGCATCTTCCAGGGAGCTTGCTGAGGGATCCCATTACTTAATATCCAACGTACCATGCAGTCATGAAAGGGTTTCTCAATGTTAAGATATTGTTAAGAAAGTCATGAGAATGTCTTCCCTGACAAATGGGAGATGATCCCTGAGAAGAGATGGGGAATGGAAAAGAGACTTGTGCAACTCCCTTGGCATAGAAGTGATTCCCTCATTTCTAACAACCTGACAGACTGTCCCTAAGAAGAGAAGAGGGTCGTGTGGCTTAGAGACAGCTTACCCAGGACGTAACCTCTGTTACTAGTCTTGACCTGACTCTGCCGAGTTAAGTGAGCCTTCCTTCCAATTTCTCATCAGTATTTATAATTTAGTAGTGAAAACTTTCCTGTACTTTTCCTCTGAGAGTTTTCTGATTAATCATGCTGCTGGTAGGCTCTTACACACATCGTCATCTACTTTGACTCACAGGAATTTCTGTCTGGAGAGAGGGTAGAAAGGAAACTGCCGCTAGGCTGTAGCTTCTTAGTAGATGTATTTCTGATCTTATCTCAGGATGTGGTTTCTTTTCAGTCCTCTTGGAAGTCTGGAGAAAAGGGTAAGGAGATACTCAGTAACGTCCAATGTTTGTAACAAGTCTCAAGGACCAGGAATATGTTTATCGTGTCTTCTTTTAATGTTTTGCATGGTCATGGGGATGTTATGGATTCTTGCTGTGGTTCCATTTTCCCACATGGAAAGCATAGAATTTCTCTGCATTCTTTATACTATTGGCTACATGGTACTTCCTAGAAAATTCCAAGTCTGAAGTTTACTTATGGGTCATAAGGGAAGAAATGTGTGTGTACATATATGTTCATTCATATTTAGTATATATTTTAGTGTTTTTTTGTTTTTTTCTTTTTGAGGAAGATTAGCCCTGAGCTAACAACTGCCGCCAATCCTCCTCTTTTTGCCGAGGAAGACTGGCCCTGGGCTAACATCCATATCCATCTTCCTCTATTTTATACGTGGGATGCCTACCACAGCATGGCTTGCCACACGGTGCCATGTCCGCACCCAGGATCTGAACCAGAGAACCCCAGGCTGCCGAAGCGGAATATGTGAACTTAACCGCTGTGTCCCTGGGCCAGCCCCATATTTAGTATATATTTTGTAAGTTAGCAAATTAAGCCAGTGTTTATACCCAATTTTAAACAAGCTTTCATCATTACGCATTCACCGGACAGAGAAAAGAAGTGTTTAGCTTTATGAATAGCAAACATAAATACAAGTAATGAATTTACAAGGCATATCAAGCATCATTATGATGTGTCACCAAAGCCATGTAGCTACACACAAAGCTGGCTAATCTCAATCTTCAACAAAAAAATGTACAAGAACTAAAATGATTTTTTTCCTTTTTTTTTTTTTGAGGAAGATTAGCCCTGAGCTAACATGTGCTGCCAATCCTCCTCTTTTTGCTGAGGAAGACTGGCCCTGAGCTAACATCTGTGCCAATCTTCCTTTACTTTTTTATACGTGGGATGCCCACCACAGCATGGCTTGTCAAGCAGTGCCATGTCGGCACCCGGGATGTGAGCCGGCGAGCCCCGGGCCGCCGAAGTGAAACGTGTGAACTTAACCGCTGCACCACTGGGCCGGCCCCCCAAAATGATTTTTTAGAAAAACACAACTACTCTGACAAACAAGTAGGTAAGCCCTAAATGAGCTTGCCTAACAGGGAATTGCTATTTCACCTTCTAAATCACGACTGATATTAGCTAATGGCAATCACCATTTAGACCTAAACCAATACATAATGTATGTCACAACTAAAAATGAAATAAGAACTGATAGTCACAACAGGACTGAACAATTAACAAAAATTCATTTTCTCCTTGTTTACATTGCCAAAACAAATATGAGTTTAATAACCTCTATCTTAAGATCTTTCATGCCAAAAAGTCAGTTATTCAAGTTTTTAATTTTCATAAATATATTTTTATTTCATAAAGAACTAATTTCATTAAGGAGCCAGAGCTAACCAATACCAGGCTATGCAGATTAGGTGGGATCTAAGATTTGACTTTTTTTAAAGTTGAGAAAACTTAGGCATGATTCACAAATTCACTAATTATTCTTCCCTGCTTATAATAATAGGTGTGACATATACTTTGTGTGTGTGTGTGTGTGTGAGGAAGATTGGCCCTGAGCTAACATCTGTTGCCAATCTTCCTCTTTTTGCTTGAGGAAGATTGTCGCTGAGCTAACATCTGTGCCCACCTTCCTCTATTTTATGTGGGATGCACCACAGCGGGACTCGACAAGTGGTGCGAGGTCTGTGCCTGGAATCTGAACCTGCGAACCCCGGGCCACCCAAGTGGAGCCCGCGAACTTAACCCCTACACCACCGGGCCAGCCCCTAACTGTATATACTTTTGTATGTCCCATGTGGCATCAGCTAAACCAGGCGGAAATTCTCCTGCTTTAAACACATTTTTGCAACTGTTGGCTCCAGTCAAGTAAGACTATGAAGAAAAAGCGATTAATTTGGCAACCCTCAGAGAAGATTCTAGACCAAGCAACGAGACTCTAGTAGCATTGTCTTGTTTATTAACGTCATTGAAACATTTTGCTGATAAAACTTTTGTCTGTGACTATTCTAGCAACAAAATTTTACTCAAAATATTTCACTGTGAAGTGGCGCTGCAACTTGAATGTAGTCTTTATTAATGAGTTAAAGCAAATCTTACTCTTCAAAGGGCAGATTCAGTGACCAAAAAGTGATTCAAAAAAAGCTTCCCCCTCCCCATGCCAATCCTGAGACCACTTGGATCAAGCCGAGTTCTGGGCCCTGGGCCTAGACTGAAGGAGGAGGGAACGAACATAACTCCTTCCTAACTAACTGGAACAGGCTAGTAGGACACTCCAAACTCACATGACAGAGAAACCACGTGAAGAGGTGACTTTACTGGGCAGCTATAGGAGGGTGCAGGCGGGATGAATCCGACAGAGCATGTTCATCGTCATGACCACAATGCTATTCCTAAGGTGTCCTAATTGGGTGAGCTACAAAATCGGTCCCCGTTTCCCTCCTTCCCATCTCACCTGCCGGCCTTCCTGCAGCAGCCTTGGGAGAGATCCTGAGCTTTTCATATTCTACTGATGTATTTTTGCATTACTCTTTTGATGAATAAAATATAACATGCTTCTCTCTCTTAGTCCCCTAAAGAGTGTGAGTGTATCAGTCTGGGAGAGTAGATTTGGGCGGTTAAAATACAAGTCGTTTCTCCCTGGGATTCTCTGTCTTTTGCTGTGGGTTGATGATCGAGTCTCGCTTTCTACTTAATTAGAACAACAAGTTCTTTTATTCCTTCTGAGAAGCTGGAGCATGAGACTAGAGAACTTTGGGGAAAGGTTGGCCAAGCTGAGACAGGAAGAACAGCGTCTCTAGAAGCTCTAGCTCTGGGTTTCAGGCACTTCAGTAAGAGACTTTCCTCCCCTGTTCCTATGTACATTCAAGGAAATGAAAGCAAGAAGGCCCCAGAGGCTGCCTGGGGTAGGAAGGGTGGCAAATGAGGTACCAGCTAGCAGCACAGACCCCCCAGAGGGCCATTCCTTGAGGAGAGAGTCATTGACACAAAGGATTCCCTTCTTGCCTGTTCTTACTCATATCAGCTACTTTCAGAAAAATGGGAGGGCCATTTTTTATTGTTAGGCAGGAAACGAGGCTCCAGACCCCTCTTGATATGCTCATTCCAGCCCATGACTTTCTCACCAACTCTGAGCCATGCCAGCCTTGGGTTGGCCTTTGTAGGAGGGAGCAGGACCCCAGAGGGGAAGTCAGGGCCCAGAGGTCATCCTATTGGCACCTGGCTTACTCCTTCCAACTCTGAATCATCTTTCTGATGTTGGCCTTAGCTGGTTAACAGCCACAATGTCCTGCCCTAGACTAAGAGAGGGGCTCTGACCTCTCCCCAGCAAATGAAGAATGAGGCAGGGTGGGGATTGGACAATTTTACCCCAAAGGGGATACTCTTTTCCTTGTATTTAAAGAAAGGTATTTTAACATGATTCCTGTGATCCACCCAGATAAGATCTGCCCCATTGCATTCCTGGAAATCTACTTCTTCTATGGCCCTGTTCTTTTCCTTAGCTCATCTGCATCTCCCCAATTATGTGCCTTTTGGCCCCCGTGTGCATAGAACAAGCCCACTTTCCTCTCATAGGTTGCGGACTAAATGGGGCTTGACCACGGAGTCCAGCAGAGTAGCAGAGTGGATGAAAGGGATAAAAGATATCTGGTCTTTCTCAGAGATGCTCATGTGGATCCTCATAAGAAATTCTTTCCATAAACTCCATATCCTTGAAACTGCTGTGTTCCTCCAGGGAATCCAGCTCCCTCTTTTCCTTTGTTTCATTTGCTGACTGTTTTGCCTAGACAAAGGTTCTTCTGCCTTTCTCTCTCCAGCACCAGAGTCATCCTGAGCACTTTCTGGGGCTTTCTTAGCTTTCCACAAAGCAATCCTTTCTTGGATTCAGAGGGTCCTTTTCTGGGGTTTCCTCCAAGCTGCTGAGATCTCTTAGTTTCTAAGGAAACCTAGCTATGGCCTTCCTCATGATCAAATCCTCCCTCAGGACTGGCATACACAATGCCATATATAGGGAGCACCTGGGATAGACATAATTTAAGAGAAAGTTGCCAGGTAAAGATTGAAAAGCACGTTACTTGGCCAGTATCATGGGGAACCAGAGGAGCAGAGATTGTGTAGTGTGATGACCTAAGGGTCAGGGAAACAATATCCTTTTACAAGGCTCTACACTTGCTGTGTGACCTTGGACCAGCCTTTTAATCCAGCGAACTTCTGCTCCCTTATCTTTTAAAGGAGAATGTTGGATCAACTAATCTCTATGGTTATTTTAATTCATGATTCCATGATCCTTAGCCAAATACTGAGACCCAAGAATAGGATCTTCCTTCCTCCTCTGGAGTTGATTTCCATAACCCAAGAGGAGCAATACCCTCCTGGATGCTACTCTACCATGTTCTTCTGTTGAATCCAGTTCCTTTTCTTGGAGGCTATTGAAGGAGGTTGCAGATGTGAAATGTGTGGTGAAGAACGTTGACCCTGGTGTCAGATCTCACCTAACCTCTCCTGGGCCGTAGCTGGAAGTACTAGATTTTGATAAAATTATCCTGCTGCTCAGGGACCATTCCTCCAGGACAACCAGGAACCCAAGAAAGAGAAACTGGATGAGAGACACAGCGTACAAGAGAATAATTTCCTTTCAGCTCTCCAAGCAGGACATGAATGAGGGCTGAACAACTGGAACAGGGTCTGTCAAAACTATTTGTGGGGGCAGCAGAGAAAGGGAAATTAGAGAAAAGAGGAGTAAAAAAGTTTAATGGCTCTTGATGCCCCTCATGACCTGTGTTCTGTGAACCCATTCCCCTGCCAGGCAGATTTCCTCAGGCGATGACTGTGGTTGCTGAGCTCTGAGGAGATATGACCAACCCCAGAAACAAGGGCAAGGCATTGCTTCTCAAGGAGGAATTGACCCCAAGCACCACCCGTGTTGCAGCTAGAGGGGGTAAGAACCATTGCTTCCCATCAGGGCAACAAATTGTTTTCTCCTAGGTCGTCCTGGACTTACGTTAGGACAGAGACGTTTCCCAACCAAATGGGCAATAAATAATTCCAATTAGCAAAGATCTCTAGGGTTGAGTAAATTCCTAGCATGTTTTATTTAAGAAATGACTGCATTATTAGGATTTGGCCTTACATACGAGATTCTTCTCAGATGCAGGAATGTGGCTAAGTATGGCCTCGAAGGGCTTCCATGGTGATCTGAAGTTCCCTTGGAAATGCCTTGGCTGGCAGGGAACCCTACACTCTGCCATCAGTCACAGCCGAAAGAAGTAACTGTACAGACGCCACCAGAAAATGAGGCTGGACTGGCTCTGTGTCATGTTAGGCCCAGAGCGTCAGGAAAATGGTCTTCTGAAACTAAGGAAATGGATTCAGATTCCTCTGAGAAAACTTCCTCTTGCCAGACTTGCATCCCAGGTTTCACAAAGTCTCACTCCTGACTTCTGCTCCCTCATCTTTCAAAGGAGAATGTTGCTGCTGCTGCTGCTGCTGCTGCTGTGTGTGAGTGAGAGGGTAGATGGGTGGGGGTGTCGGGGAATTGGAGGTGGCTGGGCCTTCTTTACTGGGTGTGGCCCTCTTGCACGGACCCCTGCTGAGGCTGGCTACGGTAATCTATCAAAAGGAAAGTAATCCCACAGGAATGCATCAAGACTACAAACATAAAGAATCCCGGACACTGATTTCATCCAAGTTCTATGAGGAGTGAACAACAACAACAAAAAACAAACCGACGAAAAAAAAAACAAAGAAAGAAAAATAGCCCTTCGTGGTAAAGGGCATGCTGGGAAGGCGAGAGCCAGAGCCGCCTCCCCAGAGCATGCTGGGAGGATGGGCACCAGAGCCGCTCTCTAGAGCATGCTGGGAGACAGACACCAGCACATCTCCAAGGACTGCACTTCCCCCAACTCCCACCCTTATTCCCTCACCCACCCCCAACCCGGAGACTAGAGGAAAGTTTGTCCAAAGATGACTGCGGAATAGGGTATGCGTTGGTTCTCTGCAGGTCCCCCACACTGTGGGGGCTTGAGTCAGCAAGTGGGGAGAACAGTCAAGATGAGGAGATGGAGAAACAGAGAGGCAGGAGAGAAACAGGGGGACTGACAGAGACTGGAGGGGCCAGTGTGTTGGCGGAGGACGAGGGGAGAGTGGAGAAGAGGCTGTGTGGCTGCTAGCCTGAGGCATTGATGTACAGCTGGCTCTTGAGAATGTAGTCGATGACCGGCTGGGACAGATAATCCACGACATGGCCGTCTCCATGCTGCAGGGCCAGCCTGGATGAGAAGAGACCGTAATCAGATGGACATCCTTCCCTGAAGCAAGGCAAGACTGGCCTGCCCACCCTCTTTCACGGAAGGGGTTTACCCAACGCTCCTTTACCAGAATTGCTTAGGCCAAGTAAATGGTAGCCCTATTAGGAAAAGCCCTCTTGCCCCCACAATTCTCCCCTCTGCTGGCGACTCCATTTCATCCTGGCTCTGCCACTTCCTAACTGAGGGGCCTCGGGCAAGTTGTTTAAGTCTATCGTTCTTCAGTATTCTCTGTAAAATGAGAGTAATATCGGGCCTATCTCATTCAGTTCTTAAAAGGATTGAGTCATTATGCAAAGTACTTCAAATAGCCCAAGCACACTAGGCATTGAAATGTAAGTGTTAGCTATTCTTATTTCACCCCTTTGTGTTTCTCTGCACCATGGTCTTGTGAAAATGAATCTCACTGGGATTCTTATAATTGACCACTTCCTTTCCTTCCTGTTGGAGCCCTGATAGAGAAGAAGGTGCGCTTCTCTGAGGCCCTTCTCACAAGCCCTGGGGGCAGTGGAGGAAGGCACTGACAGGTACGAAAGAGCTCCAGTGAGACCCTTTGCTTTCTGCAGTTCTGCTCCAGCCTTGGTCTGACTGCTTCCCATTCTTTACTCACTTTCTCTACTTCTTTCTCACTTCTCTACTTTCTTTCTTCCACATTCTCTACTTGGTCTTGGGAATGTCTGACCCCAAGGAGCTAGTTGTGCAAATCCATATACTCTTTCAGGTGTCTAGATTCTGAAAGGCATCTGAGCCCTGCCCCATGAAATCTCACCTATGAGGCTGGCTCACTGCCTTTTCAATGCATCCACTGTCCTGACCTGGCAAACAAGCCAGGTCCTCAAGTGCCTCCCCGCACAGTTTTCAGGGAGGCTTCTTGAAAAAGTGGTCTACATGCCAAGCCCAGCTTCATCAGAATCACCCGGAAAGCAGATCCCTAGGCCCAACCCCCAGAAATTCTGATTCAGTGAACTGAGTGGGACACAGGAGTTTGCGCTGTTGTGTAAGCGTTCATGGTAATTCTGTTGTGCAGCCGTATTTGGAACCACAACCTCCTCTCTACCCTCACTGGCCATTGTCACTGGGGTTCTGCTCTCACCTCGTAGCTGATGTTACTCTGTCAAGTGTCTACATGATTGCCTTCCAGGGAAGAAGTCCGGTGGACCTTTAAAAGTCCTGGGCTCATTTGAGTTCTCTGAAACATGTGACACAGATGACAATGCTCTCCATCTTTGTACCCTCTCCTGCCTTGGTTCCGCGGCCACCACTGCTGGTGGTTTCTGCCTGTTTCTTAGCCTTCTTTAAAAGGCTAACATGTTCTAAAGGTTCCCCATAGCCTTCTTCTTGACTCTCCCTGTGAGCTCAGCCACATTCCTAAGTTTAATTTACACTTACACACGCATGGCTTTCAGTTTTATTACCCTTCCAGGCCTCTATATTCCATACACCTCACCATTGCACAGGACGTTTCCATGTGGGGTTTGTGGTGGAGACTGTTAACTGGCCCCCAGCATCCATTCTTTCCTTCTTCTGTTTAGTAATAGAGACTCCCGAGTTCTAACTGGGCACATGACACCAAGCTATAAGGTCTATTTTCCAGCCTCCCTTGAAGTATGGCCACATGACTGAGGCTGAGTCGGTGGGATGCAAGGGGAAGTGATATGTGCTACTTTGGGCCACTTTCTTAAAGATGACCGCTTTGCCATGGGCTTCACCTTGCCCTTTCCCAATGGTTGAGAGCAGTCATTGCTGCAGTCGTGGATCCAGAGATGGAGGTTTCATTTTGAAAAGGCCAGAGTCAATCTCTTCTGACTTCAGTAAGAGGGAAATAAACATTTCTCTTATTTAAAACTCTGACTTGGGGATCTTTTTGTTATGCCAGCTTAGCCTATACGTTTACTAAAGCAGTATTCCATGAGCACCTCAAACCAAAGAGCCCAAAACTGAAAACACCTTCTTTCCCCAAACCAGCTAGCTAATGGCCTGTCTCCTTTTGTAAAAGGAAATGACTGGGGACAGATAAGTGAGGTCCAAGTAGAAGGCTGAATACCAGGCAGCAGGTGTTGGCCAATCTAAAGGTCAGCTTGACTGAGGAAAATTGTATGGAAATATGTAAGCAGGTCCAACCAAGGTCTCTCTGGCCATTTGTCAAACGTACCTGCTCTTGGTTGAGCTGACGACAGACATCGGGTGGTTGATGTCATCCTTTACCACCATGATGTTGTTCTGGGGGTAGAGCAGAGAGAGCAGGTTGGCAGCCCCTCACACTAAACTCGTTTTGCGCCCTCACTCTTCCAGCCCTCCAGGCCCCTCAGAAAAGGTGCTGCATCCCAGAGCTACACCAGCAGGGAGATGGAGGACTCACTTTGTATTTGCGGAGTATCGAGGAGTGATTCATGATTCGGTCTGTGTCGGCTGCATCCCGAGGCACCACGACGATCCCAAAGTCCCCAACAATCACCTCCATCTGAAGAAACGGGGGGAGAGAGAGAGAGCACCTTTTGGTGAGACTGTGACTCCAAACCCCTACCAAGCAACTACTTAACAGGGTGGAGCCACCTTCCATGCGGAACCCCAAGCTTTAGTCCCAAACTTGCCCTCTCAGCCCTGTCAGTCAGTTCTTTCAAGTACCAACCCATAGCAGTGTTAGTGGAATGACTGGAAACTTCGCCTGGCACACAGAAGACACTTATAAATACCTCGAGAATGAATGAATAAATGTGCCCCTGCATGACTGGGCAAGATCCCTCCAATCCTAAGCCTTCTGTTGAGTTCACAACGCTGAAGAATAACACGAACGATGCATAGTCCTTATCTGGCAGACACCCTCGTGAGCAACACAGACCCTGTTGCCCAGCAAGCAGATCCCAGCCCCCAGCTGGACTACTGGGAGGGGCTGGAATGCTGCCTGGGCTCAGCCACGTCAAAGCTGCTGCGAGACTCCAGGGCAGGGAAGGACTGTGAAGGCATCAGTGTGCGCACAGGCAGTGAAAGGAGCAAGGTTATTAAGGGGGCGCCTGAGAGGTCTGCCTCTGAGAGAATCTTGCTGCTATGATGAGAAATGAAACCTTTTTGTTTAAAAATAACATTTTTTTTTTCCTGATTGTAGACACAATACAAGCTTGGGAAACTCAGAAGGAAAAAAAAATCAATCACAATCACACAATCCAGATAATTGCTGTTAACATAGTGTATTTCTGTGCAGTGTTTTTCTCTCTACGAATGTGTATATATCCGCAATTGGATTAAACTGCAAAATTAATCATTTTACCTGCATGTTTTTCATTTAGCGTTATATTGGGGGCATTTTCTCACATCATTAAAAATTATTTAAAAATATTAAGTTTTAACAATCTGTATATTTCATTGTCTGACTGTACTATGATATGCTATGATATGTTAAACCAATCTTGTATCATAGAAAGTGTACAGTTACTTCTGATTTTTGTCACTTATACATAACACTTTGTTGAAGCTCTTTATCCATGAATCTTTTACCACGTCTGATTATTTCCTTAGGATAGGAAGCAAAATAATTGGTTAGAAGGGTATAAACTGGACAAATTTCAGGCTCTTGAGACACAGCACCAAGTTGCTTTCTGGAAATTCATGCCAATTTTTGTTTTCAAAGAGCCTGAAAGTTATGGCATTTAATAGACTTGGATCTAGCCTGGCCATATTACTGTTTAGATCTTGCCAATTAAGCATCCCAGAGGGAGGGAGAAGAGGGGCAGAGCCAGGTGGCGTCTAAGCTGGCAGCTCATTAAGCAAGCTTGCTCTGGTGGCAAGGGACCCAGGTTTCTCCTCATAATTCTCCAAACAAGTGCCACAAAAACAGGCATTATGGAGCACTGTAGCCGCTTCTTTTCTATCAGATTTCCATACCAGCAGAGTTTGACTTCCAAGTCTGACTCATTGATTATACGTGTGTGTGTGCGTGCGTGTGTGCACATGCACGCCCTTGGGTATTTCCATTCACCTTTACCCTACTTTTCCCATTGCTTACAACTGGAGCTAGAGTTGCAACTGGAACTCTGATGTTGCTGAAATAAAAAGTTGGTTGAAGGTGCCCTAGGAAGGAACTTGTGGAGAGAAGTTAAGGCTAGGTATGAAATATCAGAGCCCCCACTGGGTCATGCCGTTCGGAAAATACAGAGCATTACACAACATGCTGCATCCATCCGTGGTGTTCAGATCAGGTAAACTGGCACCAAGTGTTTGTCCTGTAAACCAGGAATGTTCGGGAGAGGCGGGGCAGGGAGCGGGAGGGAGATCCAGTTCCTCCGCCACAGCTGTTAGAACACTGCTCTGGGAGTCACTACTCAGAAGGTAACCTAAGGCGCCGGTTCTCAAACGTGGCTGCAGATTAGAATCACCAGAGGAGCCTTTAAAACTCTCAAAGCCCAACTTACACCCAAGATCAATTAAATCAGAATCTCTGGGAATGGGACCCAGGCACGATCAATAGTGTTTAAAATTCTCCAGGTGATTCCAATATGCAACCAAGCTTGAGAACCAGAGGTCTAAGTGTTGAATTAAAACTCCAGGGCATTTGGTAGGCTAGAGAAAGAGCTAGGAAAGAGAAGAGAGGGGAGGGGTGGGGAAGGGAGAGAAAGGGAGGAGTTTCCATCCAAGCTGGTATACACAGAGATTCCTCAACGGCCTGGTTATGTAGATGTTTCAGGGTATCTGGTGTACATTGCATAATGTAGGGTCTGCCTTCAATTTGATTCTGAACCTTGATGGATGTTTCATATATGATGCGGGAAATAACGGTGTTATTTAAAGTGAGCGTTCTAGTTTAAAGCACGAAAATGATGGCTCAGAGTGGCAGTCAGGCCTCATGGGGGAATCGCCCTATGGGTGACATTAGTGCAGCTGCTGCTTTCCACTTAGGAACTAATGATCTGAGCACCCAATCAATAACAGTGCCAGGTGGCTCAGTGGGTGACAAGCAGATGGAGACCTTGCTACTTGAGATGTTTTCCTTTTCCAGAAACAGGTGACAGACTTGCCCCCTGGGGATCACAGATGGGGCAAGAGAGACAGAGTCTATGAGACAAGACAGCTTTACCACATCCGAGCAGCATCTCTGGAGGGGTTTGGACCAGACACTGCAGACTTTTTCTGCTTCTTTGGCCAGACCCTAGGGCATAGGCCTGATTTTTATGCTGGAGGGTGTTTACGAGGGTGTGTGTTTGGGGTGGGAGGGATGCACTCAGTCCCATAGGTACCCATCTCCCTCCAGGGGCTTAGCTGTCCTTCCCACTCCCACCCCTACATCCTGTCTTCACCCAGCCCCCAGGACAACACCCTCTCCTGATTGTCCTCCTGTGTCACCAGGAGTGGTTCTTTCTCATCTCCATGACCTTGAACCATTGGAGTCCCCCAGCCTCAGTCCTTGGACCTCCTTTTCTTTTCTATCTATACTCACACCTTTAATGATTTCATTCAATTTCAAAACTTTAAAGACACATTGAAAGCTCCCAAATGAGTACCTCCAGCATAGACTTCTCAAACTTCAGACTCATATATCCAGCGGCCTTTTCAACATGCCCACTTGGATGGGACATCTCAAACCTAAACTGTCCATGAGCCCCTGAACCCTCTGACACCAATCAATCAATCAATCAATCAACTCCCCCCTCGCCCAAAAAAAATGCTTTTCCTATAGTCTTTTTCGTTTTAGTAAATGGGACCTCTCTTGCAATTGCTCAGTCCACAGCTTTGGCATCTTCCCTGATTCTTCTCTTTCTCTCAGATCCCACAGTCAATTTAGAAGCTAACCCAGTTGACTCTGTCTTCAAAATAAATCCAAGAATCTGCTAATTTTTCCCCATTTTCATCACTTCTATCCTGGTCCAAGCCTCCTTTGGTAGGTTAAATAATGGCCCCGGAAGATATCTAGGTCCTAACCCCTGGAACGTGTGAACATAACATTATGTGGGAAAAGAGACTTTGCAGATGTGATTAAACCGAAGATCCTGAAATCATCCGGAATAATCTAGGTGGACCCTAATACAACCACAAGTGTCCTTACGAGAGGGAGAGTTAACCGAAGAGAGAAGACGACATGCAGACAGAGCAGAGAGAGATTTGAAGATGCCATCCCGTTGGCCTTAAAGATGGAAGAAGGGGCCATGAGCCAAGGAACGAAACAAATGCAGCTCTAGAAGCCGGAAAAGGCAAGGAAACAGATTCTCGCGTAGAGCCTCTGGAAGGAACGTGGCCTTGCCAAGAACAGTTTTGGCCCAGTGAAACCTGCTTTGGACTTTTGGCTTCCAGAAGCGTAAGAGAATAAATTCGTGTGGTTTCCAGCCACTGAGTTTGCAACAACAGAAAACTAATTCACCTCCGTCACCTCTCACTTGGATTGCTCTGGTCTCCCTGTTTTTCTCTTACCTTTTTCAGTCAATTCCCCACAGCCAGATCGTTAATGTAAAAATATAAGTCAAGTTATGTCCTCCTTGGCTCAAAAGCCTTCAATTAAGTATCACTTCTCAGTGAGATCTTCTCTGGCCATGCTATTTCGACCTGCATCCCCGTGCGCATAGACCCCACACCCCCACACCCTCACAGTCCCTACCTGCTTCTGGGCTTCCCATTCCTCCTTAGCACTTATCTCTATCTAACACCTTGTATATTTTCTTTGTGTAAGCTTATTTTTGCCTCTTCCTCTCCTATAAAGGTCAATTCCATGAGGGCAAGGATTTCTGTGTGTTTTGTTTATTGCCGTGTGTCTAAGCAAAAAGGAGCTGGCACATCATAGATGCTCAGTAGGTGCTGTTGGATAAGTGATTCCTGCGGTCCTCTCTGGGCAGTTATCATCAAGGCATTAACTAGTACACTCTCCCTGTCTCAGGACGTGGAGGGAAGCCCATCGTACCTACCGGGAGCTCTGAGAGACCCAAGGAAGTACTAAAGATAGACTTTCAGGTCTCTATGACAGGCAAGGGTGATCTTACTTTTGGAAACTCACGTTCCCAAACTTGATCTGATTGGTTGGCAGAATCACCTGGAGGAGCTTTAAAAACAACAACAACAAAAACAGCAGACCCCCAGACTTCACCCCAGGGATTTGATACAACATGTTCTATGACGGGCTGGAGCCTCTCTCTTTGCAAAGCTCCCTAATCCTTCTGATGTGCACCCACCTGTGGGAAATTGTTGCTTTAAATCACATAGGCAGTTGCCTAAGCTGCTAATGTTCTGGCTTGGTTTGGGATGAGGTCAAAATGAGAGAGCTGTGGGACGAGCACTTTTGGGGATTCCAGTAAAAATGAGGACATCCACCCTGTGCCCTGGGGAGTGCGGGTAGTTAGGGCAGACATCTGACCCCGGGAAATAGAGGGTTACTCAGCCTCTCCCTGCCTATGGAGCCTACAGGAGTGTGCCCAGGCACCTGGAACAAAGCTCTTATTCCAGCATGAGGGGTCCAACCGCTCGTGTCTTCATGAAGAGTTCTCTGCAGGTCTTGCCTTGGAGGTAGGGAGGTGAGTGCGTGAGTGGTCAATGCAGCAGAGCTGTCCTGATTGACAAGTCCCTCTCCGGGTGGTGCCCAACATGACCTCACACTGCCACACCGCAGTCAGCAGGATTGGGGTACAATCTTCTCTCCCCCACAGCACACAGTGGCCCTCTGGCTGGCGTCGTGTCTCAGAGGTGGGGGTCTGGGACATTCATCCTGCTTCAATTTCCTGCTCACAGGCACAGCTTTGATCACATCTTTTCATCTTCTGGTCAAAGGCTCCCCAGGGGAGGCCAGGGTGGGGATGGGGAGAGGAAGTGGGAGGTGGCAGACACTGCTTCCCCAAACGTGGGGAATCTGAGGGAAGGATATGAGACATGTCGAGGCAGGAAGCAACTCGGCCTTGGGAGAGAGAACACTCGTGACGATCCAGGCGGCAAATCCCTTGGAAGGAATGTGAATTATCATTACTCCTCCAGGAGGCTGAATTTCAAGACCTGCCCTGCTGGATTTCAGGGATGCTTTGGGTGGGAGATGCTCTGTGCTCTTAGCCAGGCACTTTCCTGGGCACCAGGGACAGAGGGGTGAGCAAGACAGATATGGCTTCACTCTTGGATCAAACACTATCTAGTGGGAGAAATTAAACAATGGTTAACTATCTTATTTCAAATGGATGGCTATGAAGGACAAGGGCAGGTTACTATTAAGGGACCAATATCTTGTAGTGGTTAATGTCTTATGGGTAACTGGCAAAAGTTTGGGCCATATCTCAGGGTGGAGGCAAATAATCTTATGGGCTGAACTCCTCCAACCAAGCTGTTCCCAGGTACCCTTTTACATTCAAAAACTTTCATTGAGTGTATATGGCAATCTAGGCACTTTCCAGGTGTTTCCTAAAAAGACAGGCAAGTTTAATGTGCTCACAGAGCTCCCCTTCTAGTAGGGTGAGATCATAAACAAATAAATATATACAAGAAAACACCAGGTGGAGCTAAGTACAATATTGAATATAAAACAAAATGACGTTTGAGATGAAACCTAAAGGACAAGGGGCCAGACATAGGGATACCTGGGGAAGAGTATTCCCAATGAGGCCACAACTAGTGCAAAGGCCCTGAGGTGTGAAAAACTGCTGAAATAAAGAAACCAGGTGGAACTGCAGCACAGAGGGGTGCGAGAAGTAGACAAGGACCAGATCATGATAAAGATGGGGTTCCATTCCAATTGCAAAAAGAACGCAGCAGAGTGTTTTAAATAGAGGGCATGACTTCCATTAGGAACAGGATCCAACTGATGTTCACTTATCCAGGCAACCTAACTGGTAAGAGCCTATGAAGGATCATTCTGAGATCAGAGTTCAGAATCCTGCCCGTCTCCCACCAACAATGCTTTTTTCTCAAGGTACAGTACATGAGTTACTTGGCCCACTTGTGTTTCTTTTCCAGATGAGGATATTCAGGGATGAACATGGAGGGGAAGAAACATTTATTTAGGTACCTGCTATGCACCAGGCACAGTACTAGCAGCTTTATTTATTAGTACATTTAATCCTTGCAAAACTATCTTCTGAGACATGTGCCTCAGTTCCCATTTCATAGATGGGGAAACCCAGATTCAGCGAGATTTAGTAACTAGTCCAAGTTGCACAGCTAGTAAGTGCATTTGAACCCACTCTGGTCTGCTTTAAAGGTTCTTTCCTTCACATCACATCTCTTTTAGATTCATTTTTAACATTCATGTTTTAATGACTTGAAAATTTTTGGTTTGAAAATATATTCTATCTTATTTTTTCTCCTATCATGAGGCCTATCATAGGCTAAGGCCTCAGTTCATTGCTCTATATCGCCCCCTGGAGTATATAATTTTGTATACTACTTCTGAGTGGATTAAAAAAGATGAAAGGAGGGAGCGTCCAGCAGAAGACACATGGTCCGTTGGTGAGGAGCTTCTAAAACGTGCTCTATCCGTTTTACTAAAGACTCTTCTACCCCGGTTCTGGCCCCCTGCTCCTCTCTGGAGGGAAGGCCGGGCAGAGGCTAGTGTGGTCAGAAGTGAGAAGGTGGGAATGCATTTCCAGGATGCTCTCAGTGCAAATAAATGAAGGATCCTTCAGAGGGGTTTCCCAGAGGAAGTCATCCCCACCCCCATTTCCAATCTGACTGGGGGTGTGGGAAGGCAGAGGATTCCAGACTCAAGGCAAAAGCCTGAAAACCAAGCCAACAGTGCCTTTCACACGAGAACCAAAATCTCCCATAGGCGAGCCTGTAAATTCGGCATCAGGCTTATCAGTGCGGGGGCCTAATCCCAGGGTGGAAGTGTCCATTGGGCTTCTTGGCTGGGGCTGGACTGTCTGATAAAAACCATCTGAGCCTGAAAAGCCAAATGTTTGTCTTTGCTCCATTTGTCCTGGAGCCCTGGGATTTCTTCTGGAGAGCAGAGTGCCCCAGGCTCTTCCTCTGTTTATTTTCTTTGGTTGTTTTCCCATAGTTGGTGGATGTAGGAAGCAGTTAGCCCATGGATGGTTGGCTGGAAAAATGTGGGATACAGCCAATTAGAGCCAGCTTGTGGAATGTTGGGCTTTGAGAAGAGCAAAGAGAAAGAAAAAGAAAAAAAGAAAAACCAATTTCCTCATTGGCCCATGTCTGGTGCCTAATGCTCCACCTTTACATTTTCATGCCTTTGGGTTAAATATTGACCCTTGCTCATTTAAAATGCAAATACCATTTGAGAGCAGCTAATTCATTTAATCATTAAACTTAATGATTTTGCCTGCTTGCTCAAAAATCAAAATCTTCCCACATAAAGACCAAGATAAACCTTCTATTTCATCCTGCCAGAACCACCTCCCCAGAAGTGCTTGTTCCCACCCCTGGGTCTTTTAGAGCCTCCTCTTTGCCCCAAAAGCCCTTCTCTTTCCACCACCTAACCCAATCCTGCCCATCATTCAAAGTCCAGCTCATGAGCCGCCTCCTCCCTCGTGGCCTGCTGTGAATTACACACAGCATTCTTCTCCCTCATCTGTCTTATCTGGGTTAGGGATCTGAAGCCTTGTACAAAGTCCAGCTCTGCTATTCAACAGCTACGTGATCTTGGACAAGTCACAATCCACGTGACCCCTGGTTTCCATACCTGTGTTTGGGAACAGAGATTCACCTCACAGGACTGTTCCAGGGGTTAACCGAGATAATCCATGAGAACAATTTGAAGTGTTTATTGTCTGTCTTCCCTACTAGAAAATAAAGTGTACACGGTGGGGAACTTTGCCCATTTCGTTTTCTTTCTTCCTCCCTGGAACAGGGTCTGGCACGTGATAGGTAATCAATATTTTTAAATCAATGAATGAATAACAGCCAACATTTATTGAGTGCTTACTGGGTTCAGAAAGCCTTCTAAACTTTTTACATGTTTTGTCTTTAATATAAACAACTAGTATGATAAAAAGTAAGATATTTTTAGACGGCAAGTGCCTCAAGGGCTAATTACATGCTTATGTTCCTGCTGGGCACTCAGTAAGTATTAGTTGAAAGACGAATTGAAGGAAAGAACAGTTGAATCAGAATTGATTTGCCAGACTGCCTTCCATTATAATATGATGGTCAAAGCAGCTGACAGTATACGACCTTAGTCAAGGGGTCTTGTTGGGGGGAGGGGAGTGAGTATAAAAGTTTCCTGCTTCACAAATCTGTCCATGGCTGACTCTTTAGCCTTTGACCTTGATTTCCCACACATTTTAGATCTTGGTCCAAGCCTGGATATTGCATTGGTGCTGGTGTCAGGATGCAGCACAACAAAGATCAGGTCTCCTGGGGGAGACTAGTTCCCTAATAAAAAATCCAGGAATGGGATGGACCAGTGGGGCTGGGTCCTGATCTCAAAGGGCCGATCCGGGAACCCGGATCTTGTCCTTAGGAATCAAGGATGAAAATGCCAACTGGCAGGCCACACAAACAGCTCTTTTGTATTCCCTGGAGAGAAATGATGAATATGTACGGAATTTTCTCTCCATGGAATGTAAGGGGGAAGGGGTGTGTCACTGGTCAGAGGAGGTCAGAATTCACTGTGGGCTAATGGATCTTTGTGCCTAATAGGAAATGCCCAAGGGATGAGATTGGGTCAGGGTGGGGTTGTCCCCTTAGTTGTGTAACTAGATTTCTGGATGGAGAGCATTGGTTCAGGAATCCAAAGCGAAAGAAAGCAAGACTGACTAAGCGGAGAGTTTGTGGCTGTGCCAGAAAAGGCCTTGGCAGTCCTGCTGTAGCGCAGGCTGTCTCAGCCGCTTCCCAGCCTGGGTGGGACCGACGCTGCTCCACAGCCCCCTTTGAGCTTTCTCTACAGAGGGGTGGAGAGGCTCCTATTTCTCCCCAGACCTGTTTGATCTAGTAGCTTCTCTCCTGCCCTGTTTCTGAGGATTCTGGAGAAGATGTGGGAGGCTAGAATGCAGAGTTACGGTGCCCTGACTCCCCACCTCCTGTGCCCAGTCATGGGCAGACTCAGGGCTTTGAGCTCACGGTCACTGAACAGAGGTCTGTGGCCAAGAAGTATCACTTGGGACGCCAAGTAATAAAGAGATGTGTTCTGACAACGGGTTGAATGAATGCATGAAACCTGGGGTAGAAGCAGGTCTCGCATACCTCATCCCTGGTAATGTCATAGTTGGGAAACGAAATCTCTAGAACGGGCTGCTTCTAGGCAAACCCTAGATGGTAGAATTTTCTAGTAGAATAAGCAGGGATGACCCTGTACCCAGTTTTGAAAGAAAGACCTTCCTTTTCTAGTCCCTGAGACACAACTTTCCCTAAATAAGGACAGTGGAATAATTCATTGAGTTCTTAACTAGTTTCCTTCTCCTTATATCCCCTTTTGCCCAGCTCCGATTTCTAGCAGAGAACAAGACCCTTTCGGAGATGAATTTCCATGGTAGAAAACAGAACATTTTGAAGTCAATGGCTTTAAACTCACTGAAGAGATTTCACTAGATGTCCCTAGGAGAGGTGAGAAAATAGGGGAGATACCTTCAGAATAAAAAGAAGAGGTTCCGCTGTCCCCTCCGCACACATACTAGAAAGAAGCTAGACATCTGTGGCCCCTGCCCCCTCCTGCCTCCCAGACAGCATCCCGGGGGCAAAGCCTCAGAAGAAAAGGGGGCCTGGTGATCAGAGGTGAGTGGGGCCCAGCGCTGGGCTTCCAGACTCAGCCAGGAGTTCTGTGTCCCAGGTGGGTGTGGAGCAGAGTGCCACCAACCTCAAGGGACCATGAGGACCATGAGGGATGTCTATGGGGACCCTGGTGAACTGATTTTCATGTTCAGGGCATACAAGAGCCTCTCAGTTTCTGCTAGCCAGTAATGACTGAGACTAACTTCCCATCATCCATATAGGATAGAGATTTGGAGAAGAATTTTAATTTGATTTAAATAAATGAAATGTGATATTTCTGGCACACCTCTGTTTTGGGCTGCGATTCACACTCATTCTATAAGGAAACAGCTCCTTGATTTTTTGGTGCCTCTACCTCAGACGCCATGATTCTAAGGACCCCACAGATTGACTGTGGGTTGAATCAGGGGACTAAGTAGTAGGCTGGCAGAGTGCGAAGGGAGAGCTTTAGGCTCTAGAAAGCCCTCTGGAGCCAGAGGGTTGGCTTCACCCAAGTCCCCTGCTGCCTGTGCTGTGGACTGGAATTCTCACCACCCTGGACAGATGCAGCGTCCCCACTGGCTTAGAACTGTCGTGCCCTCTGGGAATAGCCAGACTGGGTGCCCTGGGTCCCCAGGGTGACCCACCATCCTGGTTGGTCAAGTGGGAACATGGTCGAATAGATGAGGGTCTCACTCTACCTCCACTGTCATATTCCCAGTAAATCAACAGCTGTTGGTTTCTCAGATTTTTCCATCTTAACCTACATGTCATTTCAGCACCAGGGACCAACTGGAAGAAGAGAGACCCAGGGCTCTTTCCCCTGGTCTTCAAATGTTGGATCTGACAACATCGAGAGTAGCCATTTTGGAGAGAAGTCAGAGGACCTGTAGTCAGCAATCTAACTGAGAGGAACAAAGACAGACTGGCTGCGCTTCAAGGGCCCCAAATTGTGTAAATCTCAGGTCCCACCAAGCCTGGGTCTGCCGCTGAGAGGCACACATCACGTCACACTTAGCTAAGAGGCCCTGGAGGTTCCGTGCTGATACAAGCGGCCCTCGGGCTGCCGCCTCAGTTGCTGACTTAATCCCTCCACACTGTCCGGCCTCCCCTGGGACGGGGCCCCAGGCAATGGCCCGGATTTGCCTGGATTCTTAAAAGAGCTTCGTGGAGATCTTGTAGGGGTCTTTGCCGGAATTACTTTTTACTTTCACAGCACCTTGTGAAGTAGAGAGGAAAGTAAAAGTTAATTAAGCCACTTAATCCAGAGCTGAAAGGAGGTTTAGAATTTCACCTGCAGGAAACTGTTCAGGGGTGGAGATGAAGGGACTACACGGTATAATTTGCTTCCCTGAAACTCTGGCTCCCCTCTTGGTTATCCCGCAGCATATTAGCATTAGGCCCTTCGCCTTGAATATCTATGCCTACTTAGGTTAATTCACTTAGTAACATTTGTCGTATGTAACTCAGTGTCAGGTGCTAGGCTCGGCACTTTATATAGAAGATCTCATCTAATTCTCACCAAATCCTATGAGGCAGGTACTGTTATCATGCTCATTTTAGAGATGTGAAAAACTGATGCTCAGAATATAATTTTGTCACAAGCTGTGTTGGAGTAGAACTGGAATTTTGAGTCTGATCCTAAAAGTTGTCTCTCTGTCTCTCTACAGAGACATACATATGTACACGAAAAAATTTCATATGTGTACATCTTACCACCTAATGCTTGGGGGCAGGAACTGTATCGTCCATTTCTTTAAAATCTCAAAATGTGATAGATAACATTTTATAGAGATTATAGATATAGGAAACAAAACAAGTTGTACTACGTGAGATGACGGATGTTAACTCAACGTATGGTAATAATCATTTTGCAATATATACATCTATCAAATCATTATTTGTATACCTTAAACTAATACAATGTTATATGTCAATTATAGCTCAGTAAAACTGGGCAAAAAAGCCCACAACTGAGGCCCAGAGGAGTTGAGAGATTTGCACAAGGTCTCACAGCAAGTTAATAGCAAGGCACTAGGTCTGGAATTGCTGCCTTGAGAAGCTAGCTCGCATAGAGCTGTGGGACTGGGAGCCAGCAGTAGCTCCAGCTATCAGATAAATGAATTAATGAAAGAACAAGAAAGAACGTATGTATGAAGAAGGTGAGTAACTTATAACGTAGCTGGTTCAAGACCATCACAGTCACATGCGGCAACAAAAGATGTTGACTGAACTTCTAAGTGGTGTAAGTTTAACTTCCTGGTTCCTTTTTCCTGGATCCCAAGTCAATTGCCAGAAGGATCCTACTGACCTTTTGCCATTAATTTCTCCCCTCTTGACCCCTTCTCTCTTGTTGAGGGAATTCTAGGTTGGTATTTACTACTTCTTCAAAAGGAATCAAAGGAAAACAAAACACACAATAATCGCAGAAGGGCAAAGGGTTTTTTTTATCCCTCCCTTCCCACCTCCCCCTTTTGCCACACACACCCCCCAAGCACTACTTGGAGAAAGTATTCTAGGACTCAGATTGCTTTTTTCCCAGGGGCTGTACAGGAGCAAGCATGAGGAGGAGTGAGCGGAAAAATGCAGCAGGAGATAAAGCTTGGGGTCGGTGAGAATTTTCTTTCATAGTGATGTGAATAGATTGTCCTCCTGGGAGCTCATAGGGGGTGGGAGATTCCAGTTGTGGGGGGGGGGGGGGGCTGTCGGGGGAGGGAAAGCCAGGCCAAAATCCAGTGCCCCTCCTCATGCTTCCCCATGTCACCCACGGGTGGGCCACAACCTTGCTACTCACATCTGCCTCATTCCAGAGCCCTGGGATGCAGAAAGACTCCAGCAGGTCACTGCCGCACAGCAACAAGATTCGCAGCTCTGAGGAGGAGGGACAAAGTTTGCAGAGGAAGTTAAGTGGATACCTTGGAGCTATCCAACCCTCTGCCATCTTCCTGATGAACACAGGTGTCTCCATCTCCCAATCTTGGGGCCCCAGAGCCCAGTTCTTCAGCATCCCTGCACCATGGGGAGGGGGGCGGTGCGGTGCAGAAACCTGTGCTCACTCTCCGGCTTGCTTACAGACCACCCTCGCCCCCCTGGGGAGAGAATTACTCTCCCCAGGGGGGAGAGTGTTGGTTTACCCACTCTTGAGGGGTCCTTCTGTGCTAAATCAGGGTGGTTGGTACCCTAACGGAGACTGAGCCAGCTATGTGCTTTGTCTGAGGTCTAGGGTCTCTCTCTTGTTCCATATCAAACTCTAGTGTCAACGGAGTTTGGCTTTCTGCTGCTTTGCATTTTTGGGGTTTGTCTCCCATCACAAGTGCCAACATTGTGTGGGTGGGAATTGAGTGTACCCATGTGGTAGCTGAGTTCATCAGCTGTCCTCTCGTTACATGGCCACTGTCCTCAGCAAAGAGCCTGAGAAGCAATGCTGAGCCCTCCCCTTCCTGACTCCCAGGCACACTTTGCTTGTTAGTTGTTTTTCTTCCCTCGTGAAGCCCACACTGAATGATCCCAGTGAGGCCTATCTTAGTTTAAAACAATCAGCAAACTGACTCACGCATTAAAACGGAGCAATGGGGAAAAAGAATCCTGGGATCTCAGAACCACGGGAGAGAGACCTCCACCCCAGGTGTGACTCAAGTTGGTATGTTTGGCTCCCAGGCATGCCAGGCCCTTCTGTCAAGAGGTGGTGGCTGTGGGCATCTTGTCTGAAACAGTGAGCCAGTCTTGCTCTGAGCCTTCTAGAGACTGCCGCCACCCTGGCCCCTGAGGCTGAGAGATGGCCAACATCTCTGCCTGCCTTAGACCCCACAGCAGCTCAGGAGCCTGACAAGGACCCTCAGATGGTGAGCCTGTCCCTGCTTCAGGAGTCTCCAGATGGTTTGGTGGAAGGCTGCTGGGCTAACGACAGCCAGTGCCAGTATCTCGTCATCCCACCTGGGCAGCCCATCCTCAGGGAACCCCATGAAAGACTGGAGTCTTAACTCCTAAATATTCCTGCAGCCTCCCCTCTCCTCTCTTCTCCATGTCACACTGTAGCCTAATATTCTGTTTACGCACAGGGACCTTAATTTATCTTTCTATCCCCAGGGCCTGGCAGAGTGACCTGCATACAATGGGTGCTCAGGACGTATTGAATAAGTGAACAACAGACAGGCTGACCACAGAGGCCATGCAGGCAGGCTGACTAAGAGCCTTCTGGGCAGTCTGGGATGGCTGTGCTGGCTATCACGCCCTCTGCTCTTGCAGCATGGGGGTCCTGGGGGAAGTGCTCGCCCTAATCAGGGGTGCCTCCCTCCCTCCATGTTATACCATGGGATTGCTGGCCCAACTTCCCAACTATGGAGATGAAACAACCTTGGTGTGACTGAGAGGAGCCAGACCCGGCTCATTCCTGGGATCCTATTGTTCCCCATCCCCCACTTGGAGGCAGCCAGACTTCCAGGTCAGTCCTCTAATGAAACGCTGAGGCTCTGTAACTCAGGCCGCCTAAAAGTTCAGTTAGAGGTGGCGTCCAGAGGATGTGCTGGCCCTTAGTTTTCTCTGCATCAGTGGTTCTCAGCGAAGGGTGATTTGGTCTCCAGAATTTGGCAGTGTCTGGAAACATTTTTGGTTGTCAAGACTGGGGAGAGGGGCGTGCTACCGGCGTCTAGTGTGTAGGGGGCAGGGATGCACCCCGATATCCTACAATGCACACGGCAGCCCCCACAACATAGAATTATCCACAGTTGAGAATTCCTGCTCTACAGCCATGAAAATGAATCTCTTTTCTATTCCCAAAACAGAGACTGAGTTTCCCACTGGAGTATAATGTTGGATTACTATTATTTTTAAGCCAAAGCACAGAAAGTTAAAGAGTGGGGTCTCCACTTTTTCTTGCAAGACCAGAACAGATGAATTTGTCACAGATCTGAGGCCGCAGCAGGGTTTGGGATCCCACGTGTGGCCGCTGGAGGGCAGCAGTGATTTCTCCTGGTTCATTGTATGAGACCAATGTGCACATTTCCAGTCCACAAAGCCTTTGCTCTGGGGCAGCCCCCGAGGAGCAGTCAGCTGGTGAAGAACATGGAAATGCAGCCACAGATGCCCACTGAGTTAGGAGAAAATGGCTTTTTCCTCCTCGTAAAGCGTGCAAGGGGATTCCGCAAAGGGGATACGTGAGCCACCCGACCTCACAGCACAGCTGTCTGGAGGCAGCGCAGCTCCCTCCCACCTCCTCTGGGCCTCGCCTCTTTCCCCAGTTCATCCGGATCCAGGGGCCGGGAGCCAGAATCAGCGCTCTCCCCCACACTCCCCACCCAGGAATCCCGGCTATGTGAAGGCCCTGCGGCCCTTTCCAGCTCCCACTGCCCATTGAGGCAGCTGCCACCTGTATGGTCAGGCCGCAAATCCATCCTGACAGCTGTGGCCACCCAGGGTTCTTTTCTGTGAAAGAAGAGTAAGATGGGGCTAGGACTAGCCTGCCACTCACAAGGCTGTGGTGAGATAATGCACGTGAGGGTGCTGGGCTCACGGCAGTGCCTTGTGCAAACACCCATTGGCATTGCCTCCTGGTAGGAGGGGAACTCCCCAGGGCGGGGACTGCCACACAGGCCCTGGGTCAGAGCTGAAGCTTGGCCACAATAAATTCTTTCTGGGACATTGGCGAGAAATATGCATTGGAATATAGTTAAAAGTCAACAGAGTGCTCTGAGCTCTGTTGGTCAGGACGACTTCCCAGGAAAGGCAATTCTTGGCCAGATGTGGAACCACAGGGAAGCGGGAGGCGCAGCAACCGGCAAGCCAGGTGCTGCTTTTTGTGGAACTCAGACAGTGATGTGCTAGTAAATGACAGATATTAAAACATAGTGAAATAATTAGGAAGTGAGGAGTTTTGAGTATTCATTATCTTTGTTTTTGACAATTTATTTAACTGTTACTTAATTTAATTTTCAGTATTGGCTGTGGGGGATCAGAATTGGCCACCCCAAAATGTGTTTTCTTTGACCTCATTATTTTTCAGGACAAAAGACTCTGAAAGAAACTTAGACCTTTCCCCTAAGTGCCTAAAAGAATTGAAGATAGAAGACCTGTGCCACAACAGGCCACCACCATAATTAACTCTAGATATGGTAGACTGGGAGGATCCTTGCTTAAGCCCACTTTTATTGAAGTTTTCTCTCTCTCTGTCACATTGTCTATAGATGGCCCAGCAAACATTTGTTTACCAAACATTTGCTTTTCCGTCTCCATGTGAATTGCCTTCCTCCCCTTTGAACTCCCAAACCACTACCCCCAACATCCTCCTTTGTCCTTTGCTGAAAATGGTATTTAAGTTGGCTGCTTCCACCATCTTGGCAAGTTACTCAGTTTTTCCTGGATTTCTCCCATGGATACATATTACTAAACTTTGTTTGACTTTCTCCCGTTATTCTGTCTCATGTCAATTTAATTCTTAGGCCAGCCAGAAGGACCCAGAGGGTAGAGGAATAGCTCTTCCTCCCCTATAGCTGTATTTAGCAACCGGTCTGCAAAATTCCTGAAAGATCCTACAAAAGGTTCTAGTAAACCAGTATAGCCGACTCAGGTGCACCACTGCGCCTCAGATCAGAGGACAAGTTCCAGAGAAGCCCCTTGAAAGGACGTCACATCTGCTTGGCCTCCTGGGAGAACCTGATGCTCAGGTACAGCCCCACACCTCCCAGAATCATGGTAGGGAGCCCTGACCTCCAGCCCTAGACAGAGGAATACCGGGAGGGGGAGGCCTGGAGTGTCTTTGCAGCTGGAAGTTTAAGATTGAGCATGTCTGCTGGACACTAGGCTGCTCCTTATCCTAGAGATCCAGGCATTCCAGTTGTCACCAACCCTCCTTGTCACCTGGAACCGGTGCCAACTCCAGCTCCATTCTGGAGGCTATCTGCTCTTTCCCCAGCTTCAGATACTGTGTCTCCCAGTTGTGTCTCTCACCTACTCTGGAACATTGGGGAGGTTTCAGTTTCCTGGTTTGCTTCCCAGGGTTACCCGGGACTCAGCTCATTTGCACGGGTGGGTCAGCTCCTTCTGGTCTGACAGCTCTGTGTGCCCACCTTCCACCTTCCCTGGCCTTGGTTGATGTGGCCCTCATACAGACAGCAGATGCTGCAGCCTCTGCCCAAGGCTGACTTTCAGCCCCCTCTCCTCTTCCTCCACGCAGGGAAATCCTCTGATAAGGAAGCAGGGGAGCTCTTCTGCCTCCTGCGCAGAGTCAGGGGCAAAAGAAGGGTCTCTCTAGCTGGCACTGAAGCTCAACTTCCATGTCTTTTCGAAGAGGGAGACGAGACTCCAGAGGGAAGATTGCCAACTGATCCAGTCCTACCTCCTGGGAACTGGCCTGAGTCCAGTTAGGAGATGTCAAAGGGGCGACAACTAAGAATGATCTTAGCTTGGGAACAAGCATTCTTCTGAGAGTCAACCCTGTGGCAAACACTACCCAGGGTTTTCAAGCCTCTCCCCTCCCCCACGTTGCCCGGGGTGGAGGCAGGTAGCTCCCAATGTCCCTGCTTTCCCAGCCCGGCTTACCAATCTCCTCGTACCGCATCACTGTGCCCAGATTGGCATTCTCATCTGGGGAGGAAAGAGAGAACGCAGAAGCATTAGAGAACCGACTTCCTGGTACCTGACGTACGATCAGTCTGCCCAGGGGCCTCCTGGGAAGGAGAGCATGAGATGGGGTGGGGTGGGTGGGAGTAGGGGATGTGCTTGCCTCCCTGCATGGGGCGGGGTGTCTGAGTGGAATGAATGGGGAGCACAGTGCAGCCCAAAATGGAGAGAGAGTGTCCCCTCGTGCTCCAAGGCAGGACTTCGTATTTCCAGGACTTTCAGAATTAGACAGGCTCGCTGGGGAGCCGATGACGACCACACGCACACCCATGCTGAGCGCCTTCTGTTTCTCTCTGTATTTTAGGGAGGCTGGCCACAAGAGCAAAGACCTGAAAACCTAGGGAGACAGCTTTTAGAGTCACCAAGAGGTGGCCCTTTCTCCTTAGGGGCTACCTAGTTCAAAGAACAAGCAAAACTGAGCATGCTGAGATTTTTCCTGTGGCAGAATGCAGCAAGAACTGGAGGAAGATGTGAAAGACAGAGCCTTTGACGTGCGCGCTGGAGTGTGCAATGCCTGCATGGGGATGCACGGTGTGCACAAAGCCGTGGAGATGCCATCTTGGTCCACACCTCCCTTCCTCCTCAATCATCCCTCTTAGTTCCGTTTCAAGATGCCTGAAACTGGAAATCTCAAAATTGGCAGAAGTCAGTCCCAAAGAATCAAAGGAATGCGGTCTAGACCTGCAGGTCTTCTGCAGAGTTGAATTTTGGGACTCTGAGAGAGCCCCAGGGACTCTGTTATTCTCACTCATGCTGAGTTCCTGGGGGAGCAGCCAAAAAACTGAGGCAATCGAGGAAAGAGTGTGTGTGTTCTTAGCCTATCAGTAGGAGTACAGACACCGCCGGAGCTGGGAGGACCGGAGGGAGGATTCTGGGCTCCCTGAAGACTTTTAGGCATGTAGACACATTCTGTGAGGGTGAGGAAGGAGCACATCACCGCCTGAGGTCTCCAGGCAGCCCCAGGGCTGGGTTGATCGTGCCCTCGGGGCTCCCGTAACAGCTTGGCACTGCAGGCCTGGTCACATTGCTGTTCACCTGTTTTTTCTCAGTCATTGCTCTATAAGTGGTCCTCCCATAGCAGGGGCTAGGGCATGTTTGCTTAACGAATGAAGGGAAGAGGGAAAGAAAAGAGACAAGAGCAAGGAGGAAGGTCTTTGCTCCCTTACCCACAAAGGTGAAGCGCTCCACAGGCGGGCGGACGCAGCAGATCCGGCTGAGGCTTTCTCCCACCTTTCCCAAGATCTTGGCTATGGGAGAGAGCAAGACAGACAGGGACAGAGGGAGAGAACCACTCACAAGTTACACTCAGTCAGCCTGGCGTTTGGGCCGCTGTAAACAACAGGGTTGCACTGGAGGGGCGGGGGTTGGGTGGTGGCAGGCAGAAGGGGGGCAGAGAGAAAGAACAGAAATATGACAGCAAAAATTCCTTCTTATTCTCAGTCCAAGCCACAAGCATTTTGAGCTATAGACTGGAATCTATTTTCTGGTCATGTTTATTACACTGTTGAAAAATTGGAAAATATGTAAAGAGGGAAATAAAAAACACCCATAAGTCCACTGCTAGAAATAACCACCACTAACATATTGGTATATTATTTATTTTCTTCCATTTTTAATGTGTATTACGCAGATATGTCTATGTAATATAGCTGGATCATATTCTGTGTTTAAAGTGCATAGTTATTGTTTGCTTTTTTCTTTTTTTAAAATCACGAGCATGTCCTCAGCCACTCTCATCACTGAACACTAACACCGAAATATAAGGACGCTTGGCCGATGGCAAAGAACTCACTCGGAATAATTTCTGCTGGGCTAAGGCGTTCTTCCCATGCAGATGGTCTTTAAAATAATTAGACATCCTATTTTGGCTGAAAGGGATCAGGTTTTCAATGATCTCTCTGGGCTCCAATCCAGAAAAGTTTTCTGAGCTCCCACATGTAGTTATAGGCAAACTATGAAATTCTGGCTCTTCTGGTAGATTACCCTGATTGTAATAGACTAATAATATAATAACTTATGGTCTCTAGGCTTGAAAAGTAATACCAGGCTCTGTCTCGTGAAACTGGCCTAGAAGGAAATATTAGAAAGAATATGGACCTGGGAATCAGACAGTCCTGAGTATGAATTCTGGCTCTTCTACTCTTGAGCCGTGTGACCTTAGGCAAATCACTTACCTTCTCTGAATCTCAGTTTTCTCCTTGTAAATGGGAACACAGTATCTATATCACAGAATTACTGCATTAAATGAGAACCTGGGTAAGGCACTGAGCACTGTGCAGGCATATAGTGCTAGGTGTAAGTGTTGGGGGTCCCCTGCTCCCTCGCTGAAGAGGTGGCTAAGAGTATGGGATTCTGGATACAGACTGCCTGAGTTTGACTGCTGGCCCTCTGCTGCCTCACTGTGTGACCTTGGGCAAGATCTTCAACCCCCTTGGAAGAGGCAGAGAAAAATGCTCCCTTTTGTATCTTTAATTCCCAGCTAAGGCAATTATATTCAAGTGTAGAAGAATGTACACCATCAACCCTGTCTCTCTCTCTCTCTCTCTCATTGTGCCTCTCTCTGATGCTCTATATTAAGAGTTGTCAGAGTATGGTCCCTGGACCAGAGCATCAGCATCACCGTGTTAAAAATGCAAATTCTCCTCCCCATCCCAGACCTACTGAATCAGATCCTGGGGCAGCCCCTGGCAACTGGGTTTTAACAAGCCCTCCAGGCGATTCTGAAGTTTGAGAACCACTGCTCCACACCAATGTTCCCCTACCTGCAGTGGGCTTGGTGGGCACGTTGTTGTTCTGGTAAATGGGCTGTGGGGTCTCATTTTGGGGCTGTCCAATCACGGGCGTCATGGAGGGTGTGTTGACATTGGAGAGGATGCAGCCAGTCACCCGCTGAGGAAGGGAGAAGTGAAGAGGCAGTGTCATTAACCAAATGACTTAGGAAAAGACTTTCCATTATCTCCAAATGCCCAGCTGCCTATCTGTCATGGTGGGGCCACCTGGAGCTGAGGGAGAGCACTGGGGGTGGGTTCTAGACCCAGCTGTCCCACGCGGCCACAGCAGGCAGGCAGGAGGCAGGAAAGCTCAATGAGAAAAGCATGAGACGTGGTGTTGCACAGACCTCGGTTCAAGTTTGAGCTCTGCTCGTTTCTGGCTGTGTGACCTTGGATAGTTACTTTGCTTCTCTTGAACCTCAGCTTACCAGCCTAATATAGCCAGGTAACATAGCCGTCTTTCTGCTTTGCAATAGGATTATAGGAGCAATCGTGTGTAAAGTGCTTAGAGAGGACCCAGCACGTGGCAGGAACTTCGTACATAGCAGCCGATGTTGTAACCTTCTGCGTAACATGAATACCTTCACAGGGCTCAAATGAGGTCATGTCTGCAAAAGGGCTGTGGAGGCTTGGGAAAGGTCAGGCAAACACCAGGCACTATCACCACCTGCCGCCTCTCCAGGCCAGAGATGCCAACGACAGGGCCAAGCCAGAGAGTGGTGCCAGGCGGAGCGGGATGTGTTTGTGCTGCAGGAAGGGGGTGCAGGGTTCTGTGCACATTCGTGCCTGTTCGCCAGTGTGAATACACATTCCAGAGCCAAACGGAAATTCTATGTGTATTATCCATTGTCCTGTGTTATCTGGCCTGCTGCTTCTCTCCAGTGCCGCCGAAAACATAGAGCTGATAACGCAGCATTCTTCACGGCTGACCCAGAAGCCACCCCCCTCGCGCAGTGGATAGGGGAGAGTAGCTTTTGGGCAACAGACAAAGGATGAATTTTCAATCTGTTTAGCTTCACAAGGGCCATTGCTTATTCAAAATCCCTTCCCTGAAAGCCAGCATCCCACCCCTGCCCACCACCCTTTCTGGGTTACTGAGTCCTGCTGCCAGAGGACCTCCTAAGCCCCAGTGCTGGGGTGACCCTCTGAAGGCACCTCTTCCAAAGGCCACTCTGCAGCTAGAGTAGCACATGAGTCCCTCTGAGCCCTGGAAGAGCAGGCATTTTTCTTGTGGGGTGACCTGTAATGTTCCTGACAGGAGGAGCTCACGGCAGCATCCAGCCACATCTGGGAGGCAGCTGAGGTTGGGTACCAGAGGATCTTTGCCGTCTGCTTTGTGGGCTTCTCTGCCCAGCTGTGGCTGGTGGAGTGGAAGGGACAGTCTGCCTCCTTTTTATTATTATTTCACCCTCAGAAAAGAAAACGCCACATTCTCATTTAATAATTGGTCTGGTAGCTGAGGAATTTCTTTCTCTTGCTGCATGCATCATTAGGCTCATTTGACTTGGTCTATGCCAGCAGAGAAGAAAAGGGCTGGCCTGCATGCCCTGCTCTGCCCTTGTCAGTCCTCTCTAGGCTCTCATGTTCTCAGAGGCCTTTCCAAACATAGCCTTGAGTCACCTATCAAGCCCCGTGTCTAGCTCTCAGAGAGGTCTACTCTCCATGCCAGGGACACCGGCCTGATGCTAGCACTGGGGAGACCAGGAGTTACTAGCAGCTCCAGGCTCGTGCTCCAAGGCACAGGCCCATCGTGACCTACGTTCTCTGCTGGTCTGTGCCCATCCCTGCAACAGCTGGGGCTCCTGACCAAATTTCTCTGGCCCAGATTCACGCCTCTGGGCATGAGTAACAGAGAAACAGAGAGAGGGTTCGGGAAGCCCAGGTATTTAGAAAGCAGAACAGTAGCCAGGACTCAGGAATGCCTGCAGGGTCCCTGACTCCTCCCTTCCATCATGGAGACCAAGGCTCCTGTGTGATGAGGAGCACAGGCCCCAAGCTGACCCCTCAGCTGCCATGCAGTTTGAGAAATAAACTTATGTGAAGCCAATGAGATTTTCAGGATGTTTGTTACCACAGCGTATCCTAGGCTATCCTGACTGATACACCCTTATGCAGTATCATGGGGTGTCCTTTATCACTGCTATTGTCGAGACCAGCACAGAGGAGCAAGTTAGCACCACACTATGTCAGAGTCCTTTTTAGGGGACCAGGAAAGACTCAGGATGTGTGGAAGGGGTTCTGAAAGCAGGGGGAAAGGAGATGAGTTTTTTTCAACTCCAGGGGGGAAAAAACTTAAATGAAGCAACAGCTAGCTAGCCCTCCCTCCTTCTCTGGCTCTGGACTCCCTGGGTGGTCAGGAGCCCTGGAGCTCCACATCTATTAAAATAAAGCACTGTTGCCTGCTTGGTGGAGTGTGGGGTGATCAGGGGCTGCGACAGCTTCCCGAGGAGAAGACTCTGACAGGCCCTCTGTGGGTGGAGGTGCGCCCTGTGTCAGAACAATGCCATTTTGACTGTTGTTTGGGGCCGCAGAGGCTCTGTCTCAGGGTCTGTGGAGGTGGGCAGCATTGACTGCGTCTTGTCCTGGTCGGTCAGGCTTCTCGCCAGCACAGGCACTGCTTTCCATCCTGTCACTGTGGGAGCCGATGGGTTGGTATCGATCCGTGAAGGGTGCTTTCTGCACGCTCTGGCCAGTTCTCCTGGCTGATGGGGAGCCCGTTCTCACCTGGCAGCCAGCTCTTCAGTGACTGCAACCCAGCTGCAAGCCCAGGCACCCATCTGTATTTACTAAGCAGTTGCTGTGTGTCCTTAGATATGTCGACTCACCTCTCTGTGCTTCCTTTTACCCACTAACAAAACAGGGATCAGAACACTGTCTGCCTGTAGGACTCATGTGAGGAGGAAGAAGTAGGAAAGATGGTAGAATGAACACCTGGCAGGTGTGAAGTGGCTCAGTTACAGCATCCCATGCTACAGTAAGGGGACTAATGGGTCCCAAATAGATGGGGCAGGAGGACCTGGCTGCTTGTCGCTCCTCCAGTGCTCTCTCTTCTCCTGGTTTTTTTTGCCTCGTCTCCTTCTCCCTTCACTTTCTGAAGTGGACTGTGGTCCACTCCATCCCACCTTGAACTTGCTGCCAGAAGATGAAAACAGCCCCAAGTCAGAGCCAGCGGAGAGCAAGGCAGGGAGCAGCGTCTGGTGCCGCTCTGGGTTCCTTTCACTGCCCTGCTTCGTGCTGTTCAGGGCCTGGTCGCCCCCGCAGCCGGCTAAGAGATAAGACGCTGAACCAGGTCAGTAGGCCGGCAGCACACTTTCTACACCCGCCTGGCTTCTGTGGTCCACCCACCCGTCCGCCGCGGCCCAGCTCACCTTCATGAGGTCCCGATGGTGCTCCAACACACTGCAGGTCGTCTGCCAGGTGTCCTGATAGCACTCCCATGGGTCCACCCTACACAATTGGAGAGACATTTCCATCCTGAATCTCTCTCCTCGGTGGTTCCTCCGAATCCCAGAGCTCAGGGAGCTTAGCAGACCTGGTCATACCGTGAACTTAGATCTCAGCTCAGATAAGATATGGGCTTCAAACACCTTCCTGAGCCTTAAAGTCCCCCTCTGTAACCTGAGAGGCTTATGGCAGAGCTTACACGAATGGATGTTGGTACTAGTCTGTACAGGTTTAATCCCAGCCCCAGCATTTCCCACCTGGGGGGCTTTGGAACATTATGTGATTGTCTGGTGCTCACTTGCCCCATCCGTGAAATGGGAAGAACATCAGTACCTCTCCTGTGGCGTTATTAGAAGGGCTCAGTGAGTTTTCTAGGGAAAGCGCTTAGTACAGCGTCTTGCTCCTATTCTTACTTGTGCAGTAGGACTTCTCCTCTGGACCTTATAGGATTGTGATGTGGGTTAAACGAGCCGGGCCCTTGTCCAGAGGTGGCTCTTGTTATCTGAACTGCGGAATCAGCTCCTGTCTGCCTCCCTGGGGCACCTCATGGGCATGGAGGGGGGCGTGGCAGTCACACTGGAAGGCTCAGAGCTGCAGACTGGCCAACCCCTCCTGCACACCAGGATGCAAAGGGAGCGGGGATCCAGCCTCAGACTGAGGCAGCACTGGCTTAATTGCCAACCTCACGAGCTGCTAAATTGGGCTATTTCTCAACATTTTCTTAGCATTTGAGCATTCCCTGCCCACCTCCCACCATGTATACACACCTAAGATTTCCAGAGACGAGATCTCACCAAATGAAAACCCTCAGAGCGCCTGCTTGCCCTGAGCCTGGCTCCCCCAGATCCCTGACCACCGCCTCTCCTGAGACTGGCAGACACCTGACCAGGGGTCTGGGGGCCCTGCCGCGCCCAGCCCCAGCTCTAGAGCTCACTCTGAGCCTCCCTCGGAATCGCAGTTCTTGGAATTCTGTTGTTCCAAGTGCCTAGAGCATTGCAGGGCAGGCAGTAAGCGCTCAGCAAATATCTGTTGAATGAATGTGAGGGCATTATTTCAGAGTCTTCTAATCACCTCCAAGCAGTAACAGCCTCTTGCCCAGTATTTTCCCCTGGGTCCCCAGGACATCATGAGTTACAATGTTAAGAGCCTTGTGTCTATTCCTGACTTGACCATAGATGGGCTGTTTGCTCTCAAGCCCCTTGACTTCTCCGGGCCTGTTTGTCACCTGAGAAAAGACAGCTGTCTCTCCACCTAACCTGGATCTTGGGAAGATGAGAAAGTCTATAAAGGGCATGTGCTTCTCACACAAATCACCACACACAAACGGCAAGGATCACTGTTTAATTATGATTGTCGCCTCCCTTCACTGCTCTCATTTCCACCCACCCCACCTCCTCTCCGCTGACTCTCTGCGTCCTTCCTTCTGAGGTCAGCTTCCCCTCATTTCTCGCTGTTCACGTAAACCTCTAGGTGCCGCTTATTTTTCCACGCAGGGAAATTACAGTACAAATGGTGCGCCATTATTTTTTAAAAACATCATCTTCTCATGCAAATTATAACTGTAAGAACTTTGGGGAGCATAATTAGCATAATTAGTGGAAGGCTGCTTTAATTACACTGCAAGCTCAGCTGATACCGGCGGTGTCTGCCGTGTTAGCAAGGGGACTGTGCAGGGCCGTTTGAGGAAAGGCAGTGAGCGCTGGCCGGCTGCACCTCTGTCCCTCGTCAGTGTGGGGCCCTGGGGAGCCTGAGTTCGGGAATGGGAAATAGCCAAGGCCAGGAACGTTCTCTGAGAAGTAGTGAGAGTTCATGGAAGTGAGTGGGGATGAAAGTGGAGAGGCATTTCGGATTTTCTGGCCATGCCTCACCTCAGACCCAGCGCTGCTTTTGAAAGCTCCAAGAATACTCCTGGATCCAAAGGGCCCAGAGCGGATGAAACACTGAAAGCTCCCTCTTTACTTTCACAGGCCCCATGGCTTGGTTAAAAAACAAAGTCATGAGTTGGACCCCCTCCGAAGGTCTATGTAATTATTGCCTGCATGGGGCTAATACACCCCTTGGCCTCCCCACCCCTGCGGGATCCAACTGCTACCAGGACTCTTCCTCTTTCTCTAGCCCCTCACCCCACTGTGAGTCCCAGGGCCACCCACCTCTGGCATCATCAGGCCAGCCCTACCTGATCCAATCGGAATTCTGGACGGCCAGCTGACACATGATGAGACGGTGCCGGCTCGACACAAGGCCCTGGGAAGCAACAGAGCAATCACTGGGAGGCACGGTCTCCTCCCCACGGCCTCCCCGAGACCCCATCCCGAGCCAGCCCTTTATATAAGTGCAGCCATTTTTCAGTGGTGACAGGGAATGAGGGTGTGACCCCTCTACTTCTCCATCTGTCACACAGACAGGCATGGGATGGCAGAGGGGAAAGAAAAAGAATAGAGAGCGTGTCGGGTACCATCCCCAACAGGGTCAATAGGTGAGCCTCCATTGACGAAGCAGCCAATCCATACCCAGCACAGAGACAAGACTTAACTTGGCAAACGTTGCCTTGTCCCGTGGCTCAATCTGGTTGTTTAAGTGACCTGCCCTGGAGCCCACCAAGTTGTATCTGGGGGAGCAAGGGGAATGGCTGGGAGAGCTCCTGGATTTTCTGGGACATGTGGCAGGGAGGGAGGGGCAGGGAAATTAATTTTAAATCAGATTATAAGACGCATAGGCCTTTTTCTCCTAAAATCCCGGGAAAGACTTGCCCAGCCCATAACTAATTTGGCATCCATGCCAAGTCACACTTGGCCTTCAGCAGGTGTTCCTGCTCTGAGTCCTGACTGGGCCTGGCGCTGTGAGCGGCCGCCTGGTCGTGAGCAGCTGTTCCTGCCAGCTGCTGCCCAACACGCACCCGCTCAGGTCTGACTGTGGTCCAGAGATGGCAAGCGGGACACCTGCTAGTGGGCGTTTTGCTTTTCCAGGAATCGTGGCAGAGATGGCAATAGAGTAGTTCTATGTCCGAGGAGCCATCAGGAAGATCAGGAAGGGAGGGTGAGGGAGGAGAGAGGCAAAGGAGGAACCCACCTGTTTTCCATAGGAGTCGTGGACAGGAGAGACGATCCCACCAATCACAATAAACCTTCCAGTTTTGTGCAGATAATCCCTGGCTCTTTCTAATTAAGAGGAGAAAACTGCATATTATAAAGAGGAAAGGCGCGGATTAAAGGTGATAACTGAAATCAATACGTTTGGTTCTGTAAGGCTTATTTCCCATCTTTCTTGCCATTTAAATAGAAAGTGCCAACTTTCAAAGCAAACATTGGTGATTCAAAAGGTTATGGAAGCAGATTTCAGCCCCCAGAGCAAGAGGATTTAGAACTCAAGGGGATTAATCCAGTTTTAAAGGTCCTCTGCTGGTGGAGCCTGTGTAATTTAGAGGGATTTAAAACAAGCCCCTCACTAAAAGCTGGTGAGGGAGAGATACAGATTGGAATTTACCCCTATGATCACTTGCAGAAATTCCAAAGTGGAGGAGTAATTAAAAAAAGAAGAGCCCTTTTTATAAGATGGAAGGTGAGCTGATTGCCTCATCTAGTTACTCAGAAGAGAAAAACCACCAAGACAAATTTAAAGGGCCTTCTACATAATTGGGAGAATTAACAATCAGACCAGAAAACCATCATTACAGCTGGTTTGAGAAAAGTTCCGCCGGAGAAAAGCCTTTTTTCCTTTGGAAAGTATTCGTGATGTCGCTTTCTCGAATTTACCAGATAAGCTCAATTTCATTTTCCTGAGAAAATTCAGCAAATGAAGAAGGGGATGAAAATTCGGATTCTGTATTACTTCCGAGGGGGTTCGTTGTACAAATCCAACAGGGCCTGAGCTTGTAGCGCTGAGGAAATGTGGCCTGGAGCTACTTGATAGGTAAGGGGACCTTACCTGTGGGGACCTTGGGTAGCAAGGCTGGCTGAGTCATTTACAAGCAAGGTTCCAGGATTACCTTGCTGGCTCTCTCAAAACGTAAAAATAATTCTCATCACATTTGCCTTTTTTCTCTTTCAGTGTAGAATCTCTCAGAGGTTCTTTCTCTTTAATAATTAACAGATTTTATTTTTTTAGCACAGCTTTAGATCTATGGAATAATTGAGCAGATAGTACATAGAGTTCTACATACTCAGCCTCCCACCTTGTTATCTCCCCCCACACACCATTTCCCCTATTAGTAATATCTTGCATTAATGTGGTACATTTGATACACTTGACGAGTCCATACTGACACATTATTATTATTATTTTTTATTTTTAGGAAGATTCACCCTGAGCTAACTACTGCCAGTCCTTCTCTTTTTTTGCTGAGGAAGCTTGGCCCTGAGCTAACATCCGTGCCCATCTTCCTCTACTTTATATGTGGGACGCCTACCACAGCATGGCGTGCCAAGTGGTGCCAGGTCCGCACCTGGGATCCAAACTGGTGAACCCTGGGCCGCCGAGAAGCGGAACGTGCAAACTTAACTGCTGCACCACCGGGCCAGCCCCCATAATGACACATTATTATTAACTATAGGCCATAGGTTACAGCAAGATTCACTCTGTGTTGTAGAGTTCTATGGGTTTTTGACAAATGCATAATGGCATGTATCCACCATTGCAGTTTCATAGAGAATAGTTTCTCCACCCTCAAAATCCACTGTCCACTGTGCTCAATTATCATAACCTCAGTAAAAAAAGTTCCACTGTGCTTTACCTATTCATCCCTCTGCCAGCCCCCCAAATGCTGGTAACCACTGATCTTTTTTTTTAAAGATTGGCACCTGAACTAACATCTGTTGCCAATGTTTTTTTTTTCTTCTTCTTCTTCTCCCCAAAGCCCCCCAGAACATAGTTGTATATTCTAGTTGTAGGTCCTTCCAGCTCTGCTATGTGGGATGCCGCCCCAGCATGGCTTGATGAGTGGTGCCATGTCTGTGCCCAGGATCCAAACCGGTGAACCCTGGGCCGCTAAAGCAGAGCACGAACTTAACCACTCAGCCACGGGCCGGCCCCACCACTGATCTTTTTACTATCTCTATAGTTTTGAATTTTCCCAAATGCCAAATAGTTGGAATCGTACACTATGTAGCCTCTTCAGACTGGCTTCTTTCACATAGCAATACGCATTTAAGGTCCCTCCATGTCTTTTCTTGGCTTGATAACTCATTTCTTTTTATTGCTGAATAATACTCCAATGTCTGGGCGTACCACAGTTTGTTTATTCATTCACCAATGGAAGGGCATCTTGGTTGCTTCCAGTTTTCATTGATTACGAATAAAGCTAATATAACATTCAAGTGCAGGTTTTCACGTGTACATAAGTTTCCAACTCAAATGGGTAAATTTCTAGGAGTGTGATTGCTGGATCACATGCTAAGAGATGTTTTAATTTCTAAGAAACTGCCAAACTGTCTTCCAAATGGCTGTACCATTTTGCATTCCCACCAGCAGTGTATGAGAGTTCCTGTTACTCCCCATCCTCATCAGCATTTGGTGTTGTCAGTCTTTTTGGATTTTAGCCATTCTAATACATGCATCACCTTTGCTTTTTAAAAGAGTGATATTACTTCACCTGTTTTCAAGTTTTATTTTGAGAGCAAGGACAAATTGAAGGACTGGTAACAAAACCTTTTTGACATTTGAATAAATTCCATAGCCTCTCCTCTCTTTTCTTGGCCCTCATACCCCAGTCTTCCTCAGGATCATTTATATCTGGCCTTTGGCTGTCACAGATCCTCTGATGCAATAAGCCAGAACTTCCTTCCTCTCCCTGTACTCCAAAAAGTACCCTCTCCTTACTCTCCACTTACCCAAGCTTTTCATTTGAAGTCTAGCTCTACCCAACGTCCAGCATGCCTGCTCTGTCCAACATCCCCCTTCGCTGGACCTACTGTCTTACCAGGCCACTGTGCATCCAGTTCAAGGGACCTGGCCTGGAAACTGTTTCTGCAAGTTTATGCTTTCATTTCTCTTCTGTATGGAGTTCTTCAAAGCCAGGGACTTTGCTGTAGATAAGAGGTCCCAAACTCGCAGCTAAGGGAGATGCACAGTTAACATACAAGTAAGAAGCAAGCTGGGTGTAAGATGATTTGCATTAAAAAAACTTGACCCATTACATTGCCATTTGAAACATTGTGCAGGCTTAAGAAAACATATCTGTGGTCCAAAGGTGGTTCAGTCATCACCCATGAGGAAGACTTCTTTGGCTCTTAAGCACCTAGCATAATGATTTGTTTATTGAGCAATAAATGTTCAACAAATGTCCACACCTAGAGGCTCATGTAGCTACCTTCCCTACTTTTGTCCTTCTAGGATGTCCTTCTATTGGGCCATCTTGATCCAGAGGGCCAGCCCCTCCATTCCTCAGACCACCCTGACGTACACTTAAAAAATCTTAGAATTTTATATGTCAGTTGTATCTCAATAAAGCTAGAAAATAGAAAAGGAATGAACACTTTCCGATTCATTTTATGAAGCCAGTATCACCCTGATCCCAAAACCATTTAAAGAGAGTACAAAACACGCAAAAATCATTCATGAAATATTAGCAAATAGAATCTAGCTATATACAGAACTATGCACCATGACCAGGTGGCCCCTCTTCCAGGGACGCAAGGCTGTTTCAATACATGAAAAATCATTCAATGTAATCCACCATATTAACAGGCTAAAGAAGAAAAATCACATGATTATATCAATCAGTGCATAAAAAGCAGTTGACAAAATTCAACATTCATTCATGATAAAAAACCTTCAGAGTACTAGGAATAGGAGGAAACGGTCTTAACATGATAAAGAGCATCTGTAAAAACGACGTCTACAGCAAACATCATACTTAATGGCAAAAGGCTGAATACTTTCTCCCTAAGATGAGGAATAGGGCAAGGGTATCTGCTCTCACCACTGCCATTCAACATAGTACTGAAGTTCCAGCTAGCTTAATAAGGCAGGAAAAGGAAATAAGGCACAGTGATCAAAAAGGGAAGGAAAAACTGTATCTGCAGCTGTCATGATGGTCCTCTTGGAAACCTATGAGGAAACTCCTAGAACTAGTAAATTCAGTAACTTCATAAGGTACAAATCAACATAAGAAAAATAATTATATTTCTATATGATAGCAACAGATACATAGAAACTGAAATTAAAAATATAAGACCCCTTATAACCCTTCAAAAAATGAAATACTTAGGTACAAATACAATAAAACATATATGGAACTTGGATGCTGAACACTACATAATGCTGATGAAAGAAGATCCAAGTAAATGTAGAGACATACTGTGTTTATGGATTAGAAATCTCAACATAGTAAAGACGTTAATTGTCCCCAAATTGATACATAAAGTTAATGTAATTCCTATCAAAATCCCAGCAAGATTTTTTTGTGTAAATACAGACAAAGTAATTCTAAAACTTAAATGGAAAGGTAAAGGAACTAGAATAGTTAAAATGTTTTTTAAAAGAGTAATAATGTGGGAAAATCAATCTATCCAAATTTCAAGACTTACTACACAGCTACTGTAATCGAGACTGTGAGGTATTGGCAGAGAGATAGACATAGAGATCAATGAAACAGATTAGAGAGTCTAGAAATAGCCCCACACAAGTATGGGCAGCTGAATTTTGACCAAGGTGCAAAAACAATTCAATGGAGGAAGGGTGGTCTTTTCAACAAATGGTGCTGGAACAATTGGACAGCCAAAGGCAAAAAATACAAGCAAAGTGAAAAAAACCTGGACCTAAATCTCATACCCTATACAAAAGTTAATTCAAAATGGATCATAGATTCAAATGATGTAAAATGTAAAACTAAAAAACTTAGATGAAAATATGAGAAGAAAATCTTTGGGCCCAGGGCTTGGTAAAGACTCTTAGACATGACACTGAAAATATGTTAGATGAAAGAAAATCCCCAATAAATTGGAGTCTGACAAAATGTAAAACTTTTGCTCTGTGAAAGACACTGTTAAGAGGATGAAAAAAAAAGTTATGGACTGGGAGAAAATATTCGCAATCTATCTATTTGAGGACCCATATCTAGAATACAGAAAGGACTCTCAAAACTCAACTGTAAAAAAAACAGTTCAATTAGAAAATGGGCAAGAGATATTGCACCGAAGAGGATGCCTGGATGGCAAATAAGCATATGAAACAATGTTCAATACCACTAAGCATTAGGGAAATGCAAATTAAGACCCTGAGGAGATATCACTATTCACCTCTAGAAGAGCTAAAAGAAAAAATAGTGATAATACTAAATGCTGACAGTGATGTGGAGAAACTGGATTTCTCATACATTGTTGGTGGAAATATAAAATGACAAGTTACTCTGGAAAATAGTTTGGCAGTTTCTTAAAAAACTAAACATATGCTTACTATGTGACTCAGCAATTGCACTCCTGGGCACTTATCCCAGAGAAATAAAAACTTATGTCTACACAAAAACCTGTAATGATTGTTCATATCAGCTTTATGTGTAATAACCAAATACAGTAAACAATCAAAATGTCCTACAATAGGTAAATGGTTAAACAAACTGTGGTACATCCATATCACGGAACACTATTAGCAATACAAAGCAACAAATTGGGGCCTGCCCTGTGGCCAAGTGGTCAAGTTCACATGCTCCACTTCGGTGGCCCAGGGTTTCACTGGTTTGGATCCTGGGTGCAGACATGGCACCACTTGTCAGGCCATGCTGAGGCAGCGTCCCACATAGCACAACCAGAAGGACCAACAACTACAATATACAACTATGGACTGGGGGGTTTGGAGGAGGAAAAAAAAAAAAAGATTGGCAGCAGTTGTTAGCTCAGGTGCCAATCTAAAAAAAAAGAAAAGAAAATTTAAAAAAAAAGGAACAAATTTACAATACATGCACAAGTGGGAGGGATCTCTATTTCATCATGTTGAGTGGAAAAAAAAGCCAATCTCAAAAGGTTGCATATTGTCTGATTCCATTGATATAACATTCTCAGAAATTATACAGATTAGTGATGGCCAAGGTTAGGGATGGGAGGTGGTGTGCAGGGAAGGGAGGTGAGTGTGACTATAAAGCTGTAGCTCCAGGGAGATTTTGGTGGTGATGGACGAGCTCTGTATCTTGATTGTGTTGGTTACATGAATCTACACATGTGATAAAATGACGTAAAACTGTACATACACTTTATACCACTGTCAATTGCCTTATTTTGATATTGTACTACTGTTGTATAAAATGTAACCACTGGGGGAAACTGGGTGAAAGGCACACGGGATCTCTCTGTGCTATCTTTCCAACTTTCCTACAATCTATAATTATCAAATAAAATGTTTATAAGAAGTACATAGTCAACTATGAAACACTGTAAAGTTTTAAGGTGGTAGTCTGCAAATCCACGCAAATGGCAAGCAGACTTGTAGGGTTGATGCTTCTGGAACTTTCTCTCTGCTCATCCATTTCCATTTTTGCTACTGTCTGGATTCCAAGATTTTGGATTGTTATGGCTTGGAAGGTGTTGTCCAAAGCAGTGCTTCTCAAATTTTGACATGTGCATGTGAGTTTTCTGGGAATCTTGTCAGAATGTAGATTCTAATTCCAACGGTCCAGGTGGGGCCTGGATCAGGGCCAGGATTAGGGTGGGGTGAGAGGGGCAGGATCCTTCAAGGGCAGGGTCAGATCCTGTCTTCATTTAAAATTATGATATTTTGTTCATTGTGCATTTTTTGTATGAATTTTGATTTTTAAAAATATTTATCTTGATTACTGAGTTTTTGGGTGCCTCCTTGAATTTTGCTCTGGAGGGGGCCACCCTCCTTGGCCTCCTTCTTGGCTTCCCCTTATTCCCAGCCCTGCCTGAGATTCAGCATTTCTAACAAGCTCCCAAATGAGACTGATGCCACTTATCTATAGACAATACTGTTTGTTTGGTTGGGTTTTTTTGGTGAGGAAGATTGACCCTGAGCTAATATCTCTTGCCAATCTTCCTCTTTTTGCTTGAGGAAGATTGTCACTGAGCTAACACCTGTGCCAATCTTCCTCTATTTTGTATGTGGGATGCTGCTTCAGCATGGCTTAATGAGCAGTGTGTAGGTCCGTGCCCGCAATCTGAACCTGCGAACCCTGGGCCACTGAAGCAGAGCACATGAACTTAACCACTATGCCACTGGGCCAGCCCATACTGTATTTTGAATAGCAAGGGACTAAAGACAGGTGGGGCAGCCCCTGCAAGGTTAGAGTACCCACAAGAGAAGCACTCCTCCCTCCTCAACTCCACCACCACCTCCACTTTGCATGACAAAGGCATTTCTGGACATTGGCAGGTAGCCCACTGGCGAAGTTGTAACTAGGGCCCTGGAATTTAACTTCATGCCAAGTTTCCCAAAATGTAGTCTATTTTTGTCCATCAGCTCTGCCCCAGGGACAGAGCCAAATTATTGTAACATTTTTCCCTCAGGTTCAAGTCGCCCTCCATTTGGTCTACCCTCTTTGTTCCCGTTCTCATGGAGGAGGAGTGCACGGCCTCCAGGAGCACTGCTATGCCCTGCCCTCGGTACCCTGGGCATTCACTGTGTCTCACAAATCATTCCAGACCACTCAGAACCAGGTAAATCTCCTCTGCGGACAGCCTGTGCTGGGCCCGCCAGCCGGGGACGGACACAACACAGATGATTTGTCCATTAATAATAATTCATGAGACAGACATGTCTGGTCTGCCTCCTGGCCACTCAGTGAACCCGGCTGACATGTGTAATCTACTCTCCTCTTCCAAGGAGTTAATGGAGGAAACACAGTAGTCAGGGCATCCATCCTAACTCAATTTTTGCTTTTCAATTGCAATTAAAAAATGAACCCCTTCTGAGTTGTATTCACAGCTGGAGCTGCCTGAGTTTTCCTCGTTTGTGAATTTCACAAAGGCAGGCAGGATTTGCAAACATTCTAAATCTTAGAAAGATCAAGCCCTGCATAATAAAGGAAGAAACCAAACGGTGAGTCCCCATAGGCAGGGTTATTCCTGCTCAAGGGTTAAAAAAATTTGTTTTTAAAGAAACTATCCCTCTGGCCTAACCAAACCGAACCTTGGGCTTTCCCTAACAAAAGTTTAATGAGTGTTGATTATGTTCGAGGCTCTGTGCCAGGTGCTACACGGGACATAGAGAAGTAAGGGACACAATCCCCACCTCCAAGGAGCTGAGGTTTTCGATGCAGGGACCCAGCATACTCTGCCTAGATCATCGATACCAAAATGAACAGCGGAGACATTAAGTGCTATAGGACTTCAGGGGAGGGAGTGACCCAATGGGACGGGGTAGCCTGGGAAGCTTTCCTAGAACAGATGAGACTTGAGCTGGGTCCTGACACCTGGGCCCCCTCCCAGGGTTAGCCAGTTCCTAGAGTTAGTAAACAACTCACCCTCGGAATGCAGCTTTCAAGTGCAAATTGACCAATCCAGAGCCCATAACCCAACCACCCCCCTCCTCCCCCCACCTGTGGACAGCTCCTGTGTCAGAGAGCCTGCTGAAATTGTTCAAACTAACCAATGCTAAGCCAGCTTTTCCTGCCTCCCCCATTCCTTTCCACGGAAACCACAATGAAGTCTCTTGCCCACGTTCCCCTTCTCTCTCTGCCTCCTGACCGACCCTAGTGTTTCCTCGTGTGGCAGCCCGCTGCACAGTGGTGTATCCCCTTCTCTTAGAATCTGTGAGTATAACTATCTTTTCGATGGCAATCATCTCCTGGTCTGTCAGCCTTGCCACACCTAAGTAATAGTAAAACCTACATTTTAAAACAGAAGAAGACACTCATTCTAGGGAACAAAGTGACATGAATAGATGAATTGAGTTAAGAATGGAGTCTCCAGGTCTTGCTGAAGGGTCTGTGGCTTGGCTTTCTTTGTTGGAGAAGCAATGATGCCGTTTTCATCTGCTGTCACTAAGGATGTCTCACCTCCCCCACACAACCTGGAGCTCCTTGCTGCATCTTCCTCTAGTCTCCCATCCTCCAGTCTCAATCTGTTTGGAAGCAGGGAACCGGGCGATCACATTTTCCTGGACGAATGAGACAGTCGATCATACCAGATCTTCTCCCTTTGAGATGTCCAGCCTCAGGCATAAGTCAGTTTTCAAGTGAGATTCCTACTTGAGTCTGAAATAAGTATGAAAGGGTAGCATTGTCCCTGAGGTTGATCCATGGGTGGGACCATGGGAATCCACCATGCTATCCCTTGGACACCGTTAGCTGAGTGGGCTGAGGGTCCCCTGTAATAAGTTCAGGCTGGTTCTGGACTTACTCTCCACAGGGAGCAATTAGCTTTGCTCTTCCTCAAGCCGGCCAACCTGCCGCCAGCTGGCCATCTACAAACAGTTGCCATCATGCCTCAGCAGAACTGGGGAAGAGGATGTGCTCCGCCAGCACAATGGCCTCTCCCCTCCTTCACGCCCTTCACCCATAACTATGGGAGAAACAATGACACATGAAGCTCCTTGAGTTTATGAGAGCACAATTTTTCTTCACAGTGAAAGACAGCTTCTTAGTCCTTCTTTCTGACTCAGAAAGGCATGTGATGGAAGCTCCATTTTCCAAGGTTGTCATCAGGTGCTCAGATCTGGTGAGTTCTTCTGCCCAGTTTCCGTGGCCAGTGGCTGACCAGCAGAAGAGGTGGGCTGGGCTTGGATCAGGCTGAGGTCCCTGGACAGACTCACGGGCAGAGCGACCCCGCAAACTGAGAAGCTCGCCTGGAGGCATAGGTCCGGTCCCCTTGACCATCTGTCACCTCCCACCAGCTGCCCCCACCCACACTGCATGCACCTAAGGCTGTCTGAATTCACCAAAGAATGTAACAAATGCTTCCCAGAACCCCTTGCAGGCCTGGATTCCCTCTAGTTCCTGGATTTTCACCCATTTGTCTGGCTTCTGCAGTCACTGCTACTTGCAACCCTGAACCGGCTGTCAGAGAGGAACACTGCTGATCTCATTTGCTCCACTACCTCTAGCTTGGGAGAATTTGAGTTCCTCTGTCTTCACAGCTGGAAATGATTTATGACCATCACTTTCACAACTGTCACTTCTGACAGATCACGCCTGGGTGAACCTCTCTTATGCCCCGGCTGCTACCTGCCACCTCAGAATTCTGGCCTCCACTCAGATCCTTTCCACTGGAGAAGCTCCCCACATCCCCCTCACCCATCCCTTTCAAACTAGGCTCCAAGCTTCTTGGAATTCACCCATTATTGAAAAAGGTTTTTTCTATTTATTTCTTCAGAAACAGAAAGCTAAATATATACGTACAAACACGGCATGAATTGGTTTTCTCTTCAGTAAGACTCATAAACACATGAGAGAATTATTTTAGAAACCTACAGACTGTAATCCTAAATATAACTGGGTGGGTGGGTGGATTGGGGTGGGGGATAGAGTGGAAGGTGAAGGGAGAGGAATAAACACAGGAAGAGGATCATGACGTAGAAAACCCACCGTGGCTTCACATTCTGGTGACGAGTCTCTGCCATTTGCATGGAATCAGGCTCTATTTTTAAATGCAAGTCTGTTACTCCACATTTTATTAACCATTAACCTTTTTGCATACAACCTCGCCATACAGGCTTCTTATATAGGGATAGTTCAGGCTTTGAAACATAGTTTATCCAGGAAACAGCTTTGCTGTTGTCAAGTAAAACAAGTGGAGAACATGAGGCAGAGAATGTTCCTTTTTGCAAGGATGTGGTCCTGCTGAGGCTGTAGTACAGGGTGGGGCTTCTTTAAGGTTAAAGATTGCTTCTCCCCTAAAGAATGTTATTGGAAAAACACTGTTCCTTTATAGCTTTCTTATTTGTGCTCATCTTTCCTCTCTATTTCCCCAAGGTCAGTAGAAATATCTTCTTGGAACAAGGCCCCCCTTGCTAAGAGGACAACTGACTGTCCGGGTTGGCCTGTAACTCTCCTAGTTTTAGCACAAAAAGTCCTATGACCTGGGAGACCTTCTAGTCGTCGGCAAACTGAGATGGTTGGTGTGGTCGGCTGAATAATGGCCCTTCTAAGATGCCCACATCTCAATTCCTGGAACCTGTAAATATGTCACCTTAACATGGCAAAGGGGACTTTGCAGATGGGACTTAAATTAAGGATCTTGAGATGGGGAGATTATCCTGGATTATCCAGGTGGGTCTGATGCAATCACAGAGAGAATGTGATGTGACAACAGAAGCCGACAGCAGAGAGAGAGAGACTTGAAGATGGAGGAAGGGACCACGAGACAAGGAATGAGGATGGCTCTGGAAGCTGAAAAAGGCAAAGGAGCAGATCTCTCTAGAGCTTCCAAGAAAACACCTTGATTTTAGGACTTCCAGAACTATAAGACAATAAATTTATGTTGCTTGAAGCCAATAAATTTGTGGTAATTCATTACAGCAGCAATAGGAAACTAAGACAGTTGGCCACCCTACCCCTCCCTCGACCAGGGTGCCCAGTGAACCACCGACCCACTCCGTCTTGCTCTACGCGCACTCACCCCACAAGTATCAACTCCCACAGAAGTGGAGAAAGGAAATTGGCTCACAGAAAATGTGCCATGTGTCGGACTCTTTCAGGGTCACAGGAAAAACACAATTTTATAGTAATTCTGTTGTTACTTTGGAATTTTCCCTATTAAGAAACTTGTAAGTAAAGAAAGGTACAATAACCTATAACCATCCCAAAATAAAACCTTTGAAATTCCTTGGGTTAGACACTGAGCCCACCTAGGAGGCAACAGAGCATAAGTTATAGGCTCTAGGTTCAAATCCTGCCCCAGGCATTACCAGCTGGGTGACCTTGGGTTAATTGCTCAACTACTTGGGCTACCAGTTCTTCTCTAAGCCAGAGGTGATATTACCCAGCTCCAGTGTAGTTAGATAATGGAAGCAAAGAGCTTAGCATAGGACTAGCACCCAGGAAACACAGGCTATACTTTTCTTTCTTGGGGAAGTCTAACAACTCCTCTGGGGAGGAAAGTTGTGAGATAATAGAAAATATATATATTGGTCTCTGTCCTTGGTTCCTGGCACAGAGCTCTTAAACCTTTATAAATTCCTAAGTGATAACAGCACTAGGAGCATCTTTTCTTCTACTGAGGTGACGCTGGGTGGGCTCCTGGATGGCTCTTAGATAGAGGCTGGTCACCAGAGAGACCAAACCATGATCAGAAGCTTGGAATTTTCAGTTCCATCCCCCATCCTTCAGAGAGGGGACAGGAGGCTGGAAATGGAGTTAATAATTGATCACGCATATGTGAGGAAGCCTCCATAAAAATGTCAATAGCAGGAGGTTTGGAGAACTTCCAGGCTAGTGAACACAACGCTGGGAGGTTGACACACCCCAACTCCACGGGACAGAAGCTCCTGTACTCAAGACCCTCCCAGACCTTGTCCTATGTACCTCTTCATCTGGCCGTTCATCTGTATCATTTATCACATTCTTTCTTAGACTTGTAAACGTAAGTAAGTATTTCCCTGTGTTCTATGAGTTGCTGTAGTAAATATTTGGAACCCAAAGAGGGGGTCTTTGGAACATCCAATCTGTAGCTGGTTGGTCAGAAGCACAGATAATAACCTGGTGCCTGAAATGTGTGTGTGTGTAGGGGGCGGGTCTTGTGGGACTGAGCCCTTAACCTGTGGGATCTGATGCTATCTCCAGGTAGATAGTGTCAGAAGTCCTTAAATTGTAGGACACCAGCTGGTGTCACAGAAAATTGTTTGTTGTGGGGCAAAATCTCCACGCATTTGGTGACAGAGAGTGTCAGAAGTATGAGTGTTTTGTATGAGGAAAAAAGGAGACGCAAAAGAGAAGAGACTCATAATGAGAAAGAACTGGGTTTGGCCCTACGTGGGAAGGTGGAAAACTGAGTTTTTTCCTTATTAAAAAAGTGAAAGTGGAACAAAAAAGTTTTTAAAACTCTTTTTAAAAAGCATGCAGCTTGCCAATGTGGGAGTATGAAGTCAAAGTCTTATTCTTGACCTACAAGGCTTGTCGGTGCCCCAGTGAGATGTTTTTCTCGGTGCTCACTGCCTCGCTTGTCCCGCCCTCCCTTAGAGAAAGCAGACGTGGCCCTCTCGGCTGGAGAAGCCATCTCTGGAAACCAAGTATCCGACTAGGACCAGACCCCGATCTCCTCCCATCCAAACCAAACAAGGGGCTCTGAGTATGTCAGAGAAGCCAAGATTGGGGGTGGGGGCGGGGGGGGGGGGGGGTGGTATGCTGCACTTGGGCACATTTCCACTCACATTCGAGCCTTCGCTGGGTTGCCGGGATGTCTGTGGATGATGGATGGGAGAGGCAGCCACAGGCAGAAAATGTCAGGCTGGCCCACCGCTCTCCAGGTTATTGATTGAGGTCTGCTGGCGGCGGGTCAGAGGAGGTTTCTGCTGCCACGGACGAGACTGCTTTGAAGGGTTTCATTCGTCTTATGAAACTCTCAGAGCTCACAGAGGTTTTGCTGCACTCTGACACATTGTTGGTGGGAGTATAAATTGATAAAGCCTTTTAGGACAATATGGTGGTCCGTGTCTATCAAAAATGACAAACGAGAAAACCTTTGACCTGGCAATTCTACTTCCAGTAATCAACATGACAGAAAAAAACTTGCATGTGTGCACAGAGATATGTTCAAAAGGATGTTTCATTTCAGCATTATTTGTAGTAGTATAAAGTCAAAAATAAATATAGAAATTACACTACAAACATCTAAAGGAATATTATGTAGCCATTAAAAAGAATGAAGTTGGCCTATCCAGTCTGACATGGGAAGATCTTCAAGACACATCGTTAGGTGAGAAATAAAATAATCAAGTCACAGAACAATACCTATAGTATAGCAACCTTTGAATAAAACTATATGAGTGTAAAATAATTTCAGACCGTGCTAATGAGAGCAGTGAAGGAAATAAAACAATGAGATAGGGTAGAGACTGGGTAGTGTGGGTGGGCTTCTCCGCAGAAGTGGCCTGGGGACAGAGAAGTGAATGACAAGGCATCAGCTGCATAAAGATCAGGAGGGAAAGTGTGGCAGAGCCGTGGATCAGGGGAATGATCTGAGTTACATTTTTGAAAGCTCCCTTGGCTGTTGGGTGGAAAATGAATTGTGGACGAGCAAGAGTGGAGCCAGTGAGACCAACTAGGCGACAATTATGGGAATCCAGGTGAGAAATAGCAGTCTTGAGCACACTAATTGTCAGGCTTCCTGTCATTTACCTCTGAAGGAGACACGTTAATCTATATCTTACAAGGTGTTTGAGAACTGAGATATTATTTTTCAAAGTAAAAAGGTACATGTTAACTGGAGAGTAATACCATAGTAGAATTAAATTTTGCTATAGTTTATTGATTATGCAGATTATTTTGTTATGACCATATCTGATCTGGCCAAATCTTTTCCCCAGAACACTGCAGTTTTTTCAACATGATATTATATTTTATGATACGGGTAGCAGTTTTTGAAATGGGTGGCAGTACTGTTTCTCCCAAGATTCGAAAGGAGGACCCCCCCACCACAGGAATTATGAAAACCTCTACAAAATTTCTAACTAAAGAGTAAGGTCCTATATTCTCATGCTCTTAAACGCACTATGCATGTGCTTAAGCATACCTCTCTCTCTGGTTTTTGTTCCTTTTTTAGCTAAACTTACAGCGCCCCCTACAAGACCAGACTTTATTTTTTTCATCCTAATTTTAAGCATAGTGTACATTTTCTCTTGGATTAACCTTCTCAGCACTTCCCTGAAAATATAGGGTGAATACCTGAAGGATCATGGAAATTTCCCCCGGGTGGTCCACAGCGCTGTTCTTGGAATGTAAAAGATGAGTTTTGTGACCCTCCACAGAGATGGCGGTTCTAACCAGAGAGGAAAGAGAAAGACTGCCAGGATTAGGCAAATCTGCAGTCAACCTGGGCGGGACTCAGAGGCACTCTCCCCAACATTCTTAAGATGCCATATTTCTAATTATCCAAAGATTTTGGCCTTGCGGTCTGGATCTTAGTATCTCCAGGGCCAGCTTCCCATCCTGCCCTGAACCTGAGACAGCTTTGAGAAACTCCTTGTGCAGACGGCCAGTGCAGAATAGGACATAGTGCCAACGCTTTGGAACCAGCACCCAGGGTAAGACAGCAAACCCTGTCTTCCAGAATGCCTCAGATGTCAAATCACAACTACTTCTCTTCCCTCCATTGGCCCAAGCTTGAATCAAATGCCTCCAGCCTGGCCCCTTTCCTGTCCCCAGTGGTTTCCCAAGAAGACCAGGAAGACCCCTATTCCTAAGGAAGTTCTAGATGAGTCATTCACAACCGGAGTAGATTTGCTCCTGAGAGGGCATTTGGCAATGTCTGGAGACAATTTTGGTGGTCACAGTTGGAAGGGATGCTGTTGGTAGTTGGTAGAGGCCAGGAATGCTGTTAAACCTCCTACAATGCACTGGACAACCCACACAACAAAGAATTTTCTGGTCCAAGATATCAATAGTGTCAAGGTTAAGAAACTATGTTCTAGATAAATAAAACAAGGCCTCCGTCTGAAAAGTAAAGTGGAAACTAATAATGCTAACATAGGTAGAAGAAATAAGGCCCCAAGAGAAGAAAAAACAAGGGCGTTGGGATTCCAGAGCCTGCCTTTCCACAAGGGACTGCTATTGGAAAAAGTGACCAAGTCAAACAGCATCATGACAAAATACCCTGCATGACAAAGGGATTTCCAAGCTGTCCAGGAGGGCTGTAAGAGATTAGTCCTAAGGTTCCAGCTCACCCTCAGAGCCGCACATGGAGATGTGCCGCTGCGTGAGTCAAGGACGGGGATCTGGGACAAGCTCCTGCTCACATGTCTTCTTCCTCCCATCCGCTCCCTTCCCTTTGCTTTCACAAACCGAATGCCCATCTGGGAGTCACGCATCTCAGCTTCAAAAGCTCCCCTGAGCGGGCAGAATGAGTGGTTTCTGTGCACAGTAGTTAAAGAGCACAGGATTTTGGAATGAGCAGACTGAGCAGTTTAGGGAATCCTTGGCCAGATATCAAGGGGCACCTTTTCTCCTTACAAGCCCTAATTAATTAATTGGTTCTTTATGAAAAGCTGTGAGGGAGTAATTCAGACAAACAACAGCGAAAGGATTTTTCAGCAGTCTCTTTTCTAGGCTCAAAATAATATTATATAATAATCAGGTGAAATGAATTGTACTGGTTTCTTGGCGCTCCGCTGGTAAAGATTATTTTTCTCCTGAAAGTTCAAATGGCAGAGACCTCTCTGCACTGTCCTGGCAGGAGGGGACAAAGAGGCTTGTCCCTAGTCCAGCTCCCTGGAGGGACAGGCCTCCTGCCTTTCAGGTCAGGGGACACGGGGTCTGCTTTATAACCTGATGATTGACAGCCATGAAATGTAGTTACTGCTCTTCTTTTCTCCTGCAGACCCCAAGAAGCGGGCTGCTGCTCAGAACAGAGTAAGATAGTTGTGCAATACATCGCACACTTCTGGCCCCCAATGTGTGTGCACGCACACACACACACATACACACATCCCGGTGTTCTGCCCAATTTAACCAAACAAATTTAGAAATTTATGAGCATACTAGGAAATAGAAAAGGACCAGGAATCTTTTTTTCTATGCATATTAGTTACAGGTTTTTGTTGTTTTTTGTAATTTTTAATTTTTAAGTAATTTCAGACCTAGACACAAGTTGCAGGAATAGTACAAAGAACTCTCACATACCATTCATGCAGACTCTCCATTTGTTAACATCTTCCCATATTTGCTTATCATTTTTGCTCTCTCTATATTCCTATTATTATTACTTTTTAAGCTATTTGCTAGTAAGTTGCCGCTTTGCTCCTAAATACTTCAGTGTGTATTTCCTAACAAAAAGGACATATTAGTGGCAGTTTATTAAGCTCGTCATTTTCTTGTTGAAGAAAGGCTGAACACTTGACAAATGGCTTAAAAGTTCGGGCCTGCAAAACAGAATTTTCCAAGATCTCCTGGTATAACTGGGTTGAAACATTGGCTTTACTACTTTCTAACAGTGGATCTTAGTATCTCCAGTGTCCAGACTTTGGACACTTTCTGAAGTCTCAATTCCTTTATCCGTAAAATCGAAATAAGGCTGGGATCTCTTTCATGGGTTGCTGTGAGGATCCAATGAACTAAGTCATTAAACAAAACTATGCACGAACAGCTTTAACACATGCGTGCATGGATGGCACAATCCTCAATAACAATAGTGCTTCAGTATTAGCTACTATCCTCTCCTCTTCTCATCACTTCTCATTTTCTTGTAATTATTCAGGATTATTATTCTCCAACATTTTCCTAACCAGTGTCCTTTCCTATGAAGCCCAAACCCACAGTCTTTGTTTTCTTCTCCCCAAAGCCCCAGCACATAGTTGTACATCCTAGTTGTAAGTCCTTCTACTTCTTCTATGTGGGATGCTGCCACAGCATGGCTCAACGAGCAGTGTGTAAGTCTGCACCCAGGATCCGAACTGGCAAACCCCAAGCTGCCTAAGCAGAGTGCGTGAACTTAACTACTACGCCACCCAGCTGGCCCCCTCCCACAGTCTTCATTGGTGGAGCGGGCCTCCGACGCGCAATCTCACTAATCCCTCTCTCTCTCCACTGCCAGGCCCCCTGCCCACCCCTATACGTCAGTCTTCTGTTCAATTTAACTATGACAATTTTAGAAATTTATAAGCATACTGAGGAATAGAAAAGAACAAAAACTCATTTTTTGTGAGGTTATTAAAATACCTGTGCTTTCAAGTAGGACAATCACAAAGAATCTAGCATGCCTGAGAGTGCATCTCTTAACAAGCAATGGGCAGTGGTTTGGGTAATTGCCACTGGACAGACGGAGATCCCTGGTTTCTGGGCACTGGGTCAACCAGCTGTACTTTCTTCCCTAGGCGTGGATAACTGGGTATTTGGTTAGTAAGGAAAAAAGAAAACTAATGTTTAAAATATGCTTACTATGTTCCTGACACTTTCACAAGATGTTTAGATATTTCCAAGTTCAAGCATTTTTTTTTTTTTGAGAAATTTATCTTTGAAAACTCAACAACAACGGCACATATTAATGAATCACTAACTATCACCTATGGGCTGCTCCAAAGGGGAAGGCTGGAAGACATGCCTTGAAGCAGAAAGCTACGGTTTGGCCCCAGCTGTAGCAGAGTTTTCTCTCCAGGGACCTGCCAGGTGTGTAGCTTCTGGGAACAGGGTGGCTTTTGCTGAGCGACAGCCTTGGGCCTTATGTTTATGTGGCTGGCTCTGCCAACAGCAGTTGCTGCTGAAGGGCAGAAGCAGCCTTCAGGGAGTCCCATGTGGAACCTTTTGCCTGTCTCCAGAGGCACAATTCACCCTCTCGCATGACTTCAGAACTTCTACAACTACTTGCCTATAGGATACGCCCAAACTCCCAAGCAGAACCTTATTTGGTCCTTTAAATCTGAACCTCGTTGCTCTCTCCTGCACCTTCTGACACAGCCCTCAAGCATGCGCTCGTCCCCCAGCGACATAGATTTGTGAACTCACCCGCTGGTGCCTTCACCCATGTGTTCCTTCTGCCTCAAAAGCCCTTCCCCAGCTTGGTAACACTGGAAAACCCTCCAAGTCCAATTTGCCATGCCACCTTCCTTGACCTTCAGAGGTGGAATGGATTCTTTCTTTCCACCACTCTGTAGATATCGCCATGATAGGTTTGATCACGTTTTCTTTCGAGTAACGCTAGGTTGGGACTGTGGTTTACCCTTCTTTGCAACCCCAGCTCCTGGCCCCTCCTTATCACCCAGATATTCGATAATACTCAGCCAGCACTCATGATGTGCACAGCTCTGCCCTGAATCACGTGTGTGTCGAAGTACAGGCACCTTCAAAACCAGAACTCTCAGTCTAAAGGGGAATTTCTCACACGTAAATGTAGTAACTGGTTGGGAAAAAAAGTTCCACACTTTTTATATGCTAGTTTTGTGAATTGAAATTCCTAACATCCCCTTATATAGATTTTAAGAAAGAAATAATAATAATAATTAGATCAAAAGTTTAAATGAACACGTCACCTTAATATTCTGTCCCATCTTTTTTCTCTTCTTATCTAGAACATCAGTTTACCTCAACAAAAAGATGTTGCTGATGATAAAGAAGAAATAGAAGAGAATATTCCATGGACAACCCATCGCACTGCGATGGCCATTTGTACCTGACTCTGAAATCACTCGGGACAGACATACAGAGAGAAATAAAATACTTTTGTAGATGCTTCTTAAAAAAGTCTATTTATAGCCCAGCTCTTTTAACCAAATAAAGAGTAAGCACCGACTTCCCCATTGACGCAGTCTTTCCACATTGGGGAACACAAACGCACATGTAACAACACGTGCAGTGACGAGCCCAGCATCCCTTTAGAGGGTACAGTCTACAGAGGACACAGGTTGTGTGTGGGTGGTGTTTAATTCAATCCAAGTTAAAGACACCATGTCCAAACTGCTTTTAAAATATTAGAGTGGCCCATGAACTGAGCAAACCACCAAATTCGGAGTAACCTCAGTCTTCATCTTTGATCTGGAGAGGTTTTTTTCTGCTTAATGACTGTGGAAATAAAACACCTGCTCTGGGGGAGGGGTCAGCCTGTATTTCTCTTCTTGGGCTCAGTTTCTGCCCATGGTGACATCATCTACAGATTGGGATGCTTGAGGCAGCCAGGCAGATTTCCTCAGGAATGGTGGTGACGTCACAGGCCCACAGTCCCCTCTGACCCAGGTGCTCTGGTTTCCAGGGACCTGATTTCTGGTCCAGGAATCTGGAATTCATTTTGACACAGGTCACAGAGAGCCATGTGAACAATGAGGAGGAAGAGGGTGGTGGGGCTGAGCATCTGTGTCACCCAGGGTCTGTCTCCCAGACTCCTCCCTGAGATCAATGGCCGCTCTGTGGGATGTGCAGCGGAGGGGAGAGAGGCTGGCCCCTGTCTCTCTTGCAGGGGCAGCTTGAAAGGGGAGTGGACTCATCCCACACACATTCTTTCTGACCTATTTCTCTTTCATGCCTGTGAAGATCATGTGCTGAGCTGAACAACAGCCCCAGATTTCCTCCCAGACTACCATAGCACCAGCCCCAGACCCGGGGCACACCAGCCACTGGGCCTCCTGGGCCTTTGAGCTGGCCAGGGTGGGTTCCCGATGGATTGTCCAGGACTGTTGACTTGTATTGTATTTTTGCAAAGTGTATGTCACTTTGCTTGTATCCTAGAGGGTAGGACTGTTTCTCATCCAGCCTGCTGCCTTACTCACTCCACCCCCTAGCCCTTAGCAGAAACATCTCAAATATTGTTAATACTCAATAAACATTGAATAAAAGTAGACTGTCCATAGGGACATTGTATACTGGGCAAAATTTGTTGGAAATAGCCCCTTTTCTGATTCCCTTTCTTCCCACTTATGGAAACTGAGACCTTTCACGGCAGCACCGACTCCTCATGCTGGGCCCTGGCTCTGCATTTTGGAGCTCTCATTCAGCATCCTTGGCATGTCCCCTGTTCCAGAGCACAGTGCCTCCCTCATGCCCTAGGATGGTTGTTACTTAGCGTCCTGACATTACTAATCACTAGACATGTGTGTCTTTTATATATGTTGCCTGATCTGTGTCTAACACATATACTTTAACAAGAGCCCCTAGTATATCTCCCCAAAGGAGTGACACTAAATGATAAATTCAGCAACTTGTGTCTGGGTGGGGTAGATGCCTCTAGATTGGCGCCCTTGGTCATACCTCAAAAGTTCCAACCAGGGGGCAGTGTGGCCAGGCTGGTCAGCCCTTTTATCACAGAAAGCAGGCCCAACTTCACCCTGCTATCTCTTAGCCGCACATCCCCAACCCCATCTTTATCCTGACCTCTCTTCTCTACACACTCTTTGACCCCCCCTCCTTTACCACCTGCAATCAAGTCACCTCCAGAAAACCTCTGAAGCAGAAAAGCCCTTTTAGGGTTGACTCGGTGTCCTCCTCATTTTACTGACAGAGAAGAGAAGGCCCAGAACTGCCTAAGGTGACCTCATGGGTTGGAAAAGGATTCATGAACCTCACCCCAAGTCCATCTACCCCAGGGCTTTAGTCATTGGTTAAGGGACAGGCTTCTGCTCAGGTTAACACTAGGAGCTATTCAAAGAGTTATGACTGATGTCCAAAGTAAAAGTTTTTCAAGTTAGCATCAGCTGTGAGCTGGATACTGCGCTAAAGCCCTGGAGTTACAGAGGTGCACCCCGTAAGGGAAGGCACACATAAATAGACAGATGTAATACAGTGTTAAAAGAGTTTTGGGGCCTGCCTGGTGGCGCAGTGGTAAAGTGCACATGTTCTGCTTTGGTGGCCAGGGGTTCCCCGGTTCGGATCCTGGGTGCGGACATGGCACCACTTGCAAGCCATGCTGTGGTAGGCGTCCCACATAGAAAGTAGAGGAAGATGGGCACGGATGTTAGCTCAGGGCCAGTCTTCCTCAGCAAAAAGAGGAGGATTGGCAACAGTTAGCTCAGGGCTAATCTTCCACAAAAGAAAAAAAGAGTTGTAATAATAGCCAAAACTTCTGAGTGTTTTTTATGTGTGCCGGACACCATGCTGTGGGCTTTACAATTACTATTTTAACAATGGGGGAAATTCATGGGGCTAAGGAAGCTCTGAGTTCCATGGACAGAGTGAGAAATTGAGCTTCTAATCCTGGGCACCAGCACTGCCTCACCTCCGGGGCAGCCCCGGGACCCCAGGGGCGTAACCTGAGCCCTGAGCTGCTCTCGCTTAGGTTTTATGAGCTTTCTGGGCCTCCATCCCGAAGCTCTCCTGCCTGTTACAGACCCCGGCCAAGTCTGCTAGAGAAAAGCCCAGGCCAGGTGAAGAAACAGGGTCAGCCTTCAGAGCTGGCTCCTTACTTGAGAGGAGGAGTGGGTTGCAGAGGCCATGGCTTATAAGGAAGGAGGGATTGAGTTGAGTTCTGCGTTTGGAAGCCAGGTCCGCTCTGGAAGATTTATTCCTGATCAGTTTCAGAATTTTGAAACCAGAGTGAGGTCATCTTGTCCTCCCAGAGAAAGGAAATCCCCCAAAGAGGGTGAGGGGGGAGCGGAATTTCTGAGGGCTGGCATTTCTTAACCAAGGGAGGGAGGGGTCAAAGAGGAGAGGGCAGTAGAAGCATTGCACAACCCTTCTCTCCCTGGGAAAAGTCCTAAGTCTGCTGCCTCGGGTGAGCCAGAGGCCACGGGCTCCATCTGCTGAGGCCTTGTAGACACACACACCAAATAAGCCCCCAACTGCTGACCTCTACAGGTCTGGGTGCCTGAGGCAGGAAAGAGGGAAGGGCTAACAAGTACTTGCCCACTGAGGATTTTTAAAATCATCTTGTTACCATGTATTTAATCATCGCATCAGCTCTGTTGGGGGTAGTATCATTAAGCACAGTTTGTAGATGAGCAGTTAAGGACTTGCTTATAAGTGGCAGAGTCAGGAATCACAGCGACACCAGGTCTGGACTCAGGAGCCCACGCCCTGGGGACACAGGTGCGTGCACACCCACACACATTACTACCCAGGATTGCTGCCCTGGAAACTCTGCTGAAATAGAAATCAAGATCCATTAGTCCTGACTCCACTGGAAACTGGTTACTGGTTCTGGATTTTAGTTGATTCACCTAGAAAATCCGCTCTGCTTATTTCCATTCCACCAACTCTGAGCACCCACTTTGCACCAGCGCACTATGCTGAGGGCGGGGAGTACAAGGATTTCTTAAACCAAAGTCCTGTGTAGTTTACATGCCAGTCGGGGGAGAAAGACTTATAGACAGATCATTTCAGGGCAGTGCCTACATGCACAAGTGGTCAGAAAGTTTAAATGAGATGATACGTGCCAGTGTTGAGCACATCCAAGGATCACCCTGATTTCCCTGAGGCTGAGCCAGCTCTCTCGGAAGCAGGGGAACTGAGAGCAGGATGGGAAACTCTTGAAGAGTACCTCAGGGGGATCCTTCCCTTCTCAGCAAGGCCAGGCTGCCTCCCCTTCCACCTGGTGTGGGGACAGTGCCATCCTGCCTCACCTCTCTTCCCTTCTTTCCTTCCTCCCTCCCTTCTTCCTTTTTCCTTTCCCTTCCTGCCTACCTCCTCTCCTCCCACCCTCCCTCCCTCCTGGGGCCCCTCTTTCTTTCTTTCTTTCTCTCACTTTTCTCTGAGTGTCCAAAGCGCATCCCTGGTTGGGAGACCAGGGTATGCTCCTCCCCTGTCTGACCGGAATCAGCAATTGGGGAACTTCCACAGCTGTGGGGTTGAGGGTGGGGTGCAACCTAAGAAGACCTCAGGAGGGAGTTTTCTGTGACCTGTCCTGCATCTGCGATGTGAAAGAGTTCCCATTCTCTCATTCCTGGACTTTCCCAATGTGATAAGAAAATCATTTCTCCATCGCTACTAACAGCCTCTCCCCGTCTCTGCCTACGGAGGGGAATTCTGGGATAGCACAGTCTTCTCTGCCGAACTAGGGTAAAGGGAAAGGAGAGAACCGAGAGAAACCAGACGGGGTGGGTTGATTGCCTCAGGAAAGTAACTCTCTAAGACACTGGTGAAAGAGAAATAAATAGATGCTGAAAGTGAGATGAGAGGAGAAGAAAGACGAGTCTTCTGGGCTTCGGGAGACTTTTTGGGAGTGTGGAGAGAGGTGACAGGATTTGCAAGGTAGCTGTACTTGAAATGTACATGGTGAGAGATTTTTTTAAATGTTGCTCTATTTTGAGCAAAACACCCTTTAGTGTTCTTTGAGAGATTAAGATTTCTTTGTGTATTACTCTTTGGCCATCTGACAGTTGTTTCTCTGAGTACATCACCATGTCAGGACGGGGTCACGAGGCTGCCATGCTCTGTGCAGGTTGCATCAGCATTCACAGAATATGATCCGACGTCATCGGCTCTAACCTCTTCAACTTATGACAGAGAAACGAGTAGGAGCCAGAGAGGTCCCAGGTCCTTGTTTCTCCCCTACTTTCCTGACCAAGCGGTGGCACTGCGCTGTCCTGCTGCTGCTGAGGGGGAATGAGGGGAGATTGGCGAACACAGGAGAAGAAGGAGGGAGAGAGGGAAACTACCTCCCTCCATTTCTTTCATTGGTTCATCCCGCATCTCAGCCACCTTCCTCCTCACAAGCAGTTCCAGTTCTCTCTCTGCCTTTTGTAAGCTACGTGGCTTTGGGCAAGTCCCCTCACATCTGAGCCTTAGTTTCCTCCTCTATAAAATTGGGTTAATAAGGACAACTAACCTGCAAGGTTGTTCATATGAGAGCATGGAAATGTCATTCGACCTATAAGTATGTGATGAAACAAAAATGTCTACTCCTTCATCCTACCGGAGAGAATCCTTTCGTTCTAACCTAGTTCCATAAACCTCCTTCCTCACAAAGAGCGTGCATTCTTTCCTCCCGGGAGAGAGGCCAAATCCTATACATAATGAAAAGCTAAGGGAGAGAGAAAGGTAGGAAGAGACGCAGCTTCAGAGGCTGGGGTAGAAGAGAGTTTATTTAGGAGAAAGGAGGAGAGAGAGGTTTAAGAATGGTGGTGTCAAAGCAGCTTTAGGATGTAAACTATATGAATAGTAAAAGATACAAGATTTTAGCTAATGTACATATTTGTACATATTTGACTACATATTTGAGTGCCTTTAGCATCCTGGACAGGTAAGATAGAATTCTTTTGAATTAACAAGTGAATGTTGAAGTGACTTTCCTGAATACCACACCCCTCTGAGACTGAACTCTATGGGTTTCTGGGTTTAGAAGGGATATAAATATGAGGAATTTCAGCATCATCTGACTGTGAGACCCTTGAGGGACAGCACATGCTCAGGTGTGTAGTCCCAGGCTCTCGTGAGACCTGAGTACAGTGGGCGTTGAGTTCTACTTCTTCACCATCCTGTGCTGCACCTGCAGCCTTGACACTCAGGGAACAACTGCAACCACTCGGGGCTAGGCAGCTCCTTCTCGTCTAGAAATATCCTCCTCCCCACACCATCCAGCTGGGCAGATCTTCCCTCCTCTGATCACTACTCCTCACGACCTGAGGCTGTCCCAACCACCGTCCCCAGCTGGGAGCCCCCTCAATCACCAGACTAAGAGTCTGCAGAGTGAGCAGCAGCAGCTGTCAGGGGATCTCTGACCCACCACCTGGGTCTAGAGCCTAAGGTCTTCTTACCCAAATCACGGGGTGAAGTTTTCAGGACCACACAGCAATGTCTAAGCTCCACCTGAACGCTAGAGACTATTTGAGATCCATTCCCATGATTTTAAATACCATCTGAGTGCTGACACTTCCCAAATTTATATCACCTTGCAGACCTCTCCTCTGAGCTCTAATCTCAGAAAGCGAATTACCTGTTTGACATCTCTCTCTTGGATGTCTCTCACAAACATGTCAGACTTGATACATACAAAACTAGGTTCTCGATATCCACCTTCAAACCTGCACCACCCCCACTCCCCAGCAACTCCCTCCCTGCAGCAATGACACTCTCCGGGACCTAGTTGCTGAGGCCAGAAACAGGGGAGGGATCCTTGGTTCCTCCCTCTCCCTAAATCCCCACATCTGATCCATCAACAGCCTCTAAAATCAACTAGATTCTTTCCACCTCCACTGCCACCACCAGACTCCAGTGGCCCTTATCTCTCTCTGGATGACTAGGGGGTGGGTTTTAGAGGAGAATGGGATTAGAAAGGGAGCACTTGCTCACTGCTGCCCCCACCCTTCTTTACTGTTGCATGGGGTCAAAACTGGAAATGTTTGTGAATCTGAGAATGGAAAGAACTTGGCCCCCCTACCCTCTGGAAGGAGACAGAGATTCCAGCACCAACAAGGGATGTACATTAACGTAGATGAGCAGATTCAGGCAGAGAGAGGGCCTGCAATACCACTTTCCCTGAACCCTTCCCCCATCCCACCCCATTATCCTTGCTCCTTATAAGATGGAGAGTAGATCTGACAAATGCCCATTCACCAAAGTGGGACTAAAGTTAGCTGGGAATTGAGAGCCTGGGGGCCTGATAGGGATCATCATGAAGTGTGCAAGGGGACCCAATGTTGGAAGCTTCAGGGTAGACGACCAAGCTGGGGACCTGAGAGAGGGCGCAGTGGTAAGAGCTGAGATGAGGGCAGAACTTGGAAGGGGAGATCTCTCAGCTCCCCTAGAGAAATCACTTCCTATCACCCAGGGCAAGAGAGCAAATGCCAAGGTATATTAAAACAACAGAGGCCATCAGAAGACCAACATGTGTCAGTTGCCCCTCCTTCAACACCAGGAAGATACATCCACCCCTTGGATTTTTTCTTTTTTGGGGGAAGATTAGCCCTGAGCTAACTACTGCCAGTCCTCTTCTTTTCGCTGAGGAAGACTGGCCCTGGGCTAACATCGTGCCCATCTTTCTCTACTTTATATGTGGGATGCCTGCCACAGCATGGTGTGCCAAGCGGTGCCATGTCCACACCCGGGATCCGAACTGGCGAACCCCAGGCCGCCGAGAAGCGGAATGTGCGAACTCAGCTGCTGCACCACCAGGCCAGTCCCATACCCCTTGGATTTTGAGCACATCCAGAGAGAAAGGCGGAAGAGAAAGAGGGGGAAGAATTCTGAAGTTGCTGAGAGGGTACTCAAAAGAGAATACCAGAACTTACTATGACATCTGCACTGACAAAGGGGAAATGGACTCTCTTTAGCTGAGTTTCATCACAGAAAATAAGCACAATTCAATGTTTGTACACTGGACTGTTGGAAGTAGAAATTTCACAGTGACAAAATTGGTAAATTTCACCAATTTAGCAATTGGTGGATTGGTAAATCCAATCATACTATTTCCCTTATTTAAAATAAAATCCAGGGGCTGGCCCCTTGGTGTAGTGGTTTGATTCAGTGTGCTCTGCTTCGGCGACCCAGTTTTGCAGGTTTGGATCCCCAGAGTGGAACTACGCCACTCATCAGCCATGCTGTGGTGGCAACCCACATACAAAATAGAGGAAGATTGGCACCAATGTTAGCTCAGGGTGAATCTTCCTCAGCAAAAAATAAAATAAAATAAAATAAAATCTAAACCCCTTACTTTGACCCAGAAGACCCTGCATGATCTGGCTTCTACCTTCTTCACCATCCTTATTTCAAGCCTCTCTTCCACACCACTAAATGCCAGCTACTCTGGCTTTCCTTGAGGTCCTCCAATACTCTAAGCCCTTTCCTGCTTCTGGACATGTTCTCTCTCTTTCCTCCTCCTCCTTTTGGATCCTTCAAACAGATCCCACCTTCTAGGAAGTCTTCTCTGACCACTTTCTAAGCGGTTTTCCTTCAGCCATCCCCCATCTCCGTACCCTTAGCACTTCACACTGTACATTTTTCTTTCTTTTTCTTGTTCCCTGTCTCTCCTACTAGTCTTAAACTCCTTGAAGGCAAGGACTTAGACTTTCCTTCCATCATCATTGTGTGCCCAGCTCCTGGCCCTGTGTGTAGTAGGTTCTTGATAAATATTTGTTGGATGAAGGAATCTCTGGATACCTAGAACCCACCCAGTAGAGTGTCTAACACAGGGTAAATGTGGGCTTGATGACTGTGATCCAACCAAGCACTCCCCGAGGTTACCCAGGAACCAGAAGTCACACCAAGTCCTGCTCTGGGTACAGGGCATATGATTAGGGGCCGCTGGCCCAGGGTGACCCATTTCACCATCATCCATCCTGATCTACTGCCCCGAGTAGATCTGGACACCTAACTTAGTCCAACTCCTTGACTCCTCAAGTGAGAAACTTGAGGCCCAGTGAGAGGATGTGACTAGCCAGTTACTTCGCAGTAGAACTGGACCAGCATCTGAGCTTCCCAACTCCTAGGCAGCACTCTTTCCCCAACGTCAGGCAGCTTCATCTTAAATTCAATTTCTTCCTCCGTGTAAGTAAAATCATTTTATTCCCTCTCTTTCAGTTGAATGCAAACACGCCAACTTGTAAAAGGACTAAAATCCATAAACACTCTGGAGAGATAGATACATTTATCTGCATGAAAAAATGGAAAAATGAAAAGTGTCATGTTCTTTAAGAGTCTCAGGGCAATCTTTAAGATTTTCTTTAAGCTACTTTAGTGCTTGATGGTTTGAGGAAGGCGCATCAGAAACCTCTAGAGAAAATGGCTAAATAGGCCCACAGTATTACACCTGGGCTGGAGCTATTTTAAATAAAACCTTCTCTCATCTCATATTATTTCTTCAGTGGAGCAAAACAGATAAGTCTGTGGTTGATATATTTTTTTAATGCAATTGCAATGCGCTTTGGATAATAAAAGAGCTGTCACCCTTTCTCCCCTCACACTCAGATAATAGTTAAATTCTGTGTTATGACCATCAGCCTTATATGGGCAGCCTGTTTTATTTCCTTGCTATTTGCACATAGTACAATTCTTTACACATAGTAGGTGCTCAAAAAAGAAGTGAATAAATATTTATTGAGCACCTGCTTTATCCTGGATACCCAACCAAGTGCTGATGGTCAGCAGTAGACCAAAGGGACCTGTCCCTACCTCGTGGACCTGGACGGGGGAGACAGATAAGACAGGTTTTTATTTTGAAGCATATACACAAACACACACATAAATATAAATTGAGAAAAATGGTGTGAAGGTAATGAACAGAATGCAGTCATCAGGCACACGTGAAACAGGGAAAGAGAACTACTTAGATATGGTTCTCAGGGAAGATATTTTGGAAAAAAATAATTTATTTGAGGCATGAATGGTGAGGAGGATCTGGGGCAGAGATTTTGAAGCTTAGCATTCCCAGTGGAGGTAACAGCATGAGCAAAGACTCTAAGATAGGATAAAGTTCGATGTGTTCTAGAACATGGAGTCTAGTGTCAATGGAGTGGGTCAGTAGGTGACATATGTTGGGCAGACCTAAGGAAAAGGCAAAGTCATTGAAGGGATTTAAGACAGGGAGTGACATGATCTCACTTACGTTTTAAGAAAAGCACTCTGGGCTGTGAGGAGAATGGATTGAGAAGCTAGAGGACCGATATTGCAAGAGACAAGGTAAGAATTGATGGCGGAGATGGAGAGAGGAGGGTGGATTCAAGATACACATTGGAGGAAGAATTACGAGGTTAGCTGAAAGTTTGGTTCTTGGGGTTAGGGAAGGGCTTGGATAACCAGGTGGCTGGAAGAGGACTGGGGAAGGACCAAGATAAGGAGATGAATGGAATTAGTCTCGAATCCTCCCACATGGGAGTAAAAGGGTTAGGATGGCTCTCACCATTACCATTTCCCAGCAGTATTTATAGTCTTTTTTTCCCTTTAATAGGAATATAGAGACAGAAATTGGTAAGATGATTTCTCTCGGTTCACACAGCAAATTATGGAGATGCATTGGCACAAGAATCACCAATCCAGCAAGCCAGATGGACCATATTTGCATGCAATCCTCCTCAATCCCTCGAGAGTTCATGTACACCAGTGCTTCTTACTGTCTGTGTTCCAAGAGCTCTTCCCTATTCGGAAATCCACACACTGCACAGAGACTAGTACTTCCCAGAATCGTTGACCATGGAGTGGGTGGTAGGGGTGAGTGGCTGAAGAAGAGAGGGGATGTTTATTCGGCAGCACAGAGCTCTCTGTACCCACACACCAGGTGATTTCTCAGTGCACAAGGACGTTTGTGAGTCACTTGGGCAAATCTCTTGGGAGTGATGCCTAGAGAATTGGAAATAAAAATAGTTTTGGCTGCTGGTTTTCTTCTTCTGCCCTGGGAGGTTACTGCTTTCCCTCCCTGCTCCTCCCTGTCCCCGTCTGCTCCCTGGCTCCCCTGGGTTTCACAGGAGTTGGCACTAAACACTACCCTTTCTGACTTGACATCTTCTCCATCTTAGCATGCAGCTCTCTTGCCAAATCTCTAGGTCGGTGGCTCATCAACGTCAGCTGCCCCTGCAGCTTCCAGGCAGGCAGGGAGGCTGCTGCAGCCAGCACTCAAGGCCAGAGAGGAGAGGGGACGGTATCATGTGAGGGGTTCATCACCTTGTCCCAGAACTAAAGACCACACAGCACTGTAGCTAGTTGAGCAGACAGAGTTGGCAGGTCTCTGAAAAAGGTGAGGGGCCAGACACCACAGCCCAGGACCCTGTCTTCCCGGCTTCCTCCCCACCCACCTGCCCCACCTCTTCTCACCTCCAGAGACTGTGGAGTGGCTATGCTTTCTTTGGACATAGTCTGAGGCTGGGATCAGCAAAATCTGGATCCTCTGAGAGCATTTTGGGAAAAGACTCTCTGCTGCTCGTCTAAAGATGAATGAGCCTTTCTAGGAGAGTCCTCTTCTGTGATTCACCATCTCTGCCCCCTGCCACTCCTCAGATGCTCTTGGGCAATAGGACCTCTGTCCTCCAGGTCTTTCTGAGGGAGACGAAGATCAGCACAAAGCAATCAGAGCTGGTACTCCTCCCAGCTCTGCTCTAGGTGACTTGTCTCCGAGTGCCGTGCCTACTGTCCTTCCCAGCCCCAGCACTTAATGCCATTGGATGATGTTCTGCAGTAGTAAACCTCTGCCTCCTGTGGGGTAGACCTTATGGAATGTCTGCCCAGTTTACAGTGTCTTCCTATACTGACCCGAGGACCCACAAGGACAGGAAGTTGGCAGCCATCTTGTCAAATGTGATCCTACTCTCTACTCCATTCACAGTTGATTGGACTAGAAGGACCAACAGGAATCTTTTCCCTGATAATAGGATTGAAAGAGAGAGAGACAGAGAAACATGGAGACAGAGACATCTGGTCCTCCTGCGAGGTCATGGTTGGCCATTTTGCGCTGTGAATCTTGAGGTGTAGAGGTGGCAAGTTGGCAGAAAGAGCAAACAATGAATCAGATACACAGAAAGGGGCAAAGATGAGAGATGATATACTTCAAGGATTCGCCACAGCATTCCAAATTTGGGTTTCTAGCCTCTCTGAGGCCCATTCCTGCCCACAGGGGTTCATGATTATTATAATAAAGTCCCTCTTCTTGCTAAAGTGATTTTTCTCCCTACCACCAACCTAGACTAAAGCAATCATAATACTGTTATATTTCTTTAATTCTAACATGCATCATCAATTTTAATAATGCTTGCGTATGTATGTGTGTATGTGTGTGTGTGTGTGTGTGTGTGTATTGGGGGGAGAAACACTACATTAAATATAATTATTGTTGTTTGTATGACTTATTCCAATTTCAGAAATGTTCAACATGAAATGTATGCATCTTAGCATTGAGGAAATAGGACACTTCAATTTTAAACTCTGATCCTGACTCTTAAGTAGGTAAAATGGTCCATTTGAGTGTAAAGTGTCCATGTCTCCAAGTCATTAAGGAGTAGCTGGAATCTATTACCGCCTGTATGGGAGGAGATCTACTTGGGTTAGCCTTTGGCTGGTCAAGAATAGCCCTTGGCAGTTTCCTACTGACCCTGCCAAGGGGAACATCATGGATCATAATCATAAGAGGATCTCCTTGTTAAGATCATTATCCAAGCCCTTACTGTCTCCCTCGTGAAGGGACACAGAGTCACAGTAAGTTGTCACATTTCCAAAGGAGGCTGCCCACCCAGTGCCTTTTTGCTGAGTGTGTTCACTTTCCCCCTTGCCCCCATCTTCCTGTGACAATCGCCAAGGTGAGGTCCAGGCAGCTGCAGGGACGGCTTGGCCCAAGCATGGCTGAGTGCTTTCTGGGGGCCTTGCAAGCATCCGGTGTTAGAGTGATGTAGAAGTCACCTCGATGAAGATGTGGGACTGGGGCTCAGAGAGCTTGAGTGAGTTGCACAGGGACACTTGGTCAGATAGTGGCACAAGGCAGATGAGAACCAGGTTTATTGACCTCTGGTGCTGTGCTAACTCCTCTTCCTACCCAGAGCAGGTAAGGTGGGCATCCAGTAGGGAGACAAAAGGAGCCATCATGAGATGCAGCATCCAGGTGATTAAGAGCATGGATCTGCAGCCAGGGTGCCCCAGTTGAGATCCCAGCTCCACTACTCCCCAGGTGCATTGGCTCGGGCCAGCTACCCAACAGCTTTATGCCTCTGTCACCTTATCAGTAAAATAGACGTAAAACCAGAATCTATTGCGTAGGATTGATATAAGCATGATTTTACTTAATATGAGTAAAGCATTTTGAATAGTGCCTGGCACATAGGATGCTCTATATGTGTGTTTGTTAAATAAAATCAAGCAGCCTCCAGAGATCGGGGGCCTGATGAGGAGTCTGGGGGTAGAGCCATCATGGGACATCAGGTGGACAGAGTCCCTTAACCCCAGGCTGTGGGGCTGTGTTACAAAAGCAGCCAGGCAGAGACCCAAGGAAAGGAGGGTAAGATGCTGGCTTGCAGCTTGGGCCACCTCAACACCCGTTGCCCGTCACCTTCCCAGCCCACACTCCCTCCTCAGTACACTTCCATGTTCTTTCTAAGTGTGCTTTAGCTAGTGGTGCCCTCGAGAACAACATTGGTGGCAGTGGGCCCACACGCTGATTGGCCAGTTACCTCCCCCTCCCAAAGCAGGGCCTGGTGGGAGGAGAGGGTTTCAGAGGCTCCACTGGAGGCTGAGAGCGCTTCAGGAAGTGGGGCCAACATGCCTCAGGCTCTAAAAGGGTAGAGCTGGGTCACAAAAGGGACTCCTAAATAAATGAGGCATTTCTTATTAACCTACAAACATGTGGGGTTTTGGTTTTTTGTCAATCTGCATCCTTAGGGGTTAATTGAAACAGGAACAGTGAGGTGAATTTGATTCCAATGGGCATTGCCTCCCACTTTAACATCCTGTCAGACAGCTACAGTAAAATATGCAGAGAAAGCTTTTTACCCCCTTCAGGGCTCAGAGCTCCCAATCCCTGTCTGAATGATCCTAACATCTCATTCAGACCTTCACTCAACTTCTCAGAAATGTGCAAAGAACCTCCCGTTTCCTTCCTTTCTCCAGCACTTGTGCGCTCCCTCTCTTTCTCCCTCTCCCTGTTCTTTCCCCCTTCCCTCCCTCTCTCTCACTTCCCCAACTCAGATTTTCCGGCTGAGACTCAGCTGGAGTCCCCTCCAACCTGAACCCCTCGCCACAATTGCAGGGAGAGGAGAGAGGCAAGCAAACTGTGAGGGGTTGGGGGATGGCAGTGCATGGAACCCTCACACTGGAAAGAGGGCAGCCATCAGCCACAGCTGCTGTCATAAAACATGCATGGAAACCAGAGGAGGGGCTGGGTGGAGGGCAGCCACTGCTTGTTTGTCAGCTCACAGCTGGGAACTTGAGGAGGAGGAGAAGGCCTGTTGGGGAAGCTGGAGGGTGAGGAGCTGGCTGGGGACCCTGCTGGATAGACATGATGGAAGGAAAGGAGACATTGAGGGGCTGAGGGGCAGAGGGAAGTGGAGGCTGGTGTGACCTGGGGCGGGGCGGGCCAAGGGAATCAGGGAGCCTGGACTGAAAACACCTTTTCCCCCATAATGAAAAGCCACCAGGCTTTCTTTATGAACTCCCTTCCTTTCTGGAGGGCTCCCTGCTCCCTCTGTTGGGTCCTCCTGCCACAGCATCAGGCCTGAGCCCTTCAGAGAGCAGACACACGCTGCTGGTAATCCAGGGCTTCCCTTTCAGGGGAACACAGTGTGTCCCTACTCACACCGGTAGCCCTCTTCCAGCAGCATGCCTCACTTTGCACCCCTTTGCAACCCTCCAGATCGAACTTGTGTCTTTGGAATAGAGCTCCACCAGAGCAAAGCCTGTGCCTCCGGGCTGGGAGAGGGGCTTTCTGCTGGAGAATTGTTTATGTGACAGAAAACAAAGGGTCACTAGACCTTCTCTAGAATTTGCATGCCAGGCCCAGACTACCAAAGTTAAACCTACTCCTTTCTGTGTTTTCTGATCTCACCAACATGGGACTTTTTTTCAGATAGCTTTATCTTATCTGACTGTCTTTTGGGGACAGGATAACCCAGGATGCACCACAGAATTAAATGATAAGAGGCAGAGTGTGATATTAATTAAACTGAGAATACTCTGTTTAAAAAGCACCAAATGCTGAATAAATTACAACACTCAGTCATGTAGACCAGAACCAAAGGGAGAGGAAATTGAGGGCAACTACCATGGAGAGGAAACGTAAATGGAGGTTGGGGATCCGAGTGAGTGCGTGGGATGGAAGTGAGGTGCAATCAGACACTGTCACCAGCCAGCCCTGCACTGGAGGTGGGAAAGAGATTCTAAAAAGTCAAAAAGACACTTGCCTACCTTGAAGCCTGAAGGACAACATGCTAACTAAGCCCAGGAGGACCACCCTAGAATGACTTTTAAACTATTCTTGACCAGAAAGAAATTCCATAGCCTCCTTGGAATTTTCTCTGGGGATCCAAACTCACCATGGAAAATTCCCAGCCTCGCCCAGGTCTGGGCATCCTGCCCTCCCACCCTGTCTGCTCGTTTCTTGGCCTTCAAATCCTCTGCACATTTCTCCTCGTTTTGTTTGCAACAGTCACAACCATCAACCTGTCAGGAACCACAGGCTAATGGTGCACTTGGAGATAATGATCGAGGGAAGTTGCTGCTTGGCCTTGTGGCTGAGCCAGGTTGCAAAGTCAGTGTCACCAGGCGATGCTGGCACAGAGCTGGTATGCATCTGGCTGCCACTGGAAATGCCACTGGGTGTAAGGACTCCACCCAGCTGTGCAAATTTCTTTTGAAAGAATGAACAAAACCCAGGTGGAAGCCAGTGTCCAGAGAACCCTCCAGGGGATAGTTGGAGCTGGTAAAAGTGAGTCGTGGATACCCCAGCACTCAGAGGTGTTACTGACCATCTTTAGATAGACCCAAAGATGGGCTCCTAGCCCAAAAGAAAACTCAAGCTAGAGGTGGGTGGAGAAGGTCTCTTCTACAGTGATACGCAGAATAATGACCTCCCAAAGATGTCTACATTCTAATTCTCAGAACCTGTGAATATGTCACCTTACACGGAAAAAAAAGGACTTTGCAGATGTGATTAAGTTAAGGATATTGAGATGGAGAGATTATCCTGATTATTCAGGTAGACCCGATATAACATAAGGGTCCTTATAAAAGGGAGGCAAGAGAGCCAGAGTCAGAAGAAGAGATGTGACTAGGAAAGCAGAGGTCAGAGTAATGCGAGGCCACGAGCCAAGAAATGCAGCAGTCTCTAGAAGATGGAGTGGGCAAGGAAATAGTTGTCCCCTAGAGCCTCCAGAAGGGAAAGCAGCCCACTCAACCCATTTTAGACTTCTGACCCCCAGAACTATAAGGTCATACATTTGTATTGTTTAAAGCCATTAATTTGTGGTAATTTATTACAGCAGTGACAGGAAACTAACACTTTTCCTAAGCTACTTGACTTCTGCATGACCCAAACCAATTCTGAACAATTCTGAGCGCCTGAAACATGGTGCTCCTCTTGGATTTTTTTGCAGACAATCTGAGGATGGTGCTTCTCCCTCCTGACTTATTAATGCTGCCATCAATTGTCATTTCTGGCTGTGAATTTGTTCTCCTCAGCTCTCTCAGGGATCCACCAGCGCAGTCTAATTGTTCCCAGTAAGTAAGGAAGGTGGAAGGAGAAAATGACAAATTCAAGTTCAGAGGCTTTGATAAATGTGCATGATGGCTTTTTCTCACTGAATGAAGAGGATGCTGGGAAGGATGCTCCCCAGTGGAAGAGCTTATCGAAAGTTTCCCCACTGGCCCTCCTACCACATTCAGAGAAATATATTTCATGAGTGCGCTACGCAGACAGTCGTTTGCCCATCACACAACGCCATCCTCAGCAATGTGCAGGGTCCAGGCCCTCATCTACAGGTGTTCTGGGGGGATAAGCAGGTTATGTGTCCCTAGCCTACTCATCGCCACCCCATCCCCAGCTGGCACCTGGGCAATCTGGTTAAACGAATATCAAATCAAAGGAGAGCTTCCTTGGCCTTCTACACAGCCTCCTCAAGGAAAGGTGTTTGTCTCTATTTCCCACTGCACAGGCTGAAGCCCATTTCAAGATTGTCTGAGCCCCAGTTGGTGCGAGCCACTCTCTTCTGCTCCAACTTTCCCACCATTGGCAGCAGCTCTCAAGCCTTAGGGACCCACCAACAGAGTTGCATTTCAACATACGCCGTGCTTTCTATGATAGCCTACTGAAACCGAAAGCCACTATGGGCCCACTTCCTGCCTGCTCTGGTCAGTGGGTCAGGAATAGGTCACAGATATTGTCCTAAGTGGAGAGAATTAAGGAACTAGAGCACAGTTTGGGATTAGGTTATCACAAAAATCTGATTCAGCTGGGTCTTCCAACGCTTCACCATGTTGATTAATAGTAATCATCAAACATAACCTTCTAGGCACTTTATAGAAGTCCTCTTGTTCAATTCACTCAACTACCCCATTATTTCCATTTCAGTGGGTTTCTGTGAAAAGTCACCAAATAACCACAACTGAAGTAACAACTCTGAGCACAACAGGTTTCCTCCTCCTGATTAGATCCTGTCTCTGTTAAGAGCAGCACCATCCACTCAGATGCCTAAATTAGAAATGTCTGGTAGGGGCCAGCCCTGGGCCGAGTGGTTAAGTTGGCTCGCTCGCTTTGGCGGCCCAGGGTTTCACCAGTTCGAATCCTGGGCACAGGCATGGCGCTGCTCATCAGGCCATGCTGCAGTGGCATCCCACATGCCACAACTAGAAGGATCCACAACTAAAAATACACAACTATGTACCAGGGGGCTTTGGGAAGAAAAAGGGAAAATAAAATCTTTTAAAAGAAAAAAAAAGAAATATCTGGTAGAAACTACACGGTCTTGCTTTGGGAAGAAAAAGGGAAAATAAAATCTTTTAAAAACAAAAAAAGAAAAAAAAAGGAAATATCTGGTAGAAACCACAGTCTTGTCCTACTCTACACCTCTCCACTTACTCCGCCCCCATCTCCTGGAAAATCTACATCTCTGGCTGTGGATGCAGGTGGGAAGGAGACAGCCCTTCACTCATTAGTGTAAAATGTGAATGAACCATTCTCACTACCGTCACCTCCACAGCTCGCTCTGTGGTGAGGTGGTTTGGGAGTGAGGGCTCCTTTTCGCATCCATGGGTGCTTTGCTGTAGCCAAGCTTGAAGATGTTTCTGCTCAGGTCAGTTACAGCTTGGCTATGTCTCCTTGGGATGGACATTTCTCCCATCTATATGATGCCTTCCTGAAGCTGGGGGAAAAATATAACTACCCGGGAGGGACAAAACATAAGTTCCTCTGGAAACTTCCCTTGTGTCCCAGGGTGGAGCAATCACAGCTTTCTCTATGCTCCCTCGTTACGTATGGATACCTCTTTTTGCAGTCATCCCCAGGACTCTTTGTTTCATTTTATTATTTTTTATATATGTTTCTCCAACTAGATTGTAGGCTCCCAGAAGTCAGGACCAGGTTTAACTTATCTTTTAATCCCCAGCCTAGCCAGCGCCTGGCTCATTATACACATTCGTCAATGTTCGTTGGATAAATATCCATGAATATCAGAAGTTGGCTTAGTCTTTGTGCACACGATGTTCTTAGGAGATAAAGAGGTTTAGAAGAATAGGAGGCAGAGACCTTCACAGCAAGAGCATCTGAACTCTACAAAACTCACTTCTGGGAAGAACTGAAGCCTAGCCAGAAATTACTCCCTGAATTTATGTGGTTTCCTCTAATACCAAGTTTATTCCCTGGCAACAGACTTTAATGGCTTCCTAAATCAGCACAGTGAACTTTAGTTTGTTAGCACTGTAGTTTTGCTAGAGTAGCAACATGATCAAATCAAAGCCTAATGGACTAGATTAGGAATCCAGCTAGGGGAGGGGATTAACCATTAACATGAGTCATTGTCCCCTTCACTTTTCATTTAATCCTTACACCAGATCTGTTACACATGGCAGACTGAATACAGGGATTTATTTCTACTCTCTTGAAACTGCACTAAAATGACGTTAAAGGGATAAAAATGGAAAAACGTCAAGGACAAAGAAAATGGGAGGGGAGATAACACCAGACAAAAGATGCCTACACATTTTGAAAGATAGAAAATAGATGCATGAGTGGTATTGACATGGCAGAGTGGAGAAAGTCAAAACTCAAATGCGTAAAGCTAATTTGCACCATTGAACTAAGAATGACTCAGGATTTGAGGCATCATTACCTTAGAAAGCATGGAGCTGAACACAGAATGGGCAAAAATCAGTGTAAAGGGCTGTTATGGGCGAAGGCGGTCAAAAGTTACAAACCTTTGGTTAAAAAATAAGTCAGTCCTGGCGATGTAATGTACAGCCTGGTGACTATGGTTGATAATACTCTATTGTATATTTAAAAGTTGCTAAGAGAGTAGACCTTAAAAGTTCTCAACACAAGGAAAAAAATTCTATGAAGCGATGGATCTTAACTAGACTTATTGTGATAATCATTTTGCGATATATACACATATCAAATCATTGTCATACATGTGAAACTAATATAATGTTATATCTCAATTAAAAATAGTAATAAGAAAAAAAAGGCTAGTCACCCCAAAGCCCTTGGCCTCTTCCACGTAGTGGGTTTGTTACCCCACCCCTCCTCTGGCAGAAAACGGGAATATTATTCTCTGGAGGAAATAATCCTAAGAGGTTCTTGACTCCAAGAAACCAGAAAAACTGAAGGGCAGAGGGGAAGAGCTTCCCAGAACACAAGGGGATTAAATGACAGTCTCCACACTAACAGTGAGATCCACAGCCCCCTTTCCCATGAGGCTTGCAGAACATTACCAGACTGGTTTATGTTACTCGAGCAGAAGACTGAGGACTCCACTTTGGGGAAACTGGTGGCTCAAGAGAAAACATGGATCAATATTGGTAGAACCACCCCCACATGTTTACAAAACCCGCTAGTCAACAAGCTCCATCTACAACTCAACAAGGCCCAGCTTATGAATGAACAGTCAAGGATCACCAGCCATTTGAAGAAAGCATCCAATATAAAGAAAGAAAATAAAATAAACAAAAAGGGGGGAAAAAGGAACTCAGAGAGACAGAGGAAATGAGAAAACAGAAAAAGATTTCAAAGAGAAATTTTCTTGTGTCAGAGGGACACATGATCTTACATCTGTGAAATACGAAGAAAATGCTAAGACAAAGAAACAATTATTTGTTAATTCGTTCGTTAGGTATTTACTGTGTCTATTTGTGCACAGCACTATTCTAGGTGCTGGAAACACAGCAACAGCACTAGCATAGAAAACATTTAAACATCCCTGCCCCCATGGAGTTTTCATTCTGCTGGAGAGAGACACAACAAACAAAAAAATAAGTAAAATAATTATGCCAAACTATGACAAGTGCTACAGAGAAAAAAAATAGCAGGGAAGGGAGTTAGGGAGAGCTAGCAGGGAGGGATTATATAAATTTAAACACAATGATCAGTGAAGAGCTCACTGAGAAGGTGACATTTAAACAGAGAAATGAAGCAGGCAAGGTAGCAAATGTGAGAATAAGAAAATACTCTTGCCACTAAAAGTATTACAGCCAAAAATTAAAACTCTAAGAAAGGTTGGAAGACTAGGTTGAAAAAATGGCAAAGAAAACCATGAAAACAAAGAACAATAGGAGAGGGGGAAAAGTTAGATCAATCCAGGAGGTCCAATCTGAGGAAAGGCTTTCCAGAGACCCGCACATATATGGTCAATTGATTCGCAACAAAAGCCAATGAGCAGGGAAAGAAACATCTTTTCAACAGCTGGTGCTGGAACTAGATAAATGTATGAAGAAAAAGAAAGAACTTCAACTTCTATCCACACATTCACAAAAATTAATCTGAGATGGAGCATAGCGTATTTATCTAAATATAAAAGCTAAAACCATAAAGCTTCTAGAAGGAAATATTAGATAATAAATTTGTGACCTTGGAAAATTCCAAAGGTTTAGGGCAAAGATTTCTCAGGACGGAAAAAATAATAACTATAAAATAAAAAGTGATAAATTGAACTTCAACAGAATTTAAAACTTCTGCTTATAAAAAAGATACTTTTAAGAGAATAAATAGGCAGGCAACCAACTGGAGAAAATATCTGTAATATTTGTAACTAAGGGGTTGTATCTAGAACATATAAAGAACTCCTGCAACTCAATAATAAAAAGACAGACAACCAAACTAAGGGAAAATGTGTGAAAACTTGAAGAGACATTTCACAAAAGAAGATAGACACATGACCAGTAGCCACATGAAAAAGTATTCAACATCATTAGGAATCAGAGAAATGCAAATAAAATCAGAATGAATGCCACTTCATACTAGTCTTTTAAAAAGCAATATATTTTTAACCCTTTTTATTTTGAAAATAATTATAGGTTCACAAGAAGTTACAAAGAGAGTGCAAAAGGATCCTGTGTACTCTTCACCCAGTTTCCCCCATTGGTTACATTTTACATCACTGTACACCAATTTGAAGACCTACAATTAAAAAGGCTGATGATGCCAAATATTGGTGATGATGTGAAAGAACTGGAACTCTCGTACATTGCTGGTGGGATTGTAAAATGGCAATTGCTTTGGAAGACTGGTGGGTTTTTTTAAAAAATAATAATTTATTAATTTTATTGAGGTCACATTGACTTATAACACTATATGAATTTCAGGTGTACATCCTTATATTTCAACTTCTATATAGTCTAAATTGTGTTCACCACCAAAAGTCTAGTTGCCATCCTATTTGGTAGTTCTTTATAAAGTTAAACAGACACCTATCATATGAATAAGCAATTCTATCTCTAAGCACTTAACAAAGAGAAAAGAAAAGGTATGTCCACAAAAAATACTTGTATGAGAATGTTTATAGCAGCTGTGTTCATAATAACCCTAAACCAGAAACAACCAGAACGTTCAACGGATCAGATAAACAAATTGTGGTAGATTTATGTAATGGAATAGACTCAGCAATAAAAAAGGATAAACTATGCTGCTCGCAAGAACACAGATAAATCTCAAAAACATTATGCTGAGCGCAAAACAATATATACTGTGTAATTCCATTTATGTGAAGTTCAAAGATGCAAAATTAATCTATGATAACAGAAATCAGAACAATAGCTGCCCATGGTGGGACAAGGATTGCACAGAAGCGGGCACGAGGAAACTTTCTGGGGAAATGAAAATGGTCTGTCTCTTGATTGGGAAGTTGGTTACACACATGTATTTATTTATCAAAATTAGCTGAATTGTACATTTAAGATCTGTGATTTTCACTCTATGTAAATTTAACGCTGTCTTTCAAAAATGAAGAGAAAAGGAAAAAAGGACTTCCACAATGAGAGAGAAAATGAGATAACAGAAGGAAGGAAATAAGAGGAAAATATACAAATAAATTGCTTTATCGTTAAAATCTTCACATCATTATTTGACACATTATTGAGCATTATTGTATCATAGATTTTTTATAAATAAAAACCTAGAGACGTAGAGGTTAAATAAACTAAGGCCCTGAATGGAGGTTTTCTTCCTACCAATAATCTTAACCACCACCTCTCTGCAGCAGAAAAAATACCGTACGTTTGAGAAGCATCTATAATTGAGAATTGCCATCAGTTTGTGGGCTATTACAATTATTCCTTCAAAAGTAATGGACCAAAGATTCAGCTGAAGCTTCTCTCTGTTGGCAACAATCATTTCCTGCTCCATTTTTAAATTCTTAATCACTTAGATACCTTGAGCCATCAATACTCTCCATCCATTTGTACTATTACTGCCATTTTCCAAGGGTCTAAATGCCTTGTAGATGATGCTAGACGATGTCACAAATCAGGCTTCTTTACAGAGAGAGGCTGTGCTGTGCTCAGATGTTTAATGCCCCAGTAATGGGACTGCTGGAGTGTGCACCCACTTGCAGGGTTGTTTCTTTATTTGCTAGCACAATCTAAGGAATTCGATTCTCTGATTATTGATTTCAAATAGGTCCCCTCCCTGAAGAAAGTGTATTTCATGGACTATAAATATGGAAATGTTACAAGATACGGAAAGAAAAGTGGGAAAATAGATCTGAAAGATCATACCCCTGGTACAGGTATCACAACTCTGAGTTCTTCAGATGAGTAAGGGCGCATCACAAAACTGAAAGACACTCGATTCCACTTGAGAGCTAGAAGGGTCCTCAGAGATCATTTATTCCAAACACTCTCGCTTTATACCTGGAAAACTGAGGTTCATTGTGTACGTGTTTGTGTGTATGAGAGAGAGAGACGACAATGTGGAAATAACACTGGGATTTTGACTAAGAATCTTGGGTTCATGTCCCGGTTTTCAGTTATTAGAGGTACAATCTTGATCAAATGCTTAACCAAACCTCAGGTTCTCTTCTGTAAAATGCAAAGAAGAGCATCTGTCCTGATTACTCACATGGTCTTATGAGAATCAAATGAAACAAGGTTTGAGAAGCTGTTTTGTCAACCTCTATTAATGCTTGTTCTTACTGTTGCCCAGGCTGGTAAATGGAAAAGCTAAAATTAGAAGTCAGGTCTCCTGCATGCACTCCATCAGTCTGAAAAACTGCCCCTAGACTACTCAGCTGACCTCAGAGGGCAGTCTATTGTTTACCTAGTGACCTAGGAAGTAGCATCTGGCTTGAGGAGGTTGCAGAGGAGGAGCGGTAGTTGACCACTAGAGCGAGATAGTGTGGGCCTGGGAAAGAGCAAGAAGCAACTAGAAACTATCCCATGACAGAGGATTGGGCCAGGCAACCTTTGGAGACTGTCCCACCCTGTCTCAGGCTAAGAATTAGGGTGGGATGGGGTGGGAAGGGCAGGACTGGGAAGAAAGAAGAAAATGTCCGAGGGGATAGAACCACGTGGCTCTTCTTGACCGTTGGCTGAGCTCTCAGGGCCTTGCCAGTTGCCTCTCCTCCTAAGTCCCTCCACAAGGGCTCCCCTGGGGACAAACATCCCATTATGGGCAGGCACAGCAGCTCCAGTTCCTGAGATCACAGCTTTAAATCCTCAGGGGTGGACGCCCAGAGTAAGAGCTTGGAGAGCACTGCTGCAGTCCCTTTCAGCATTTTTGGAAAGAGTTTGGGGTTAACAGTTCCTGTGTGGGAGGGAGCCCAGCTCAGAAAAATCCTGGATTCAAATCCTCAGGCCACATTCAAAGGCTGAAGGTCTCTGGACAAGACATTTACCTTCTCTGAGCTCCAATTTCCTCCTGCTTAGAGCTGGGATCATAACAATACCTTCTTTATAGGGTTATTGTGGGAAAGGTAATAAAATGGTTAATATTAATTGAACACCTACTATATGCTGGGCACTGATCTAAGCACTTGACGTGGATTATCTCGGTCGTCACACAATGCATTTTTGATAAGTGCTCTGACAACTAGAGAGATACCATACGCCCCAGTAAAATGAAGCTCCTTTTGAGGGAGCACGTTTATCTCTGCCTTCTAGGTGGTCCAATGAGAGGCCCTGAAGGGGATGTGTCTGCCCCAGAGGGTGTTGGAAGCATTCATAATGCCTGGAACACACAGGCACGTTCTGGGAGGTGAGGCCATTATTATTATTAAGAATCAGGATCCTGGAAACACAAACACAGGAAAGAGGAGTGGCCTTGTGAATGTCAACAGAGCCAGTTGGGCTGATTAGAATGATTACAATGAGCCCAGAGCCTGGTCCCATCACCTTCCTTAGGGTTCGTTGCCAACCAGCCCTGCAAGGGGCCTCAGCTTAGAGAACCAGACTCTCTGGCTTTTCCCTTTCTGGGGGCTGCCTCCCTGCAGGAGGCCAAAGCGCTGCAGAGCAAATAGCTGTGCTAGCAAGCCCAGCCTCTCACACGGCTTCCCCTGAAGGCACATCCTCAAATACACACAGCTGATTGGTACCCTGGAGGTCAAGTGGCTGGTGCCAGTGGCCGTTTGGATCCTGGCACTGTCTCCTCTGGTTAGCTGCTTCTCAAGGACAAGCAGACTGGACGTTTTTCCAAATACCTTTCTGACTTAGGTGTGCACGTACCTCCCAGGTTGCTGGGAGGTATTTGTCCTCCTGGGCCTGCCAAGCTGGGCTGAGGGAGCACAACCCAAGGATGATTTGCTAGGTTGCTGGTTTAATTATGGCATCCAGCAAGTGCCCTAATGGCAGGGGAGGAAAATGATTTTGACCCAGAAGCCCCACCTAACAATTGGTTGTTAGAATAATATCCTTTACCTGGGGTAGGCCGTAGGTCACAACGGCTCCACATGTGTTTTTTTCATTAGATCCTCATGAGCAGCTGTGAGCTAACGTAAGATGTGTGCTCATCTTACCAATGGGGAAACTGAGGCTAAGCGACAGACTAAGTGACTTGCCCAAGGTCATGCAGTTAATGGCCAGCTGAGCTAGCACTCTACTTAGAGCTGGCACTTAGTAGGTGCTTTGTGAATAATAAATGAGTGGATTAATGTAGACTTTCTCAGCCTCTGAACTACTGACATTTTGGACCAGATAATTCTTTGTTGCAGGGGCAGTCCTGTGCATTGTAAGATGTTAGCAGCATCCCTGGCTGCTACTCATTTGATGTCAGTAGTTCCCCCTTCCCCAGCTGTGACAACCAAAAAAGTCAAATGTTCCCTGGGAGAACAAATTGCCCTGGGGCTGGGAACCACTGGCTTAAGGTAGATGGTAAATGAATGTCAGCTGAGAGTCCAATGCCCAATGCCTCATCTCACTCCAGAGCCCAAATCATGAGTGACTCGTGATCTGGGGAGGGCCAACTTCTAATTGTGACCCTGACATCAAAATAGATTTCATAGTTAAGAAGTAATTCTCTCCTGATCTCCATGCCAATCCTAATGAAAACAAAACGGTTCTAATTTCCCATACAAGCCTACGACGATCTATCATTAATAAAAGTAACCATCACCTCCATCTGGCCCTACTATTACTGAAGGAATCCAGCAGGGCTGGAGGTGGAATTTCTTTAGTCCACTCAGACTTCCTTTTGAGATAGAACACATAAAATCTGGAAACACTTCCAGACAATACAGAATAGAATATTTAGAGCCCTCATTAAGTACTAGGCACTCTTCTAGGCGTTTTATGGGCTATCTCATTTAAACCCTACTTTTTAGATGTGGAAACTGAAGCTGAGAAAGACAAAGCATCTTCCCAGGACCACACCACTAGTAATGACGAAGCTTAGATCTGAGCACAGGCTGGCCTCAGGCAGCGCTTCCTCCCATCCTAGGGCGACTGGAAATTCTCCAGCTATTTCAGGTCTGCTCTCTGTTGGTTCAGAACCACAGAGGGGGGAAGGAAAGTGAAAAGTTGTCATCTCCAATCCCATCTTCCCTCCCAAGTCCCATCTCCCGGTTCCACATGTTGGAAATCTCCCCCTGGATAGCCTATTGCCAACTAAAATTGCTCTGCTAATCCAATCACACCCTCTCTTCCCGCCACCCTCCTCCTGGCTGACTTGTTTCTATCAACAAAACACCCACCTTACCAAGTCATTAAGCCCTTTAAGTCATCTTTGACTTTATCCGTCCACTCCCTTCTCCCCACATCCAATCATTTGTCATCTCTCACACCTGTCCCCTGATTCCCAGTCCCAATTCTACCTCTATGTTCAGCTCTCTCTGCTTCTCACCTGCACTACTAATGACCCCTTCCTCTGATCCCCTCCAGGCTTTTTACTTTCAACCTCACTGCACCCCCTGCCGCCAGACTCAACATTCTGAAGCCAATTCTGATCTTCACCTTCAGTGGTTCCCAAGGTCAACACAATTGAGTCCCAAACTCCAGACATACGTTGACTTGCCCTTCCTCTACCTCTCCAGCCTGTCCCACTACTCCCTAGCCAAAATGAACATCTTTTCATGCCCAGTGATCCACAACCTCTGTGTTTCTGCCTACTGCCCTCTGTCTGGAACAGCCCTGCAACCCCACTCTCACTCCATGATAGTCATTTCCTGACCCCTTTCTTCCTGTGACAAAACAAAGAGTCAAACTCTTAGAAACTCTCCCCACCCTTTGAGACCACCCTTCTCCTCCGTGAAGCTTTCCTTGATCTTTGCAGTTGGAAATGACCCTTCCTTCCTACAAACTACTATAGCACATCCTTTGTGTTCCTTCTCTGGCATTTTATCACTTTCTCCTGTGAGCATTCTGTCCTTACTGTAGAGCACAAACTCCTGATTCATAATCTGTAAAATGCCGATGATAATAGTACCTCTCTCATAGGGCTGTGAAGAGGATTAAATAAATTGTTATATGGAAAATGCTTGGGAAAGTTAATATATAGGAAGCATTCTAAAAATGCTTGCCATTCTTAACATCTTTGTGTCCCTGAAGCACTTAGCACTATGCTATAGACATAGAACTTATTCAAAAATATTTTTGAACAGTGCACTGGCACTGTTCTTTAAAGATGCAATGTAGCTGTGCAGCACAGAGCAGGGGCTCCAATCACATCCCAGATCTTTGAGTGGGAACTATTTTTTCCTGAGTGGTGCCATTCTCCTTGTGTTAGATGGGCCCCAAATCATCTTCTTGTTTTAGACCAATTGACTTCGACCATTTGTTTTTCATGCCAACACTCCGACAGCACACACTCTCCTCAGAAACGTGGTTCACTTCAATAGCAGCTGGGGCTGGCAGGAGTGAATGAGGACATGGATGTTGAAAATCATCCCCAAGGGAATTCCTGATATACCTCCCCAAACCCCCATCTTGAAAAGTGTCTCCTCATCTGCCTTTCTTGAAAAGACAAGACTTGTACATAATATACTCTGCTCCTTTATTTTCCCAACATGAGTGATACATTCTCTCCTTTTCGATCCAGCCTAATATTTAGTTAAAACACTGGCAACCCAGCAAAGACATCTTTTTCAGTCCCTTGAAATAATAAGCAGCATGGTTTGTTTAGTCCTAATCGGCGTGTGCGTGCATGTGCATGCATGCGTGAGTATGTAAGTGCACACACAGGCAGCAGTGGGAATGGAGATAACGTATTCTGACAATGCTGAGTGAGGCACTGTTAAATCATTTCTATCTCCCCTCACCATAAATGTCCACCCATTGTGCTCCCCTGTGTACAACGAGCTGCAACAAGCACAGAAAATAGAGTCACAAAGATATTTATATTCTTTGCTGCTAAGATCTTTGTACTGATGTGAATATACTGGAAACAAAATAAGAGAAGGAGATGGGAGGGGGGATGACAGACAGAGGGAATGTAAATGTTTTTGCATAATACACCAGACCCGCCTTGCAGCCCAGACAGTGTTTGGAGATTTGCTGGAACAAACAGTCTTTCATGGTATGTGCATGATAAGGGGCATTTTGGCAGGGTCTTTTTGCTTTAATAAAACAAAAACCAGGGCTGGCCCCGTGGCCAAGTGGTTAAAATTCTGCATGCTCCACTTTGGTGGTCAGTGATTGCGGGTTCGGGTCTGGAACACAGACCTACTCTACTGATTGGCCATGTTGTGGAGGCATCCCATATACAAAGTAGAGGAAGATTGGTACAGATGTTAGCTCAGGGCTAATCTTCCTCACCAAAGGAAAAGAAAAAAGAGCCAAAACTCCTCTCCTTCTCTTGCTCCTGCCACACACTCCAGATATGAGGAAGATATGATGCTTCTGGGGGTCCTGGATTTTGGTGAGATCTTGATGTCTGACTTACTAAATTCACTATTTGAGTCCTGATCCTTTCATCAGTTAATGAGCATAACTTTTCCTCAAAATGACAGCTTCAGCCGAAGATCAGGAAGCAAATCTTTGGAAGTCATTGCAGTTCCTCCTCATGTCATGCTTAAGAGAGCCTAGAACACAGGTTAGATCCTTGCCAGGAGAAAGGAACACTGATGTGGACATAGCGAAGATGCGTGATGTCCTAGGTACGTCCATGGCAAAGACCAAGGTGGGCAGGGAGAGCATTACCCATGAAACTCCCGCAGATGTCTCCTGACCCATGGGACCTGGCTCACCTGCTTCCTGATCTACAGTGTCCTGGGCACTGGTTCTGGTGTTCAGAAATAGCCCAAGTGAAATCTGTCATAGGGATTATGTTTCCCCCAAAGGACGGAGCTGTGCTGGTTTGTGATCCTGAATCATCAACTTAATGACCCCATTCTTCATGGTAGAATTAAAAACAGGCTTGGAAATGTTTGTGCCGAGTTTAGGTGCCTCCACTCCTCCAGGCAGAAGGAGGAGCCTGGGAGGAACTGTCCACACTCACAGCCAACATCTCAAACTCGTCGTCTGCTCACAAGGACCAGTCATCCTTAAATGGTCCCACAGGCCGAGAAGGGGCAAGACAATTCTCAGGCAGCTGGGATGCTGAAGGCAAGGAAAGAGGAAGAAATGAAAAGACTAAAAGCATTCTCTTTCCAGCCCCGGCTGAGAATTTTAAATGCCTTCTCCTCTGACACATTTGAAGACTGCGTTTTATTGTCTGTTTAACTTCCCCGGCAAGACTCCCGGGCAGGCAAGAGCTGTGTCGTTGCATGTTACTGTCTAGTGCCGAGTGTGCTGTTGGCACTCAGAGCAGCAGAAAATAATACTGCTAAATCCACTGCAGCAGTAAGTGGCCTGGGCCCAGAATGTAAAAGCCAAGAGAGAAATTTCCTCTCTGAGTGGTGTGAAGAGGACGTGAGATTCCCAAAGCTGCAAATGTAATGCTGGGGAAGCTCCGGAGGGAACATCAAACGCTGATTTCCTACTGGAAATGTGTCTTGGCTCTGAAGACTGGGAGCCTGGGAGGGAGACATGGGAGGCTCACTCTTCTAGGGAAGAAGGAACAGAGACCATCCCTATGCTGACCTTGCCAGAAGAGGCATGTCTCAATGCAAAATAGGAGGTCCCCTTGCTGGGACTGGCAGAGTGTAGTCAGAAGCTCCGGAGCTTGGTTCTTGGCCAGACTTGCCGTGTGATCCCGCCCCACCACGCCACAATCACACACATGCATGGATTCCTTCAATCTCCATTTGTTGAATCCTTACTGTGCATCAGGCACTGTGCAAACACTGAGCACATAAGGGTATACGAGGTACAGAGTCCTGCATGGAACTCACTTTCCACAAGGGATAACTACAGAGGATGGTAAGCATTACAAATAAATAAATTGAGTAACGTGATAGTCAAGCCTATTTCTTTTCTCCTCCCTCACACACCAAGCAAGAGCCATGACCTAGAGTATTGAGAAGGACAAGGGAGTCCCTGTTCCCACTCACCCACTGAGATCAGGGAACTGTCCTAGTCAGCCTTGGTCAATTAGGGAGGGAAAATTGAGATAAATCCATTCAAAGATATCCTGCAGGCTGAAGGTCTTGATGATAAAGGGAAGAAGGAAAAAGGGAGAAGGAAGACAGAAAGAAAGAATGGGACCCTCCTTTTACTACCACAATTTTATAACTCAAAGTCTGTAAGTTAGCTTTAGCCAGGCGTATGCATGTCTGATTTTCAAAGGCCAAGGCTAAATTGTCAAAATTCACTGTTGTTCTTAGGCTTGATCACAATTCGGCTCCTGGAACACTTGAGTGAATGAGTGCACATCTAGGTAAGACTCTTGGGGGTGGAGTAGAAGGAATTCTTTATGGACACTTTAAAGGGAGCTGCTACAAAAAATAAAAGGAGAAATAATTATTTCCGTTTATTGCGTGTCTACCGCATGCCACACATTACATATAATTTCATTTAATCTTCACAAACAATCATTCCAGGTAGGTATTATTTTCTCTTTTTTACAGCTGAGTGAACTCAGACTCAGAGAAATTAATATCTTACCTAAGATCACAAAGGTATTAAGTGGTATAGCTGGGATTTGAACCACAAGCTAGCTCACTGAGTTCAAGATGAATTTGGAGGGAAAACTCCCCAGTTCCAGAATTGTGTCAGCAAAAACGGCTATGCAATCTCATCATGGAATCTTGTTCTGGAGTTTGAGGGGGTGGTCCTTGGGAGCCATGTCCCATCACATGGTCAGTCAACCTCTCATCATTCAAAGTTTCCCTTCTCTCCTTTAGAGCAGGGCTTCGTACTCCAGATCAGGGATCCAGCACCTGGGGCCCATTTTCTCAGAGTCTTTCTCTTTGCTCAGCCACTTACATCCTCATCTGTTACAGATTTCATGTAAAACGATTTGCATTATAAAAGGAACCTTCTGCAGACAACGCTATAAGTAAGAAAACAGTGCAAAGGCATGGTGGGATTTTCAGGCACTCTGACAAGCCTCAGGGGGCCCTAGCAGCAGACTATTCCCTCCATGATAGGCCCAACATTGTCCTGGCAACTCTTCATATGGGCCACAGGGTTCATCTTTCTCCAAGAAAATAGCAAACACTCAGAGCCCTGCACGAACAGGAGTAGTTCGAGGTGATTGAACAAGCTCCAGAAATGCTTTGCCAAGTCTGTAAAGGTCTGAACCTTCCTTCTCTGCAGAACTTGGGAAACAGGCCAGCTACCCATTCTTGATCTCACTTACTTTTCTCTTATATCCCTTGCAGCATCTTGGGGAAAAAACCTCATCCACCGGGTAGGTGCTAGACACACAAGGGCATTGATAATATCTTCTGACTGGTTCATCCCTTTTGGCTTAGGGTCTTGGTTGAAAGGACTAAGCCTCCGTAGGGTGGTGAGCTCCTCACTGCTGGCAGTGTTCTAGCCTAGGCATGCTTGGGATATGGCACTGGGAACATGTGTTCTAAACTGTTGGATTGGGAGAGCTGCTGGTCCTTCTACAGTTCACGAGGAGGCTCTTGTGGGCTCCCTGGAAAAATATAGAAACTGAGTACCCTTGGAAAGGGAACCATTAACAATTAACCCATCCTAAAACCCATCAATACATCAGGAGATAAGGCCATCAGAGTGTGATGTGAGTGGACATAACTGCAAATGATATTAGCATCAAGACAATTGAAACTCAATGAAATGTAATGTGTTACCAACAGGGATATGGTCTGAGCGGACCCTATGTAAGCCCAAAGCAGCAGGACTTATCAGTACTTACTTTCCCAGGGCTGTCCTGGGAAGAGAATGCCAGCTCACGGCCATGGAAACATTCTGCTATAACCGAAAAAGTGTCTGTTGTTGGGCAGGAATCACTCATCAGTGGTTTCTATCCCAGATAAAAGATCACTTAAGGTCATCCACTTCCCTTTGCTCTGAAGCTCTGATCGCTCAGTAAGCTTCTGACTGCCAATTCTATGTCCCAAACACTCTGACTCTGGATAGGAGACCTGAGAATTTCAGTCACTGAAATAGAATATCCCCCAATGTAAAATGCATATAGGAACATCGGAGTTTATATGCCAATTTATTGTAAACCTAGTTATTGTGAGTCAGTCTGTGAAACCTGGGCCCATGAGACTAATGGCTGGTCTCAGGAACACAGTGACCACACCAAGGTCCTACGCTATGCGAGACCTCACCTGAATGAGACCTTAAAGTCTCAGACAGCTCCGTGCTTACCCCTCTCTGATGAAAGCACTTTCCAGCTCTAATTTTCTGTGATTCAAGAGTTCTTGACTCATCTTGAGATGGAACACAAAGGGGCCTGCATGGCCCGGACATGCAATCTGACTCTGTGAGCAAGAGGGCAGGAAGAGGGGGCACTCGGAGGAGACCCTGGCCATCTTTTTCTGAACACAACCTCCTAAAGAGACAGGAGAAGAGCCAGGGCAAAGGTTCTGAGAGATCTTTCAAAAACAGTCAGCAAGATCTTCTCCATTCATCCTTCCCTTCTTGATATTTTTCAAAATCAGAAAAGTTGGAAAATTTTGTAATGCCCTGAGAAAGATTTTTAAGGTAATAGAAAAATCTCACTCCATTGGAGGCTTAAAGTCCATCATTCTCTGTGGATGGTGCAGAGGACAAGCGGAAAGACACATTAATGAGATAGTGCTTCTGGACTTCTATCCTAAGACCTCATCACCTTGTGGAAAACCATCTGGACTCTATTGAATGCCTGGAAACCAAGACGTCGTAAATATTTCCGATCTAAGATACGAAAGTGAAGAAATACAACAGGCTTTCAAAGCAGCAGTTGACTCACCCCCTTATTTCTAGGTTGCTGGTCTCAGAAAAGCGGTGGCATTACCATTACCATGGGAACCTCCACTTTGACTCACTGGTATTCAGACCTCCAGCTGGGAACATCCTGTTCCTGTCCCTCATTGCAGCTCATGACCTACTTCTACTTGTTTGAGCAAGAGGCCCTGGTGAGATACCCAGGCGACAGGAAGCGCTGAACCCCCACTCTGGAATTGCTTCATTCTCAGAGAGCAAGGCATTTTGCTCCACGGCTCAGTGTCACCCCAGCGAAATAAGGATGACAATATGAAGCTTTCTCTGATGAATGATTTGGTAGTTTAACAGATGAGGCTTGAAAGGGATACGGTGTCTGTACATGTGGACAATCCTTTCCCTGCACCATGTTTGTCAAATTGGGAACCCAAGCCCACAGGTCTTGACCAAATTTTCCAGGTCCTTCCCTCATCTTCAGATACCCTACTGCCACAGCAAATAGCTTAACTAGCCCAAAAGTGACAGATGAGTATCGACTGGCTTGACAGCAAAGATGTGAGAGGAGAAAGTGGAAGAAGGATGAAGAGTAAGGTTAAATAAAGATTGTTAGTGGATATGGACACGAAATTTTCATCACTTTCTCAGGAAGATCATCAGACCTATCCTGCTGCTATAATTTCATCTCACTTACCTGTAATATCCTTAGCTCTTTCATTTTCCTCTCTCTCTCCCACATCCAATCCATCACCAAATTCTATCAGTTTTACCTCCGAACAATATCCCAAATTTACCTACTTCTCTCAATCACTACAGGCACCATCCATATCCAAGTCACCATTTTTTGCCTGGACTTCTGTAAAAGCTTCCAAACCACTCTCCCACTACCATTTTTGCTTCTCTCCAATCTATCCTTTACATAGTCGCAATAAGCTAAACTTTAAAACTAGAAATTAGGGGTCAGCCCAGTGGCACAGCAGTTAAGTTCACACGTTCCGCTTCGGCGGCCCAGGGTTCGCCAGTTCTGATCCTGGGTGCAGACATGGCGCCGCTTGGCAAGCCATGCTGTGGCAGGTGTCCCACATATAAAGTAGAGGAAGGTGGGCACGGATGTTAGCTCAGGGCCAGTCTTCCTCAGCAAAAAGAGGAGGATTGGCAGCAGATAGCTCAGGGCTAATCTTCCTCAACCAAAAAAAAAAACACCAAAAAACTAGAAATTAGAACATGTTATTTTTCTGCTCTACAAAGTCCTCCTGCTGTGCTTAGCGTATATCCCACGACCCTTCTGCTCGTCTACAAGGTCCTGGTGATCTGACCCCTGCCCCTTTGACTTCATCTGAACGGCTCTCACACCACCCATCATGTTCCTGCCACACTAGCCTCCTTTCTCCAACTCGCCATGCCCCCTTCCTCCTCACAGCCCCCTATTCTTTCTTTCCCCTGCTCTTTGCCATCTCTTCACCTTCAGATCTCAGTTTAAATGCCATTTCCTCAGAGAGGCCTTCTAAGGCTCTTCCAATCTGAGTTAGGATCCTCTGATATACTCTCCCGGAGCCTCCTATAGTTTTCCCCCGGAGAACCTATCACAGTTTGTTACATATTACTGGTTCTGCAAGTGTGGCTCCCAGACACATCAGTATAACCAGGAAAGTCATTAGGAAGCAAATGATTGGGCCCCACTCCCAAACCACTGAATCAGAAACTGAGGGTGTGCCCCCAATCTGTGTCTTAACAAACCCTTCAGGGGATCCTGTTGCAGACTAAGGTTTGAGAACCAGTGCTATATTGTTACTCCTGTGGCAAATTAATGGACATCTCTGTCCTCTATTTAAATGAAAACTCCATGAGCACAGAGGAGGCACTTAATAAAATTTTGTTGAATGATTGAGTTAATAAATGTGCACTCCATGGGTTGGTTGGGAGAGATGCTAACGAGGCCACGGTCAGAAATGTAGCCCCGGCGTAGGCTCCCGAAGTTTGCTCTGTCTCCCAGACTTTAATGGCCACTTCTCCAGCCAGGGCCTCACCAGACTCTGCCCCCAGTGTGTTTCTGGGCCTGTATAGGTTGTGCTAGTGGTCTCACCCGTGGAGCCCCTGCTGCAGAGATGGCAGATCTGCTGCCCTTCTCCCAGCCTCAGGCACTTGGGGGAAGATTTTTGACAACCAGAATTGTACCATTATTCTCTCCACTTTTTCAGTCCTTCTTTTGGAACTCTCAGAGCTCCACTGAGGGTAGAGCTTAGTCTTCTGAGAGCAGTGCTTCCTGCTTAACAGCCAGAACCAATGGAGAACTGCTGCCAGGGAGGCCGAGCATCTGTTACTGAGCACATGGGAGTAGTCAGCTCACAAGAACTGGCATGCACTGAGCATTTACTATGTGTCTGACACTATTACGAGATGCACAGTTCCACGCAATCCTCAAAACAGCCACGAAGTAGGCTATTACTCCATTTCACAAATTTTAGAAAACGAACTGTAGGGCCCGGCCTCATGGCCGAGTGGTTAAAGTTTCGCATGCTCTGCTTCAGGGGCCTGGGTTCACAGGTTCGTATCCAGGCACAGACCCACACCACTCACCAGCCACACACACACACACACACACACACACACACACATAGAAGAGAATTGGCAATTGATGTTAACTCAGGGCGAATCTTCTTCAGCAAAAACACAAATAAATAAACAAAAATGAACTTTAAAGAGATTAACTATCTTGTCTTACATCACTCCTTTAGCAGTGGTGGAGACAGGATCTTAACCTGGTTCTGTCCAAACACTTAACCATTATGCTATACTATTCCTCATAAGTCAAAGATAGTCACAGACTCTTGGAGCCAGCCTGGTGAGCAGCCAGCCTGTTGGGTACATCTAAGCAGTGCATTGGCTCTGAAGGCTTTCTGATCAGCAATACTGGGGAGTGCCCCAGGGTGCCAAGACACCACCCAACCAGGTTGTGTGGTTTACCATGTACCTGCTAAATTACAGAGTGCAAAATCGTAGTATTGTCACCACGTGCCTTTGTCCCGGATCTCAGCTCTTTTGCTTAAACTTGTGCTCAGACCTGACTCCCATTAAACCATGGATCCACTAACGCCATACCAGAGACAAGACCAGCTGGATAAACCATGGGGCTGAGCCAACTGGTTATGACTCTCTGTGTTCCTAGTATGTAAACAAAAAGAGTTAACTAGCAAGGAGGTGAGAAATGTTCACCTTTGGAGAGTGCTAAAATTCCTTCAGGCTTTCAAGGGCTATTATGGCAGTGGAAGATGGAGTTTCCTAGATTGAATAGGATATGTCTGAACATAAGCCTCTAAAAGCCAAGTGACTTTTCACTAACAGAATCAGGCCTCCTGCTACAATTCACACCCAATACTCTACTCAATTGTAGTGACCACAGTGCTCTCTGGGTCTATGCCATATGGTATGGATAACGTAAAAGTGAATAAGACACTTGCCTCAAAAAGCTTATGATTAATGATATGAGATAGCTATGGGGGAGGGGTGCAGAGCAGAGTGCGGAAGACGTCGGTGAGGAGTAGAAAACGTGCACTAAAATAATCCATGGAAGAGCCCAGGTGCCGTGGCCCAGTGCTTGGGTGACTCAGGGGAGTCATCAAATTCATTAGAGTATTGCAGGGGAGCCCTCATGAAGAACGTGATTTTCTGAGCTGGGCCTTGAAGGACGGAGAGGAAAGAGGGGAGGCTCAAGCAAAGGTGCAAAGGCGAAAATGTTGCAAACATATTCTGCACCATCTTGAGTTGAGTGTCCAGATTGAGAACAGGGACCTGCAGAGCCAGCCAGAGTGGAAGAGGGGAGCGGCAGGTACCAGAGCGAACTGTGAGGGAGACTTGCCTCATCTTTTCTCCCTCATCCCTTGGTCTGACAATATGAGTCTCCTAAACATGCAGGGCCTAAAATATTTCTAGAATCTTCCAGCATGCCAAGAGTGTACAGCTTTCCCCTTTTTCTGCCCTCTCATGTTCCTCTCTTCCTTTCTGGATGGCAGCAAATTGGACAGCACAGGGCACACACAAAAGCTGGTGCATGCTCCCTGCCAAGCCACCCCTAACTCAGGCTAAGCTGCGTGAATGATCCAAAGGGAGCTGCATTCTGATGATGTGAGCAGAAGGGAAATCAAGAGATGTGGCCTCTGGTGTCTCCGCCACTAGCTCTGTGGAACCTTGGGTAAATGACGTCAACTCTTAGTCCTCAATTGTTAAACAAAAGGCTTAGATCAAGTTATCTGGGAGATCTTTCCTCACGATAAGATTTTCTGACTCCTTCCATTTTATCATTGAACTTCTCTTTTTGTCTTCTCCTGAAGGGAAGCATCACATAATCAAAACAAGATTTATTGGTGTAGCATAAATAAAATGCTTAAAGGTTAAGAGTAGAGGGCAGGAGCTCTAATTACTTGAATACAATAGTGGCAGGTCAGTCCAGGACGGAAGGAGAGCAGGAATGTGTGTGCCTCGTAATACAGAACTATGTAAGTGTTAATATGAACAAAGTTTGTGCAAGTGGGCTGGAAGAAAACAGCTGGACAGAGATGGTACAATTGAAGTGTCCTTGTTTGTTGAGCTAGTCAAATACACTTAGAATTTTCTACCTTGATTTTTCTCTTTAAAAGTTGTGGCTTTCAATACCAATTATAGAACACATGAAACTGATTTCATCATATAGTTGATTTTATTATGTAATTTTAATAATTTGATCACATTTCCAAAAATATCCCTTCTTTTTTTGGAAGTAGGGGTTGAGCATATCCCAGGTCCCTTCAGGCCTCCTCAAGGCTACACTTACCAGTAGATTATGCTCCTGAATAAGAACTTCTTCATAGCACACATATTGTGCTGCCATTAGGAACTTTTCCATAAGGAGATGAAGAACTCTCAGGAAATGGAAATCCCCTCTCTTCCCCATCTCCTACACAACAGGTAGGCAAGAGGAGAAAACACAGTGGCATGTGAACCACCAGATTTGTTTGTGAGCTGGAATGACCCCTCAGCCCATCTTGTATTGTCTGGTTGCTGTGGGATGAGAACAGAAGAAAAGCCCCAAAAAGCAGATGTCAATTGTCTTTGTCTCTTAATTTCCTGGATCATTTTATATTTTGAGCCATGTGAGCTCTGAACTCTGTCCTTCCTCTGTGTGAGGCTGCTCTGGCATGGGTAAATCTTTTTCCAAGCATAGGCGAACAGGACAGAGGGCATCTGTATCGTTTGTAAGAGATACACGAGATGGAGCCAGCACAAGGTAGGTGGGAACACGTCCCTGGGGGCTGCCGCCTTCCTGCCCCCTTGCCAAGATCTGGCTCAGATGTGGGAGAGGGACAAACGAGGGATGTGTAAGACAGAATCTAATAAAGATGGGATACAGGTGTGGTTTAAAGGCAGGAAGTACTGGAAAGCATTTGTTCTGGGAAATTTAGCCCAGATATAAAAATTCTTCCTGTAGAGGGACCTGCAAGATAATGATGGTATTTTTGCTTACAACATCCTAGCAGCTTTCTTCTTGTGTCCCTATTGTCTGCCCGAAGCACACCGTTGTCCTTATATAAAGTTAAGTATAAAACATGGAAGTTTTGCTGGCTGTGGACTTTTTCTGGTGGGCTGTTAAGTCTAAATGTGAAGTAAGTGCCTTCACACACCCTTGGGTTCCTCCAAACCCAGTGATGAGTCACTCCATTGTTCCCTGTCCGTATTTCTCTATCATTTCCACTTTGCTCCCAGAAGCCAACGTGATACATTTGAGGCCAAAGCTAACTTGATTTCCCAAAAGTCTTGGAACAGAGGAAATAGGAAACCCACTTCATAGATGAGAAAGCCGAACCTCAACCCAGGGAAAACAGCCTTGTAGAGTTGACATGGAAAATTCAGGGCTGGGTGAGATGGAAGGTGCACAGCCAAGCCCCTCTCCCCAGGCTGAGATGGGGGGTGGGGGGGGACAGCTTGTCATTTCACATGTAGAAGGATGCTGGCTGCTCAGCCCTTCCTCTTCCTCCCTCTCCTCGGGCCCAGGTCCCACCCATGATTGAAATTCTCAGACTCCCACATCTACAAGTCTCTCCACCATCCTTGAATCTCCTAAGGAAGGCACTACTTGGAGACTCCTGTAAATATCGCCCATCTAGGGAGTACCCAGCAGGGAGGAACCTGAGAGGTGCCCCCTGCAGACGTGAGGTCTAGAAATGCCTGCCAGGTCATCTATCAGGATGAAATTACAGCAAATTTGCCCATAATGGAAAACAGGCTGAAGGAGCAAGGTAAGTGAATCTGTACAATTGGCACTATGCCCCTCGCTGCAGACTCCAGTCTCTGGGTTGCATATAGAAGACTGACTTTTCAGGTTTCCCAAGAATGAAATAAACAAGGATGCTCCAAGTTTGGTTTGGTTTTTGCCCCAAGTATCAGTGTTCTTTTATTGGTGGAAGCGTTATTATCAGTTATGTTTTATTTTAAAAAGTAACGCATGATTGTAAAAAGTTCAAACATAAAAATAAGGGGGAGTGAAAACATCCGACCTCTTACTTCACACCCTCCACCCGGATCCCATGCCCCAGAGATAACCATTGTTCCAACTGTGAATCTGAGAGAAGGTTTTTACCCTTTTAGTGACAGTCCCTAACCTCAGACCACGAGCACCTGCGTGTGTGCGGAAGAGGCAATAATAATAATCAACGCTCGCACATTGAGGTCTCGTTATGCGCCAAGCACTGCTGTACACATTTTTGCATGCGTAATGTGTTAAATCTGCACAACATCCCCGTGAGAGGGCAGAGGCAAGATTCGAACCCAGGCATCTGACTCCAGGGTCTGGGCTGGACATTACTCCCTCCACTACCATACTTATCCTCTCTGTCCTCATGTTGTCCGCACTTGGCCAGCCACTGTTTGTTCTCGACTCTCCAGTTCAACCCTCTGACTCTTAGCTTTAGAGTCAGACCAATTTTGGCACAAATTCTGTCTCTACCATTCACTAGCTATGTGACCTTGGGCAGTTTTCTTAAGCTCTATGAGCCTCAGTTTTCTCATCTGTAAAATGGGGAGACTAATATTTTGTGAGGTGTCTGCAAGGGAACAAATGTAATAAATTCTAACACCCTTAGCAAAATACCTGGCACACTCTGGATGCTCCATAAATATTTCGTCATGAGTGAACAAATCAAAGTGGCAACAGTGGATCCTAGCACTGTTTATCTTTATCGTATTATAAATGATGGGCTGTGTCTCCTACTGACTTTACATTTCTAGCACCTTAATCTCTGTGAGGCACATTATTATTACTTGTATTGACTGACCTATGTCACACCAGAACCAAAAGGGGCATTCTTTCTCCTTTTTGGCTGTTTATCAACAACCTTGTTTCCAAGCCTGTCATGTATAGAAAGTCCCAGCAAACATTCTATCCGTAATTTTATTGTTAGATCCTAAATCTTGGTAGCATATGCCCAATGGGTTAGACTTTTTCTTAAGTATGATTACCTGACACTCACTTAAGCCAACTGTTTGGCCTCAGATATATTTTTTTATGATGGTTTTATTAACATAAAGTTTACTTACCATAAAATTCACCCTTAATTTTGAATTGTACAATTTATTGTATCCACAGAGTTGTGCACCCATCATCACTATTTAATTCTAGAACACTTTCATCTCATGGAAAAAAATTCCCATACATTCCTCCCTCCCTGCTGTCCCTGGAAACCGCTAATCTACCTTCTATCTGTAGATTTGCCTGTTCTGGAGATTTCATACAAATGGAATCATACAATAGGTGGCCTGTTGTGACTGGTTTCTTTCACTTAGTATAATGTTTTCAAAGGTCCTTCACGTTGTAGCGTGTATCAGTACTTCGTTTCTTTTGTGGCTGAATAATATTCTATTATCTAGATAAACCACAATTTATTCATGCATTTATCAGTGGATGGATATTTGGGGTTGTTTCCACCTTTTGTCTATTGTGACTAATGCTGCTATAAATATGCATGTACAAATTTTTGTGTGGACATATGTTTTCATTTCTCTTGGGTGTATACCTAGGAATGGTACTGTTGGGTCATCTGGTAACTCTATGTTGAACTTTTCGTAGAACTGACAGACTGTTTTCCAGGCAGCTGCACCATTTTACATTCCCACCAACAACGTACAAGGGTTTCAATTTCTCCACACTCTGATCAACACTTGCTATTGTCTGTATTTTTTATTATAGCCATTCTAGTGGGTATGAAATGGTATCTCATTGTGGTTTTGATTTGCATTTCCCTAACAACTAATAATGTTGAGCATGTTTTCATGTGCTTATTGGCCATCTGCATATCTTCTTTGGAGAAATGTCTATTCAAATGCTTTGCCCATTTTCAAAATTGGGTTATTTGTTGGCTTCATGTATTTTTATAACAGCTGTTGTATGTATGGTGTGTTGGAAGGATCGCAGTCTTACTTTTATTTGACCTGTATCTGATTCTGACTCCATCACTTAACTATGGGATCTCAAGCAAGTGTACTTCATTTCTCTGAACTTTAGCTTTATTATCCGTAAAAAAGTGGTCAACCTCTCTCTTAGGGTTGTTCTGAGGTATAAATGAGATGTAAAAGCATCAAGCGCAGATTGGGGTACCCAGTAGACTCTCAAAAATTTGTTAGATCTTCTCATCACCCCACTCTCATTTTAGACATGTTTTCCCTTAGAAAGATGTATTTGACCCTGGCAGACCGATTTCAACATGGGCAGCAGAGTGAATTGAAGTCTAAAAAACAGGGTATTCAATTGGAAGAGGTCAGTGAGTTTATTATGAGGTCCCTTCAACACATAACAAGGCCTCTGCTTTGGGGTGAGGGCTGACATGGCCCTGCTGATCGCTTCATGAGATCATCTGAGCAAATATAAACCATCTCAGTTGCCTGAGAAATAGGAGGACAGAGACAGTTATAAAAGAGGGATTGTAACCCCTTATTCTAGCACCAGCCCTCTATAAATCTTTACAACTCTGAATAGCAAGACTTTAAGAATGGTTGGCTTGAAAGGGTTGGGTAACGTGACTTCAGAGTCTCGCTTTATATAAGAGCGAGTCTGGCTCTTGCTTATTAACAGTCTGGTAATGCACAAGGCCTGTCATTTGTTCTTTCTTTAATGAATGGACAGGCTGTTTAATTTCCTGATGGGCAACCTAGTAATTTTAATCTCCTGCTCCAAGCCTTTGTCTGACTTGTTCCATGTACATAAAAAAAACATTCTTCCTCCTGCTATCATGTGCTGTCTTTCCATTAAAGCTCAGCTCAAGGGCCATTTCCTCTAAGGAGCCTTCCCTATTAGGGGAATCTAAGCCCTGAATGAGTGGCCAGACTGATAACTCCACTCAGTCTTTCATCCTTAATCATTCATTGGGCATGTACTATGGGCAAGACATTGTGCTAAGTACTAGCCACTCAAAAGGGAATATGACACAATCTGGGCCTTTAAAGAGCTTATAATGTGTTGGGTAAGATGGGTGTGTAAACAAATATTTACAGATAACATCATATTATAATGATTGCCCTAAAGGGATTTTCGTCATTGGCGCACACGGGATAGGACTTGCAGGAAGAGAAGATGCTGAAGATTCACCTTTGCTCAGGTATCCTAAGGGCAACTCCTCTATTTACATACAATCACTAGAAGGGAAGAGAGAAAAACATACACAGTCCTTCATTTTTCTATGTCAAAGAGTACTTTGGAGAAGGGAACCAGCAGAGAAGAAATGAAACAGAATAGATTTTTCAAAATGTTTTTCTAAGTAGAAAAATAAGACGAGACATCACAGGAAACTATTAAAATAAAATTACAGTTCAATTTTGTCAAATATAAGTAGAAGCTGCAGGGAGAAATTTAGGCAAGGAGAGAATGGTTTCAGTCTCCTTGTTTCCAGAAGCTGACAATGGTTCCCGTCCCCCATCAACAGGATCCTCAACCTTCTGCAGACTTCCATTCACTCATATTTAAAAAGAAGAGGTTAAACCAGCAAGCCTTGAAGATTCCTTATAATTCTGACAGCCTGTGAATCAGAGTGGGCAGCTTATTCATGTGTTTATTTTTAGCTGGGCGAAAAGAAGAAAATATGAATAGCAGGAAAAATGGAGGCGTCTGAATGTTTATTTGGTTGTAAGGGAGCAGCGAAGGAGTGAGAAGCACACTTTTCATTGCTTTTCTTCCTGGGTGCTGAGGGCGGGACCACAGAACTGTAGCCCAGAGCCCTTTGGAAACAGAGAGGAAGCTTGGGAAGGATTAAGAATTAAAGAAGACAGTGAATGGGTCCAGGCCGCATCATTTCTCTAGATTAGGAAATGTGCAACCAATAGTTTGTGGTAAGCAGGCTCTATTGTGATAGGTGAGATGTGGGTACCCAGAATGGGTTTTAAAACAAGGAACAATGACAGGTAGCCAGCAGCCCCTGACAGATGTCCAGGACATTGTGCTATATAAATCCCAGGTATGCAGCTCCCTGGGGGACACTGGTCACGATGTCTGTGTAGCAAGGGCTGAATGAGGCAGGACACCAAAATCACTCTACAGGCACAGACTGCAGATAAACCAACCCGACTCACGTCTGCAACCGAAATAACACCTTGGAGCAGCCAACTTCCTTTCCCTTTCTATCAAGAATGTTTTATGCCCTTATTTCTTTTGATCACATACATCAGATTCTTCTTCTCTCTGATCCACTACACCCTGGGTCAAACTGCCAAAACAATTAGTGCCTCCTTAGACAGAAACCCAGGAAATGGCTCCCAATCTACTAACTATACACATGGCACAAATTATCACTATACAACCCAGCCCATCTTTCTGGCCTCATACATTTATTCTCCCATCCATGTTTTTATTTATCCATTGAAAATTGAGCTTCTATAAGCTGTGGACCTTGGGCAAGTCACTTAACCTCTCTGTGCCTCAGTTTTTCATCTGTAAAAGGAAAAAGTATCTACTTCATAGGGTAATTGTTAGAATGAAGTGAGTTATTATATGTAAAGTGCTTAGAACACATATTAGAAGTGCCTGGCACATATTAAGCACCATATAAGCCTTAGATATTTTCATTATCATTACCTTTATTATTATTCATTAATCTTAGTACTATGCAGCAGGCTCAGCATTTTGCTACCTGAGTGATTCCAGGATGAATAAGTTTCTGCCTTCAAAGAATACACAGTGATCAAAAATAGCAGCCTTCTAAAAAGTATTATAATTATTAATATTCAAAGGAAATGCACTTGAGGCATGGAAAGGAGGTAGAATTGAACAGATATTAAGAGAAGTGATGTTGGGGGTGAGGGAGGGGAGGACTGCGATGAGCGAGCAGGGATGGATGGTGGTGCCACTGATACACTGCGTGTGAGCTGACAGAGGGACATTTAAGAGGCAGATGACTAAGCAGATCTTACGCTAAGATGAGAGATCTGGAATAGAGACTTCAACGTGTGAGTCACTGAAATGTAAACAACGGCAGGAGGGAATGAGAGTCAGCAAGAGGAGGCTGCAAGATATGAGAAGAGAACCCAAGATGGAACCCTGAGGGGAGATCCTCCTGAAGAGACAAGTGAAGAAAGAGAAACCTGCAAAGGAAACTGAGATGGAACCAGGAGAAGGTAGGATGAAAACCAAAAGAGTGAAAACAAAGAAATGTAAGGAGAGGAGAGTTTCAACAAGAAGCCTGTGATCAGTAGTGTCAAGAAGACTTGAGAGTCCATGGGATTTAGCACCAAAGAGGCCATTGTGAGCCATTGGGGGATGGCGGAAGAGCCATAGTCAATCCTCAGTGAGTGTAGTTATGGGTGAAGGTGAAGTGGCTACAGAGAGGTAAGGAGATCATAAAACCTGGCAGTCCAGGTATGGGAAAAAGAGAGTGAGCAGCTAGAGAGGGATGTAGGCTAGAGCAATAGTGTTACACTTTAAGTTGGAAGGAACACGAGCACCTCCTACCTCTCTTCCCTCCCCTCCTCACAACTTATGGTCCAGCCATATTGAAGGGCGGAAAATGACAGGCTCTGAACATGCTGTCTCATTTGTAACTTGATTTCTTTTTTAGAAAATTATGGTAATATATATATAACACAAAACTTACCATTGTGACCACTATTAAGAGTTCAGTTCTGTGGCATTAGGGACATTCACATTGTTGTGCAACCATCACCACCATCCATCTCCAGAACTTTTTCATTTTCCCCAGTTGGAACTCTGTACCCATTAAATAATAACTCCCCATTCCCTTCTACCCCCTATCCCGGGTCACTCCCTTCTACATTCTATCTATAGTTTTGACTACTCTAGTTGCCTCCTATAAATGGAATCATACAATATTTGTGCTTTCGTGACTGGCTTATTCCACTCAGCATAAGGTCTACAAGGTTCATCCATGTTCTAGCACGTGTCAGAATGTCCTTTTTTAAGGCTAAAGGATATTCCATTGTGTATATATATATATACACCACATTTTGTTTATCCATTTATCCATCAATGGATACTTCTGTTGCTTTCACTTTTCTGACATTATGAATAATGCTTCTATGAATATAGATGTACAAATAGCTGTTTGAGTTTCTGTTTTTAATTCCTTTGGGTACATACCCAGAAGTGGAATTGCTGGATCATATGGTAATTCTATGTTTAGTTTTTAAGGAACTGCCTTACCCTTTTCCACAGCAGCTGCACCATTTTAGATTCCTCAAGAGTTCCAATTTCTCCACATCCTCACCAAGACTTGTTCTTTTCTGGGGTTTTTTGATAATAGCCATCCTAAGGAGTATGAAGACCTCTATGCCTTTTTATGTGCTAACATTACCCAAAATATCTTCTTCCTGTCAGCCACGCAAAGCCTGGTCATCCCTCAAAATCTTCCCAGGTATCAGTTCTTCTGAGTGTATCTGAGAACCACCCCCAACAGAGTTAACTACTCTTTATGCCTCAAGTTTGTTACTTACATGTGCTTACTTGATTGCACGTTACACTAAAAGCAATGATTAATTTTAAAATCTCTGTCCTCAACCTAGACATGTAGACCCTAGAAAAAAGAGATTAATTCCTAGTCATCTTTATATTCCCATATCTTGGCACAGTGCTTGGCATCACATTCACGCTTTTCTCAGCTTAATAAATAAATGTAAATAAGGCATATTTCCTGCCCTCAAAGAATTTATAATTTTAGGACAGACAGAACTGTACAAAATCTTAAATAATAGGAATCCAATATAAGATAAGAGATGCCCCAAAGAGGGACACCAACTTCTACATGAGTAGTCGAGGGTAGTAGACTTCAGGTGTTCCTGAACACATAACTCTCTCAGTAAAAAGATTCTGAGCACAGCTTGCCACTTATTTGTTTATAAATTATATGTGTCATTTTACTATTGTGCTGTGTGCATTAAAAACATACACAAAAATAAAAAGTAAAAGAGGATGCGATAAAAATATAAACAGCTGCCAATATTTTCTTCCTGCGCCCCAGTGGATCGTGTTGGCTCACCTTTCTGGAGACCAGCACTCTAGAGTAGTGTCATACAAAAGGGGGCCCCAACGAGTGTCGGGGCACAGTCATTTCAACATTACTGTTGCCGTTCAACAGTGATGACAGCCTGTTACGAGTCTGTCACAGGATTAGCACAAAAATGGAGAGCAAGCATCTAGAAACTTACAGCTATTTGACTAGGTAAACTCATGTCTACTGGATATAATAATTTAAAAAGTGGCCTTATATTTTGTATTTCTTTGTTTCTCATTTCATTTTTCTAACTTATTTATTAAATGAATTTAGTAATTCATTTTAATTGTATTTTATAAAACTATCTACCCATAATGGATTGGAAATTCAGAACAAAATAAAAACCTGGTCTTTCACCATAGAGAGCTTGTGAGCACTAGAATACACAGTAAGTCTCAGAGCCCTGAGGTGGAAGGGCCTCAGAGAGCTGTCCCTGCAGAACGGTAGGGTCCCCTGGGTTTGGAATTGGGGGAGCCTCTCGGCTGCAGTAAACTAAGAAGTGTCCTTGGAGGCCGGGACAAAGACAGGGAAGTCTTTTCTACACTGACTGCTCCCTGCCCCGGACAGGGTTGTCTGTGACCTCCTGAGCTCTGTACACCACACAATAAACATTACTGATCTGAACTGAATTTGAGTGTTTGGGGAGAATCACATGCTGGAAGTCTGAAGGAACTCCTGTCTCCAGATCCAGCACAATACAGGAGCATTCTCCTGTGTGCATTTGCTTCCCCTCCTCTGTTCCATAACATGACACTCGCTGTTCTCTCATCTGAACTCTAAGCACTTTGCATTCTTCCCCTGCCTATCGACACTCCACAGATATTTGTGGGCAAGGCCAGTAAAAACATTAAAACACCATTCTCTTCTCAGACACACTGTGTTGATGCCATTTAATTGGATGTTTTCCTCAGTGGGTTCATAATTCTTTTGTTCTAGCTTAACCGCCAAATTCAGCCTCATGTGAGAGCCGGCAACTCATGGAGTGAGTCTGTGCAAAATGGGGCAATTTAGCAAGCAGTGTTCCATTTATAACCTTGGTGCTCGACATGGGCAGCCAGAGCTCTTCCATTAAAATGCACAGTCACCAGCCCCTGTCCTGACAGCTGCCAAACCACGCACGGGGAACTGCTCCAGAGGCTGGCTGTGCAACCACTTTCACGGCAACCCTGAGCCAAGTGGCAGGTGTGAGCTACGAAGCTCTGCCCCTGCTTCGGGGACCTGGAAAAGGCAGGGCTGGAGCACACAAGAACTCCCACTCATGGGCCATTTACTATGGGCTCTGTTGTAAGTGCTTAACATGCATGATCTCACTCAAACCTCCCCAAAATCCTTTGAGGAAGGTATTCTTTTTTTATTATTGTGATAAAACATACACAACATAAAACTTACCACTGTGACCATTTTTAAGCTTCCCGTTCACTGGCACTGAGTACATTCACATTGTTACGCAATCGTCACCACTATCCATCTCCAGAACTTTTTCATCTTCCTAAACGGAAGCTCTGTACCCATTAAACAAACCATTCCCTCCTTTCCCCAGCCTCTGGCAACCACCATTCTATGTTCTGTCTCTATGAATTTGACTATTCCAGGAATGAGGACAGTATTCTTATTATTATCCTCCTTACAAAAGAGGAAACGGAAGCACAGACTGTTTAAGTAACTTGCCCAAGGTAACTCAGCTAGCAAACGGAAGAGCTGAAATTAGAACTTGGGCAGCCTGGCTCTGGAACCAATCGGGCCACATGAATGAGAATCTCACCGCTCTGGGGAGACAGTGGGATACCTCATTTCCTTAACGCCTCATCTGGCCGTGACGCACAGCTGCATCCTGACCAGAAGCAGAAGAGTAGAAAGGCATTCTGCAGGTCCAGGGCTCAAGGTGGGAGAAAAAGAAACCGGGATACTTCATACTGCTCAGTTTATCCTCTCCCAGCACAACCCACCACACACGATGGGCACACGCAACACAGAGGCTGTAGTGGCAAGAATCTGACTTTTGGATTGAGACAGACCTGGGTTCCAGGTGCCATTCTGTCATATACTAAATGTCTGCTCTTGGACAATCTGTCTGACCTTTTTGGAGCTTCCATTTCTTCTTCATTAGCTTGGGAATGATATTATCTACCTACAGGTATGCTGAGAATAAAGGTCAGATGAATGAATTTGTCCAACCATCGGGCACAGTGCCTGACACAGAGCATAAACTCAGTCACTGTGAGCTCCAGTCCCCCTTCCTTCTCCACTTCATTCTTCCTCAGAAAGAAAACTGAAAACCCTTCATGACCATGCTGGAGCCCAGCCAGTCTTTGGCTGCTCCAGTTAACAAGTGTGCTGGGGAGAGAAAAATGAGGAAGAGGAAGAGGAATCGTTGAGGGGAAGCAGCGGTTGGGGCTTGTTAATCCTGGGGGAATGAAATAAAATCCCCAGAAAAATATTTGCTGCCTCTGGCATCTCAAGCATTGGCAGAAAAATTAGAACAAGAGGACGCTGATGGGCACACAATTATGCCGATGCTGCAAAGAATCAAATTCCTGCCTGAACTTCCATCCCGTCCACCAGCAGGCAGGCTGGACAGCTCCCGCAGAGCGGGTGAACTCTCCACCGTATCTGGAGCCTCGCAGAGTGCCCGGCACACGGTGGCTGCACAGTAAAGACCTGTTGAATCAGTGAGTGAGAGAGTGAATGCATGGCACCTGACTGCAGTACCTGGCACGTATTTTTACTTAGGAAGAGCAAACTGCCTGGACCAATATTTCAGGATGGAGTCCCCCATGCCTTCCATGCGAAAAAAAAAGGTGGAAGGAGAGAGAGAGAGAGAGATTTTGACTGATGCTTTCAGCTGCCTGAGGCATGAGACAAACTTCCTGAAACTGTAAATCCAAGGAATTTTTGAAACTTGCAGTGCTCTGAGCTCTGCCGGGTCTGCTGGTGGCTGGAGGACAAGGAAGGTGGAAGCTGCTGTGCTTTCCAAATTTCTTTTCTCCTTTGCAAGGAGTCACGGTATTAATGAAACAAAATGAGAGCCATGCAGAGTATGCCTGCTTCTCCAGAGAAACAAGAGGCAGCTTCAAAAGGATGTCTGAAACAGGTAAGGGAATCCTGAAACAAAGGCTGCTTCCTAAGGAACTGGGCTCCCGGGCATTGGCTGGTGAAAAAAAATTAGGAGAGAGATACTTAGCAAACCAGAAAGATAGAGACACAGAAAAGAAAGAGGGAAGGCAGAAGCAGAAACAGTGATAATAGAGAAACTCCGAAATACAGAAAGCCAGAGAAGAAAGTAGAAGGAGAGAAGGGAACAGCAAAGCCCGGGTGGTGCTGGTGCTGGTGCTGGTGGTGCTGGTGCTGGTGGTGATGGTGGTGGTGTATTGAGTGAGGGAGGGAAACAAGGTGCCAAGACACAGCTGGGAGAGGGAGACCAAGAACGAGCCTCAGCCTTCAACTATAGAAAGTCACATATCCTCTGCGTGGGGCCACCTGTGCAGAACAGCAGATGGAATGCCCGGTCCTTCCTGTTCCCCAAAATAAAATAGCCTTTTTAGTGAGATTAAAGTGCAGAACCTCCTGCAGAATTGCCTAGTTCCTCGTCCTCTTCTTCAAATGTTTTGCTTCTGCAAACAAAAGTGCCCCCTCACTTTTATTTAATGGCTAGATAATTTCTAAAGAGATTTTGGAAATCAAAATCTGAAAATGCGATCCTGGAAAATGACCAAGCTGAACAGCTAGATTTAAAGGGAAGTTATTATAGGGATAAGAAACTCTATGACATCAAAAAAGAATTTGGCTCTGATGCCATCTGAACAGCTCAGCCTGGGAATTGGGGTAGGAATGAGTATCAAATGTTAACCTCTTAGGTCCTGGACATGGGAAAGACCCTCTGTGGATTCTCCTTGTGAACCAGAGGGTACAAACTTCTTTCATCTTCTGGGTTCTATATGAAAGGAAAGGCTCCCCCAGGGAGAACATATAGTCCAGGCCCAGATGTCTCATCCCAGGAGCTGACAGGCTCTACACAGAGCTACAATTGGACCAGAGAGCCTGGGATGGTTACTGAGGCAGGTGGCCCTAGGTGGACGAGAGGGGTCTGGGGCATCCCCTCCAACCAAAAGTATCTTTTCTGCTCACCCCACTGTGCTCTTCAAATTGCCATTTCCTGGTAATCCTTAACAGGAAAAGGTCAGGCACCATTGTCAAATAAAACACCTCCTCTCTTTAAAAGTCAGTACTCTATGTGAGGCAGGCACCTGAGGCCCTATCTGTGGGGCCTGATTGCAAAGGGGCCCTTTACATGGGCTTAATGCACCACCAGATTCTTCTCCCCTCTCTTCCCTCCAGGAACCCAGTGGAGAGAGAATGAGCATAGATGTAACAGGGTCTGACTGTCCTGGGGCAGCCCCAGGTCTGACCGGGCCCCCTGGGCCTCTTCTGCTGGGGGAAAAGCTTCACAACAGCCAAGAAATTCCAGAGTCACCAAGGAAAGAACAAGTATCCAGAACAAGAGTCTGTGCTTATTCTTAAGGTCTCTGCCTTCCTCTTAAGGTAGTTGAAACTTACTCTTTATTAATAATAAGGAAGAACTACCTTTTGCTAAGTGCTTACTGTTTGCCGCTTTGTTAAATACATTTCACATATTATTTCATACATCCCTTATGCAATACTCCATTGGGTGGAAACGGTTCCACTCAAATTCTAAGGGTGGAAACTGCAGTTCAGAGAATTAAGTAACCCTTGCAAGGTCACACATCTAAGGATGAAGGTCTGAACCAGTTTTCTCTATGCAATAGTACTATTTAAGAATTTTAACAGGAAGCACTAACAAAACAAAAAAAGCACGAGTCATAGGCTCATTACAAGGAAAGACAGACTCTCTAGGGGTCTGTTTTCACTCCTCTGGCTCCAGGCAACCTCACCTGGGCAATTCCACATCTGACAGCCTGCCCTCCAGAGGCTGGGCCTCAGCACTTCCCACCTACCCTGTGAAAAGGCCTCTCCCCCACTGCTTGTGGGGGATCATCTACTGAAACTAGGACAGAGTCATAATCATTCCTTCCAGAAGGGGCTGTGATTCACATCTGAGCTTTGGAAAGTCGTGTTAGTTTAATCGAAAGGGGAGAAGCAGCAAAATAGATGTTAGGATGCTGACAGATTTCTCCAGACCTTAATTTGCATTCATTTTGCCTTCAGAGCGTTTGATTTGTTTTTTTTTATTTTCAAACTGTGTTGTGCCACATGCAAGGAAAATAGATTTCCTTAATCTGGATCCTCTGATTTCATTGTTTATTGATGTCAATACCGGCTAGATGAGGAGTGCTAAGAGAAGAATGTCAGATGGCTTTCCATCTTCTCTCTAGGAAGCAAGAACAAGAATCATCCAGCCCAGGACCTTCAGAATCTTCTACAATCTTCAGGGCTGACAGTCATACTGTGTGTCACCTCTCCAGGTTCTTCCTAGGAGCCAGGCTAACCTTGATAAACATGCAATTAGGAGACCTTTGTCCTCTGCCTAGGAATACGACGTGTGTTGATGTTCCCAGTGTGTTTTTAAAGACACTCTACATTTAATTTGAGTGGTGACATTCATTGACCCACAAACGTTTCAAAAGAGGGAAGCATTCCAGCCTGGCTGTGCACAGAGGCAGAGAATCAGACCTTCCAGGACTCAGGGTAGAGAGGCCATTTAGGACAATGGCCACAGTTTCCTAACTCATGTCCCTGCCCATGGTCGGCCTTGTCGCTCATTTGTCCCGCACGGAACTGCCATCACCATACGATCATACCACCTCTCTATTCAAAACTCTTCACCATTAGCTACCAAAAGAAATAAACAAACTAAATAACAACACCCTGTGTCTGATGCGGCCATTTATTTGCACAGTCACTTGACAAATATTTATTAAGCGCCTGCTCTGTGCCAGCCACAATCTGGTTCTGGCCAGCCTCTCCAGTCCTAGCTTCTACTCTCCATCCCCTCCACTCCACAGACCACACTTCATCACTTTCTATTTCCTGATGCTGAACTGCAATTTCCCTCCTCTATGCCTTTGCCCAGGCTGTTCCCTTTTGGCAAATTCCCCTCCTTCACACCCATACATCCAAGTTCTACTCAGCCACAAGAATAACTCAAGTGCCACTTTCTCTATGAACCTTCCCAGATTTCCCCGAATCAGCGTTAATCACTTCTCTGACCACCTGCCACTCCTCTATCATGAAGAAGTAACTGTTCCCTTTTCTAAATTCCTTGACCACCATGCTCTTTCCTCATCCCTTTTATCTCTGTACACCTTGGTGGCATTATTTCTTTACTACCATCCATCAAAAGTAAGCCCATGCCATTATCCTCCCTCCACCTGAAGTCCAGAACAAAGCAGCCACTCAGAGAATTCATGAGTAAATGGGCACATAAACGCTTTCTCTTCTGTTCCCATGGCACTCTGTACTTATAATAAGGTCACTGATCACACTCTGTTTAGTATTATAAATACTGTGCACATAACAACTATAAACCCCTTAAGGGGCAAAACTTCTGTCTTACTTATCCTTTTATCTCCCCAAGCATCTAAAAAGAAACCCCTTGCTTAAAGTGGGCATGTACTGACTGCTATTAAGATGAAAGGAAATAAAAGAAATTCCCCTTCTTCCAGGTTGGCTTAGGGAGGCACTGGAATAGGACCCAAGGAGTGCTGGGGAGGGCATGCCAGGGTGTCAGTTCAGTTCAACTAACATTTATTAGCACCATATACATATATATATGTGTGTTTGTGTGTGTGTGTGTGTGTATATACACACATACAAATATATCATTAGTAATAATTGTTCACTATTCCAAGAGTACATCCTTTGTACTTTGGTGTGGGGGCCGGGGTGGGAAGGGTGGAGGAAGTGTATTAAATGTCCTTTCATATTGAACTGTGATGATATGACAGCAAATGCATGCTTTTGGTCTGAAAAACAAAACATTGAGAACCTGATGTTGATCCTCCCAATTATTTTTTTTGTTTTAATTTTACTGCCCCATGAAATCCAAACCTGGGACCCACTATTCCTTGAAATAGAACTTTATGATCTTGAAGAGGCCTCTGCCTGTGCAGTGGGTAGAGAGAGGACAATATGATGGCCCTGTCTACAGGGGCTCCAGCAGCCACTCCGTGCTGAGTTAGAGAGGCCGCCTCCTTGGGCCTAAGAACTGTTTGGGAGCCTTAACTTTCATAAGAGGAGTCCAATTCTACTCAGTTGTTTGTCAAAAATAAGGCTATCTTTGCAGATTTTTCCTCCAGGAACCTTACCAGGGGCTTCCAGGGAAGATCAGGGAGAAAGTTCCCCTCGTGGTGCTCGCTGGCTGGGAGAGAGAGCAACAGCCACTGCTGAAATTCTCTCTCCCTTCAAATTCCATTTCCCTTGAGAAAACACTCAGCAGGAAAGACAACAAAATAATACTGTGAGGGCACTAGTGGAAACTCACTGACTCTGGAGGAAGGGAATAGGAAAAAAAAAGAGAAAAACTACCCTTGGTGGAGGGGGAGGAATGCATGCTGGGTGCGGCATTCCATCTGGAGGAAGGGTAAAAACCTTTGAGAAAGCCATACCTCTGAGTCCCAGATTGATAGTGCCTGCCTACAATTGAGGCTTAATCAGAACATCAGAGAATGGCCGGTCCCCACACCTACCTTCTCCACGTTAGCAAGCGTCAAGTTAAAAAACACTGAATACAGTTGAGAGAGAGAGCTGCAAAAGACAGATTCTCTCTAGGTAGCTGTGCAAAAGGAGACCCAAATCCAAGCAGGAAGATTTAAAGTCAAGCAGAGAACAGACATTGACAAAAATCTTCTTGTAAATTAGTCCACACCATAAACAGAAGTAACCATGAGAGGAATTTGAAGTCTTTGGTGTAATAAGGGTAAACACAGCAACAACAAACTTCAAAGCCAGACTAACTTCTGACAAGACTAATATAAACTCCCCATGCTACAGGTCTACAAAAAGGAAAGGTGTGCTCATCCTCAAGCATAAAAAAAAAATAAGCTTTTCTCATTATCTACTGTACTATACAACATGTCTGGCTTTCAACAAAAAATTACAAAGCACACAAAAAGGTGAAGAAAAACAGGACCTGAAGAGAAAAAGCAATCATCAGAACCAGATTCGTAAGTGATACAGATGTTGGAGCTATCAGATTAGAAATTTAAAATAACTCTGATTCATGTGTTAAAGGAACTACAAGAAATGTCAAAAAAAGTTCTTCAGGCAGAAGTAATATACAGATCAGAACTTTGAATCCACATAAAGAAATGAAAAGGAAAAATAAAATTTTTTTCTTATTTTTAATTGTTTTGAAAGATACCTGACTGTTTGGAACAAAAAGAGTAACAATGTATTGTGTGTTTGTAGCACAGGTAAAAGTGAAATACATTACAGCAATGGCATAGAGGATGGGAAGGAGGTATTGGGAATATACTGTTACGAAGTCTTTACGTTTCACTTGAAGTGATATAATATTATTTTAAGGTAGACTTGGGTTATTTAAAAATGTGTAATATAAGGCCTAGGACAATCACTAATATAAACAATGTCAATCAAGGACATAAAAATAGAATTGCAAAGAAAATTCTAATTAAACCTAGAGAAGGTAGAAAAAGAAAACATAAGCAAAGAACAATTGGAACAAATAGAATTCAAGAAGCAAGATGTTAAATTTTAATCCAACCCTATTAATAATCACTTTAAATATGGATGATCTAAACACAGCAGTTAAAAGACAGATATTATCAGATTGGATTTAAAAAAGAAAAGACCCAATTCTATACTATCTTCAAGAACCCCACTTGTAATATAAAAACATAGATAGGTTAAAAGTAAAAGGATGGAGAAAAATAGACACGCAAACACTAACCAAAAGAAAGCTGGCATAGCTTTGACAATTGCACACAAAGTAGACTTCAGACCAAGGAATAAAGAGAGATGTGACATAATTATAAAGGAGTCAATTCAACAAGACATAACAATCATAAATGTGCATGCGCCTAACAACAGAGCTCAAAAAAACAAGTCTGCCCTTACTGGTTAACAGAAGTCACCTGCACTCCAGGATCTGGCCACAGACTCTACAGCCTTGAACTCTCTCAAACATTAACAAAAGATATATTTACAATATATTCATATTAGCTCAAGAGATTTCTTAACGGATAAGCAGTCCATCCATTTCTATAGTTATTTTAAGTTTTATTTCCTAATCTAGCCAAACCATTAGAAAGCTGTGCACTGGAACTGCTCTATTTTAGTCTTTCATGGAACTGTTTTCTTAATTGCACTTTGATGTTCTGCCAGCAGCTTGATCTGAGAGATGTTATAAGAAACAGCCCTATATAGCATATTATCAAGTTTAACATAGGGTTATTATTGAGAAAGCTGTCTCTCAGACCACACAGTGTTCTCTTCATGAGGGCCCATGAAAGAGATTTTGCTCAGGTTTCAAAACTAGGAAAATCTCTATTTCTCTGGTCATAATTTTCTATTTCCTTTGGCTGCTGAGAAATTTGCTCAGAAGCAAATTTTTAGCCCATGGAAATTTATGGTGTACATTTTTTATACTAACTTTACCCCTGAATTTATTTGATTTTTCTGTCCTTATTTTTCCTTCATCCTAATTTTCCCATCTGTTTATTTATTTATTTTTTGAGGAAGATTAGCCCTGAGCTAACATCCACTGCCAATCCTCCTCTTTTTGCTGAGGAAGGCTGGCCCTGAGCTAACATCCATGCCCATCTTCCTCCACTTTGCATGTGGGATGCCTGCCACAGCATGGCTTGCCAAGCAGTGCCATGTCCGCACCTGGGATCTGAACTGGCAAACCCCGGGCCACCAAGGTGGAACGTGCTCACTCAACTGCTGCACCACTAGGCCAGCCCCGCATCTGTTTATTTTTATTCTGCTATGCTTTTACTCTATTTTTCTCATAAAATTAATTTTATTAAGGTATAATTTGCATACAATAAAATAAACATCTTAAGTGTACTATTCAGTGAGTTTTGATAAATATTACCATGTCGCGTTTGTTAGCCATCTAAAAGCAGTTTTGAAATAAGTAAAGGTAAAAATAAATATCACAAGGCAGTCTTCACTAAACATTATCACAGAGGTACAAACAAATTACTATGGGAGTATGAGAGAGGATGAAAAACTCTGACTGGAGGGGTAGTGGGGTAAAGGGTAGGGGATCTTGGGAGAAAAGTCTCATTTAAAAAAATAATATCTCACCTTAAATTTTAAAGATGGAAATTCAATAGAGAGAAGTAGCAGGAAAGGTAATTTGGGAAAGGAAATGGCTTGAGCAAAAGTATGATGCAAGAGATGCAGGTACTGGTTGGGTTTGGCTGGAGTAGAAGGTTAGCAGGAAAGGAGTATGGGTAAATGAGCCTCTAGCCATGTTCAAGGAAGTTCTGAAAGCCAAACGGTGTCTTCCTACATTATTGTGCATGCAATAGGGAGCCATCAAACGTCTTCCGTAGGGAAGAAACATAATTAGATTTGTTTTAAAAAGCTCACTCTGGAAGCAGTGTGGGACTGGAGGTAGAGAAGACAGTGGGGAGACTTTTTCAATGGTCCAGGAGAGAGATAAAGAGGACCTGGACCAACCATCATGAGAATGAGAGAAAGAGATGAAATGGGATGCCCTGGGATAGAAAATCTCCAGGAGGGGTCAAAGGATTAGTTGTGAGGATGAATGAGAGAGAGATTGACTATCTAGATGATGAGGGGATGGGCACCCCCATGATTCCTGTCCTGGACAGAAGACAGCAGGCCCTGGGTCTTCCTTCTCCCAACCTCTACAAGCAGAGAAAACACAAGTTACCAGCCCAAAACGAGCCCCTACTACGCTGGTAGGAGTTGGGGGGATAACCCAATTTGGGCTGGTCATGGTAATCAGTTTCTTTCCAGTTAATCAGATCCAATAGCATACGTAATAATAACAGGCCCTATTTTACTTCAACAAAAAAAAGTAAAAAGATAGTAACTGACACTTAAAATAGTTACTGTGTGTGAGGTACTGTTCTAAGCACTACACATATTTTAACTCACTCCTTCCTATGAGTAGGAACTATTATATACCCATTTAACAGATGAGAGAATTGAGGCACAGAAAGAATAAGAGTCTTGCTCCAGATCACATAGCTGGTAAATGGTAGAACCAAGATTCAAACCAGGCATCTGATTCCAGAGTTCAGCTCTGCGACATTATGTCCTAACGTTGAACACGCTGGACCCTGTAAAAATTTCCCAACTCATATCCTCACCCAGGGAGTGAGTGTCTCTCATTGCCTTTAGGTAGGAGGCACTGATATTCCTGGCTGAGAGATTAACACAAATGTGAGGAACGCATTGAAGATCAATGTTGAATGTCTATGGTGTATTTGGTGCTCTGTCAGTCACCAGTTATGACCAAGCAGAAAATTGAGCAGGTGTTCTATATAAACTGTGACCAAGACCACTGCAAAACATGGAATGGATGCAACAAAAATAGTGTGAAAATCAATGCCCATAGGTGTATACGAGCATGTGTAGGCTTGTGTGTGTGTGGAAAATGTTATTGATGATGGTTGAGGTTGGCTGACGCAATGACCACAGATGGCAGAATTCCTGGAAAACCATTCACTAGCTATCTAACAACCTAAAAATACACCTATGGAAGACAACCTTGGAAGGAGGCAGGCGCAGGTCTAGTTAAGAGAAAACAAACTTAAAGCAGGTTACCAGTCCACAGACCTGCTGAACTTGCACATATTCTGTGAATACAGGGGTGTGGCCTGGCACCATCACAAAGCCAAAGTCATGTGATATAAACAACAGATAGAGCCTGGATTGTTTTTTCAGAAAGGTCTCCACATTTTATCTGCAACCACTGCCTGTCCTCCTTTCGTCACCTCATATATGAGATTTGGCCACCCATACATTTAGGCAACAGATGGGAACTATCTGAATGTGTGTACATAGTTGGAATCAACAAACATTAAAGTTTGCAGAAAGCATCACTTGAAATTTGTACCAACTCCCTAAGATATTGGAACGATCCTTTATCACAGGAGAATGCGTGGCACTTATTTGCTCATTCATTCCTTCAGGCATTGTGCCAGGGATTGAGGAGGTGAACAGGGCACAGTTTCTGTCCTCGAGACACTTAGTGTCTAGTTAAAGAGCCACACAAGTAAGTGGGTGCACGGGAGGTCAGTTGATGAGGGCGCTGAGGGGGTAAGTCCTAGATGCTGAGAGCACGGAAGGAGGGCACTGAGCCATTATCAGGAAAGCTTGGGGGTCGGGGGACATACACTGGGAGGGCTACACCAGGGAATTAAATTTTTTGGTGTTCTTCTTTGTTTGCTTGTCTAATTCTACTACAGCATTTTGTTACCTAAAAGACTATCTTTTAAGCAAAAATTATACTCACCTGAAAGAAAATCCAGGCTCTGAGCAAACAAAGTCTCTAACATTTTGAGGTGGCCTTTCAACTAATTTATTTTGAACAGCAATGTACTATTGGGGGAAGTTATTTCACCTAAAACAACAATAATCTACTCTAAGTTTGGGTGCTTTTAGAAAACATTTAATGAAACTGGTAGAAAAACCAGGAGAAAAAAATTAACACAAGTCTAATAATTTTTCCTGGGGATATAACTTCATAATAACAAGGGTTGGATGTTGTAAATGAGCTTTGAAAAGATCACTTTTTAAAAGCAGTATAATTGTTTTGGGTATTGTTTCATAGTTAAGGTCATACTATATATAATTACGTATCATACCTTTGTCACTTGACATTATTGTATCAAAATTTGGCCCCAAATTAAAACTTCTTTACCAATAAAAAAGCAGTATAGTATCAGTTATTTTATGTAAATCATGAATAGCTAGCTATAGGAAAAAAGAAAAATCAAAACTGTTCTTATGTTATGCAAATGGACTGTAACAGGATAAAATATTATAAGCAGATACGAAAAGAGCTTTCCATGAAACAACTTAGATATCTTAGTGAAGATATTGTGCTCTGGAAAACTATTAGATGATTCAAAAATTCACTCTGGCAATAACAAAGACACTCATGTTGAAAATGCCTGTGGTGAGTTTGAATAAAACCGGTGAAATGTGCATGAAAAAAGGCAATATTTATAAATGAATATACTATTTCATCCAGTATATAATTTTAAATCTGCAAGAGTAAATATATACATGAATCAAATGTTATATTAAATGTCATCTATAGCCTTAAAAGGTCATATATATGTGATGGAAAACCTCTGTTTTTTGTATTTTCTGATTGAGAAAATATGGAATACTCTTGATTTGGAATATACACTGTAGGTGATTAATTCATTTAGGTTTTCTTGACCAATCTCTGTGGAGCATCTAATAGATAGATAAAACTAGCAAAAAAAATTGGACACCTCAAAAAATTACAGTAGCTTTGGGTCATTTAACATTGGAGAAAACAGCCCTTATACCTACACACCTACATTATAGCAGAGAAAAAAATCTGGATCCCTAAAAATCCACAATAGGTCCCCACTTGCCTAGAGTAAAGTCTAACACCAACAACCTTAACATTCACGTGCCCCCACAATTTGTCAACTAATCACCCTGTTTCCACACCTATCTCTTGGTCTTAACCTCATGCATTCAATCTTCAGGCAAATCAAACCACCCAGTGTATCATTGCCAGCCCCAAACACCCGGCTTCTCTTCTTTGCCCATGGTGCTCTCTCTGACTAAAATGGCTTTCTCCTCCCCATCCCCACCATTTCCAAATGCCTACACCCTCCCCCTCTCCAAGGTCCGTCTCAAATACCACTGCATTGTGGTTCCACGTGTCTCAAGGAAAAGCAGACGTCTTTTTTATAATCCCAAATCTGAAGTGCTAAGGACTCAGCCTGGTGGCCTGCCTGCTTGGGTGGGAGTTGTGGGGGTAGATTCTCAGCAGAGGTGGTCTTGAAGGCGAGTGAGGTCAGTCCAAATAATAATAACGGACACTTAGATAACACCAGAATAATAATAGCTGACTCTAACTCGAAATTTGCTAAGTGCCAGGCACTCCTCTAATTACTTTACTTAAATTAATTCATTTGATCTTCACAGGAACCCCAGGAAGCAGCTTACAATATTATCCACAGTTTACAGATAAGGAAACTATAGCCCAGTTTAAGTAACTTATCCAAGGAGGCCCAGTTATAAGTGAGAGAGCTGAGAAACCATGCACTTAACCATCATGCTTTCCTACTTGGTCAGGACTACCAGAAGAAAGAAACCAGCTGTGGGCAGGAAGACAGGCTGGTACACTGGGCGACACGGAGGCGCCCGTGTTTAGTTGGGTGAAGCAGGGTCAAATATTAAATCAGTAGGGATAGAGCAAAGTGAGGGCACAGAGCAGAGTCCATCTAGGGCTTTCTCCCAACTCTGGACCAATTTCAGGATCCTAAAGAAATCCACTCCTGCCAACTGCATTGGAAGGTTCATAGCATTTTAGGTACCTCATCACATTTAAATTACTAATAAACCTGTCACATCACTCCTATTAACCAGATGCTCCTTGAGGATCCATATTCAATTCACTTCCTATAGGATCTAGAACTGGATTTTGCGTATTGTCATTAATCGATAAAACTTTGTTAAACAAATGCCATAAATAAACCACGAGCCCTCAGTTCAATTTTTAATAAAGCAGATGTGTGTTAAAGATATTTTAGGAAGATTTCTATCCATTTAAATTATTCAATTATTATACAATTCTCTGTTGTATTTTTTTATAGGATGTCCTTGTTTGTTTTTGTATTGTCTGTCTCCCCCAACTAGTATATAAGCTACATAAGGGCAGAGACTTCATTTTTGTTTATCACTGCATTTCTGGCACCCTACAACAATGCCTGGCACAGAGAAAGGACTCAGTAAATATTCATGAAGTGAATATTCGAAAAAGAGTGGACTTTGAAAATCCTCACCAGACCCTTGTGGGCAGCCTTTGTTCTTGCCAACCAACCCTAAGTTAGAGTATCAATACTATTCCATTACCCTCAAAGCAAGCACATGTCATGAAGCACAAAGAAAAGAAAGGGTTTTGCTGAAGGCGGTTGGGAGATGGAGGAGAGAAACGACCTCACACAGAACACAGAATTTTTCTCCTTCCCAAATCTCCACTGGGCATCTCTGTCCACAGCAAGCCCCTGGCCTGCCAGCTGGTCATCCTTCTACCCTGTCATGCTGCCCTCCTCCAGCACAGCAGGTCCCCTACTGCTCTTCCTCCTGGATCTCTTCACTCCCCCTTGATCCTGAGCACTGTAGGGTCTCCAGTTTCCCTCCTCACACCTTTGATCTCTATTTAGCAAAGGACATGCCCTTTGGAATCTTTCTCCTTAGAAGGAAGCACGGACATTAAAAATAATTTTTCTCTTTTACAAACATCCCTTTTTTGTCACACACAAAGACCTGAATTTGATTCCAAGTTTTATAGTTGCATGACCTCAGTCAAATTACATAACCTTTTCACTACCTTGATCTTCTCATCTTATAAACACAGGGATAAAACCAACCTTACAAGGCTGTTGTAAGAATTAAATGGGACAAAACAGACAAAAGCACCTGAAGCAGAGTAGGTGTTAAAGAAAATGTTACTTCTCTTTTTGTCCTTAAAGTAAACTCTTGACTATCCAAAAGGACCCATGAACGGAGAAAAGTTGAAGTTTTACAGAATGATGCAATGGAAACTCACCACCATTTAGAACATTGTTTCAATGGTCCCAGAGACTTGGAAGGCACCAACTGCATAGGGTGGTTCCTTTGGGCAGCAGTGGTGACACAAGGTGGGAGAACATTGCTGCTTTCTCTGTGTGTGTTGTTTATAAATCAGAGGTGACCGAGTAGGGTGAGCTGCATGTATGTTGCTGAGAAAATAGCCACTAAAAACTGCCCATGGTACTAGCCAGCACTGAAAGAGAAACGTGCAGATCTTAATGACTAGAAGGAAAGTGCTTTAATGTTTATGGTGAGAAAATGCCAGGTCATCTTCCCACCCTACTCCTGTCACCACTCTCTCAGTCCTAGTTTCCTTATTACGAGGTGGCTGAGCCTGAGAAGGCATCCCAGCCTGCCTCCACTGGGTACCGTCAATGCCAAGTATGTAAGTGCTATCACTCTACATTATGATTTCCAGGCTGGTACATCATAATTGCCTCACAAATACTTGTTAGCTGCTTGATTCTAATGGTAGTTATACAAATTATACTTAAAACCAAAATTGAAGACTCTTGGCTGCTGTCTAAAAGGTAGTGATTCAAGGGAGCGCTTAGAATTTTTAAAAAGATAAAACTCAGGCTAAGAATGCCTGGCCAGAGAAACCAATATCATTGTGGCAGGGAGAAATGTAAAGGATAGCACATTTATATAAAACAAAAGAAATAAAGAATTCCTCTCCCAGGCCAGGATTGACTCCCTAAATAATGATGTGCAGGAGAAATTAAATCATGTGATGCTGCATAAATTTGCAACATTTTGAAGGTCAGCTTGAGTCATTTTTCTTTTTGCTTTTTATGAAGTCAGTTTTTGAAAACACCATGGCAGTTCTGATAGCTCCCACAACCTGAAATCATTTGAGTGATGCACAAGTGAGTGTTAGTTTCAAAACTTATGCCTAAAAATTGATAAAAATCCGACCAAGAAGTCTCGTAGGAAGGATAGGGACAGCTGATATTTTGCGGGATAGATCAGCTCTGAAGAAGTGCTTTCACATGAGTGCAGCGCCAAAGGCCTTAGAGGAACCCCTCCACCACTACATCAATTACTATGTTCTGTCCTTGCTCCTTTTGCATATTTCTCTTCGCTCTTCAAATCCAGTGCCTCCTCTCCCATCCTCCCTCTCACCTGATAACCTTTCTCCCTATTCCACTGAAAAAATAGAAACTCTCAGAAGAGAATTTCCCCATGCTTCCACCACCATAACCATCGACCTACCTGCTATGTGACTTCATATTCTCTACTTTCTCTTCCACGCCTTTGAATGAATTTTTGGTGCTCCCAGGCAAGGCCAACTCCATTTTATCTTGACCCACCCCTCTCACCTATTCAAGGGCATTCTTCCAAGATTTCTCTCCTCTCTTTCTCACACTATCAGTTTTTCCATATTCACTGGATGATGATTCCCATCAGTATACCACATGATATTATTTCTCCCATCTTAAAAAAATAATAAAAAGCAAAGATCTTTTCTTGATCCATTTCTCCCTCCAGCCATATCCTCTTTCTCTGCTCCCTTTTAGAATAACATCCCTTGAAAGAGCATCTAAATTTGCTCTCTCCAATTATATTCCTTTTTCTTTCTTATGCTCACTCCGGTCCAGTTTCTGCCCCCACTACTCCAGCAAACCTGTTCTTGTCAAAGTTTTCAATGGCCTTTTCTTTGAGACACCAACAGACAGTTCTCCACGCTCGTCTTAATTGACCTCTCAGCAACGTTTGACGTGCTTGATCTTGCCCTCTTGAAGCGCCAACTTCACTTGGCTTCCAGGACGTCACACTCTCTTGGTTTTCCTCTGCCTCACTGGCTGTTCTTTCACAGTCAACATGACTGCCTATTCTCCACCTCTCCGGTCCCTAACTGCTATAACCACGGAATCAGTTCGTGACCTCTGCTCTATCAACACTCACTCCCTCAGAATTTTCAGCCAGTCTTGTAGCTTTAAATACCAACTATATGCTGATGACTCCAGAGTTATTTATTTTTATTTTTTATTTTTGGCTTATGCTAGTATATGCTCACTCAACATCTCCAACTGAATGTGTAATCTTTCTCTCAGAAGCAACATGTCCAAGACTGAGCTCCTGATATCCCCTCCCAAACCTGCTCTTCCCTCAGTCACCTGACATCAATAAGTGGCAATTCCATTCTTCCAACAGTTCAGGCCAAAAACCTTAGCTCATCCTTGATTCGTTTTTCTTTCTCACCAAAACAGATCCATTAACAAATCCTATGGGAATTTTCTACAAAATATATCTAGAATTCTATCACTTCTTCTCACCTCCACCTCCCTGGTCCAAACTACCATCATTTCTCCTCTCGATTACATGTAGTAACTTCCTAACAGGTTTCCCTGTTTCTATTCACAGCCCTGATGGTCTATGCTTATCACTGCAGTCAGAATAAGTCACTGGGTGTCAGAGCATGTAACACTTCTCTTCAAAACCTTCAAATGGCTCCCCTTCTCCTTTGGAACAAAAGCCAATGTCCTGACAATGTCCTGTATGGCCCTACACCATTTGGCCATCCATTATCTCTCTAACTTCATCTGCCACTCTCCCTACCTCCCTCCAATCCAGACACACTGATTGCCTCATTTTTTCTTGGACATTTGAGGGTAAATGCTCACCTTATGGCCTTTTCACTTGCTGTTCCCTCTGCCTCTCCCCCAGCATCCATAAGGCTAAATCCCTCATCTCCTTCAAGTCTTTGCTCAAGTGTCACCATCTAGCGAGATCTCCCCTGACCACCCTTTAAAATTTCAACTCCCATCCCTGGAACTCCCTATTCCTCTGGCATTTTTTTTTTTTCTCTCTCTCTCTCTCTCTCGTACTCCTTGGCACTTATAGCCCTAACATACTGCATAATTATTTATTTTGTTTATTGTCTTTCTGCCTCTTCTACATTGTAAATGCCATGAAGGCCAGGATTTTTGTATATTTTGTTCTTTGATATACTTCCTCAGCAACTGGACTGATGCCTACACATAGTAGGCACTTAAATAAGTATTGGTGGTAGCGGTGTTGGTAAGCAAACTCATAAAGAGCATCTCTGGAAACCACATGATCCTTAGCTGCTCCAGAAATTAATTCTCCTCAAGTGGAAGATAAATTCATTCTCAGGCTAAACGTACTTTGCTATACCAAGATTATACAACCTCAATCATTATAATAATAACAATAATAACTCTGACATTTATATAGTGCTCTCCAGTTTACAGAATGCTTTCTCCCATATAGTTGTATTTCGTACTCAAGACAAGTCTGAAACTGAACAGGGAAGGGTATGTCAATTCCGTTTTACAGATGATAAGTCCTAGAGGAATTAAACATCCAATTTATGGGTCACCCAGACAATGAGTGCAAAACTGGGATGAACCCAAGTCCCCTAACTCCAGGATTAGGACTATTGCAGCTATACCAGTCAGCTTTTAAAGAAACAAGTTGTCCATCTCTGGAGTACTCAAAAGAGTACTGACAGGATCTGGGACCTTCACTATCCTAATCTGGCTGTTATTTATTTAATAAATATTAATCCAGTACTTCCGATGTTCCAGCATTGTTCTAAACATTGAGCATACAGTACGGGATAATACAGACCAGGACAAGGTTATGTTCTCATGGAGTCTATACTCTTAGAGAAGAGACGTCAATAAACAAACAAACACCCCCTAAAATAGGTCAGGAGGTGAGAGTGCTATGAAGGGGAAAGGGATAGAGAGTGATGGGGAGCAGAGCAGATGAGCTATATTAGAGATGCCCAGTAATGACTTATTGACATGTTACCCACAAATCCTTCCTCTGGCAGTGGGTGGACAGTGCTTCAAATTATGAGTGGAGATACTACAAAATGTATTATTATACATTTGAATAACAAAGATGTTCAAGATTCGCAATCTAGATGCTAGGGAATAAGGGTTTTATTAAAGCTAAATAAAATAGAGCCTCATTGACAGTTTCAGAAGACAGCACTAGGACAAACAGCTCTAAGTAAAGAACACGGATTTTTTTTCATGACAGAAGAGCTTTCTAATAATGAAGCTGCCCAGCAAAGAAACAGACTGAAATTGAGCTCTCTGTTATGAAAAGCATCCAATAAGCAATGGAATGACTCTGAAGTCTCTTCCAACTGCAAATCTGATTATTTTCCATTCTGTGGAGCCTCTCTCTACCCCAAGTCACCACTGGTTCCAGTGGGTGATGGGGTGAGGACAGGCACAAAAATCTAGCCAAAAAACATGGTTCTCTTGCCAGCTTCACAGAGGCTGAGCAGTCACCTGACTGTTGGCCCTAGATTCTTCCAGCAGCAGCAAAAGCTGACTCTTCTGCAGGGAGACCAGGGGCACAGGCTATTCTAGCCTTACCCTGCACGACCTTCCAAGGGCTCGCATCTGAAGGAGCAGCTCTGCCCACCAGGAACGAGCAGGATGTCTTCCCCAGTCACTTTATTCTCACCATTAGTTAAGCCACCAGTGATTACAGAAGGAGAAGAGTAAATTGCCCTGGACAGGAGGCTGTCTCTCTGGTGACTTCTGGATGCTCATTGGCAATGTCCACATGTCTGGAGGCCTCTATAGATCCCAGCCTGCTCACAACATCCCTAGATGGCAAGCATCCAACTCCTTTTCCTTTCAGTCATTTTCCCAATACTCCACTGACACTAGTAACCAGACCTCCAGGGTGACTGTACTGGTCCAGCTAGGATACCTCGGGACAGACACCGGCAACAACTATGAATATTACCCCCATTTATCCATCACTTGCTGTGGGCCAGACAGTTTGCTAAGAACTCTGTATGTGACAGGATGGACCATAACCTTTATATACATGGCTGGGACATGCTTGGAGAGCTATAACTGGCCAGAGTCTGACTAGCAGGGGTGGCTTTTGTTTGCTGAGTCGGGTAGGCTGCCAAGGGGATTTAGACAGGTGGGAAAGGTGGTGGAGGGGCAGCTGGGCCAAGGAAGGTAAGTGCAGGGGAGGGGGAATCAGGACATTTTGTGGGAAGGATATAGGGAGGTAGGGGCAGTTGCTGGAAAAAGAGAGATGAACCTGCTGCCATAAGAGGAAGAACCAAATTTCCTCTCCCTAAAGTTGAGTGGGACGTTGCGGAAACTGTTGGTGATTTACACTGTAACCCCTGCTATCTCTTCATAAAACGTTTAGTAAAATTCACATCACTTAGTACCTCAGGACTGCATCTGTGATTTTGCAGGGGATGCAATAACATGCTGGGACCCAAGGTGAGAGCCAGGCAGTCAAAGGAGGCGGTATTACAACGTAGTCACATCATTTCATTTAATAGGCACAACAACCCAATAAGGTGGGTATTATTATACTCATTTCACATTGAGGGGAGGGAGGTTACTGAATAATTATCTGTAGACAGTCTTGCCAACTATAATGTAAAGGATGGGAGAGAATTTTCTGTTCTTGTCTGTCCACTTTCATCCTGTGTCTTTTTTAAGTTAGCAAAAAAGGTGTGTGGCCACTTCCTTCTGTTCGTGGTCATCACCCAGGACCCTTCCTGATTTGCTCCCAATCTTCTCCTGTTTCCCTCCAGTGCCTCCTGGTTGTCGGCTGAGCCTTTCTTTTCGCTCCTCTCTCTGTGCTCTGGACTTGTCCACAGGTCTCCTTCGTGGTCTGCAGAGTCCTCTGGCCTTTCCACATGTGGCTGCCTTGGGCAGGATCCCCAGAGGATTGCCAGCCTCTCTGCACACAAACCCTGGCACTTGTCCACTTGGTAGATGCAAATGCCAGATGAGACCTAGCCCTCATTTCTGCATTGTCACAGCCCCTAACACAGTGCTGAGGGTCCCTTTTCATCCTCTTGAATAAATAATCACTGTAACCTAACACAGTGCTGAGGGGTCCCTTGTCATTCAATAAACGAGCAAGGTAGCATCCTGCAGTAGTTAAAACTGTGACCTCCAGAGTCAGAGCATGTGGGTCTACATTTCTGCCCACCACACACTTGCTGTGTAGCTTGACACAAGTTACCTAACCTCTCTGATCATTAGCTGAATGGGAATGATAATAGGATTGTTGTAACAATTAAATGAGGTAAGGCAAGGAGAGCACTTAATACAGTGCTTGGCACAAAGTAAGTGCTCAATAAATGTTAGCTCACATGTTAGGTTACAGTGCTTATTTATTCAAGAGCATGAACAGAGTCAGTCACAACACAGGCCAGAAAGTTCCATGGTCAGGAATGTCAGGCCACTGTTTCTCCCCACTCCCTCAAGGCAGGAAGAGTGTACGTGGTTCCATTTTCCACAAAGGCTTTTGGGCAAGTGCCCTCAGGGGATAGTTCAAGCCAGCAGAAAGGGAAGGGGCGAGGAAGCGAGAGACCACATAATTGATCAGATGAGTTTTCTTTCTCTTCTCCATCTCTTTAATTTCCAAAGTTGGGACTTTACCCCAAAGCTACTACCATGTAATAAAACGATTCCTGGACCAGCCCCGGTGGCCTAGTGGTTAAGTTTGGCATGCTCCACTTTGGGGGCCTGGGTTCCGTTCCAGGTGTGGACCTATACTACTCGTCCATCAGTGGCCATGCTGTGGTGGCGGCTCACATACAAAAAGAGGAAGACTGGGAACGGATATTAGCTCAGGGCTAATCTTCCTCAGCCAAAATAAAATAAAATAAAATAAAATGATTCCTCAGAAGCAATGTCATTTCTTATTCCTTTTCCCTTTCCTGGCCTTTTCAAACACAGCGTGTTTCTGCGTTTCTTTAAACAAACAAACAAACAAATTTTTTGATCACAAGGGACTGAAATAAACCAATTTGCATCTAAAAGAGATGTGTATGTGTAAATTACTGTGGGTTGCGTTGAGTGGAGGATGGGAGCAATGCCAGAAACACAACAGTAGAGTATCCCATGGCGGTGACGGGAGACCCCACTCAGGAGACTGTCCTAACCAGCTCCCCATCACTCCTTCCCTGTCCACCGTCAGAGCTCAATACAACCACAAATGAAACCACGAAGAACCAGCCTTAACGAAACAGTGCAGCCGGGAAGAGCAAATTCCATCTGGAGAAGTCATTCAAGCCTCTTTTATGAATATTCAGAACCATAAGGTTTACTGGGCAAACTGGGATATTGGACTTAACATTCCCCAAAGGGTTCAGCAGGAAGTTCTTTCTTCACTACATTTAAATGCAAATGATAACAAAACTGCATGACAATGACGCTTTGAAAAGTTGATTTAAAACAGCACCAGGGAAGGATTAAGGGACCAAGGAGAAGGATTTTATTTTAATTTTCTACTGAGGTTAAAGTCAGGCCAAACAGAAGCCCAGAATTCAAATGCTATCGCAGGAGCCAACCTTGTCACCAAACAGAATTCATTGAATTATTTTCCTCCTCTTGCGAAGAAATGGAAGAAAAGAAGATTCCCATTTTTTTAATTCATCAAAGACATCTATAGTTACCAAGCGGGACTCCTGATCAGTTTGAGCTTACTTCACCAAGCTAATAATAATACAAGCAAAAGCCCAAAAACTTGATATTTATGCTGTGCCATATCAAGGGTGAATGCATATGCTTAGAAATACTGCAAACAGTTCCCAGACCCTTATTCTAATTTATGAGAAACTGGTTGTTCAGAGCCCCCAGGTTGGGAACCATTGATGGAGGAACATCCTCTAACACAGACATTCATGACTTTGAATGACAAGGGGTAATGAGCTGAATGTTGCATGTCAGGGAAGAACGGCTCATTGTGTTCAGTGAGAGTTCCACTCCGGAGGGGAGCCTAGGAGGCCCCACATGATGTGAGAGAGACAGGAAAGGCCATACATCCAGTGCTTTAAAAGCAATGCCAATGCCAAAGTGTCAACCACTGTCGACTGGGATGGAGACATTATTATATCTGCTCAAAGATGGGAAATTAGACACTGTTTCCATACCAGCCCCATCTGCAACTCAAACTGTCAAGCAAACAAACATGAAATGGGGAGGAGAAAGATCCAGTCTGTAAATGGAGGTCATATAGACAGAGAAGCAATTATGTGCTGGCTGAAAGGATCTCACCTTGAAACAATAGGACGCCTGGGATTTGCTCCACAAGAACATAGGGCGGGACTGGGGGAGAGCGTTGGGGTATCAATGAATCAAGATTGCAATGAATTGATAGTTATCGAAGTTGGATGACAGGTATGTCAGGGTTTCATTCTGTTCACTGTTGCATGTGTTTCGAAACTTCCACAAGAAAAACGAATTTTTTGTTATTTGTTCTTTTAAAGATTCCACCTGCCCAAATTAAATGTGATGCCTCACCTCTGTTGGGACAAAGTCAACACCACTGCAGGAAACAAAAGCATTTTTGCCACTCTCGTGGGATCCTGGGAATAGGGCAGTGCCAGTGGTAGAGCCAGGAGGGGAGGGGCTACACAAGCTAGGAAGAGAGTCCAGAGTTCAGTCCCCAAACTAGTACTTTTAAACATGGACAAGAGTTAATTTGGAGCTTTCAACAGAACCTGTTTAAAAAATAAAAGTCCCAGTGATGAAATATCAAGAAACTTGATAATTAAGAATGCAGAGGCTTCTAGTCTCAGCCCTGTCTGGGTACCTGCAAAGTTGCTTTCTTATTCTAAAGGCAGCATGTCACTCCCAGTGTGTGGTTGACATTTCATACAAATAAGCATGTGCGTCAACCTGCAAAGCTACAAAGATACCACATCTTGACAGCACACTAGCCAGTTATCGTTTTTTCTTCTTACCACGTAGATTTTTAAGTAAATTGGAATAGTTTAGCAGCTTAGCCCACCAAAGTGACCAGTTACTCAGAAGATCAGGACGTTTTAGCAGGCAGGTAGCCATAACTTGCCTTATCTGATGCAATTAAAAAGAGAGAGACACAGCGCCACACGTAAAGTGAACATCTGCTAGACCGAGTTCAGTAAGACAGTACACATCAGGCCACAATGAATGCTGTATCATGAACTGGACATAACATTTTAAGAGGTATGTAGGCAATGAGGATGTGTTCAAAGTAGATAAGCCAAGATGTAATGAAGACAAGAAACAGTAATGGATGTCCAGCTGGAGGAACTGGGGCTTGTTAAGCCTAAAGAGAAGATGGGTGAGGAGGACCGAGTGGTTGTCATCAGCTATTCAAATGTCTTCTAGAAGACACATGAGACTTGCTCCACGGATCTCAAGGAAAAAAACTAGAGCCAACACATGGAAGTCTCAGGAAGGCCAATGTCAGCCCAAAAGACGGAACAGTCTTGAAAAAAAGTATAATCGTGCCAAGTGCTGTCTGGCTACTTTGGAAAATAGTGCATTTGCTGGTCCAGGAAGATCTCAAGCAGAGTTTGGGCAGATGCTTGTAAAAATGTTTTAAAGGAGATTTCAGGACCGCAAGAGTATATGCATGATTTTTTTCTTTTCTTAAAGTTTGGCACCTGAGCTAACAACTGTTGCCAACCTTCTTTTTTTTTTCCCCCTTTCTGCTTTTTCTCCCCAAATTACCCCAGTTCACAGTTGTATATTTTAGTTGTGGGTCCTTCCAGTTGTGGCACGTGGGATACTGCCTCAGCATGGCTTGATGAGCAGTGCCATGTCCGCGCCCAGGATCCGAACCAGAGAAACCCTGGGCTGCTGCAGCGGAGCGTGCAAACGCAACCACTCAGCCACAAGGCCAGCCCCTGCATGATTTTTGAAATCTCCCTCAAATGGAGCTTCTGTGCTTTCTGAAGATGAAAACTTACAATTGTCAAACCAAGGTTTTATGTTCGTTTTGTTTGTTTGAAGTTGAATAAATAATATACAAAGTTTCCCTTTGACAGGTGCCATGTATATTAAACCTTTTACAAACTGTGAATAAATAAAAATAAAACTTAACTCCTCTGCTGGCCTCAAACCTCCTTCTGCCTCACTGAGAAACCATGCCTAGGTGAGCTGTGCATCTGACTGAAGCATCCAGTGGACAGTTTCAGGATTCCCCTTTGTCCTTGAGCTCACGTTTTTCACTCCTGCTATGTTACACACCTAACAGCTCCCAAACCTGACTTGCAGGTTCCCACTGTGGATCTCTGGGAAGGCTGTACTCCGGGATAGGGTTCCACTCAAGGATGCACGAACTTTCCTCTCTGGAGCCAACAGTCATCTCAGTTTTGAAGACCCTGAGTGTTTGCTGTTGGTGCTGTTTTCTGACTCTGTCATACTTGAATCTCTGTTGGTGGTCCCCAAATTCTTGTCTGATTTCTGATCACGTATTTTGCCTTAACTTTGAGATTCTGAATATTCCTAACAGTTCAATCATTCCTCCATTTGCGAAATATTTATAGTATCCTCCATGTACCTAGAACACTGTGTTAGGCACCTTAGGAGATACAAAAAGCCATACGACTCTGGCAAGGCCCTCAATCTGATAGAGAATATGAAACGTGGACAGAAATAGCTACAAGCCACAGCACAATGTGCTAAGTGCCATAAGAGAGGTACAAACTAAGTGCTATCAGAATTCAGAGGCGGGTGAGACGCTGCAGAAAAACGAGATGTGACTGCAAGAGCAGTCTGGAAAAGCCTGATGCAACTGATGTGCTACTTTTTCAAAATCCTCATTTATAAGATACGTAAAATGTTAGATTCAAAGAAGGAGGTAGCTGTGAATCAGCAAAAGGATGTTCGGAGAAAGTATGTCTAACGTTCAACGGTAGATAAACGTCCAACATTAGCCAGAGGGGCTACTCAATGTCCAGTGCAACCCAAACACCAGAAAATCACCCTCATTGTGAACGTGGCCATTTACTCAGTCAGCCAGAAAAATTACAATTATGAAATTGAAACTACATTTGCTGCTCAAATGAGTCTTTTTAGAGATTTGATTTAGACTGAAAATTGTTCATTGAAGAGTTCCTCTGGGTAAAGGACTTCAACTGTACTTTATATTTTTAGAAACCTTCAGATTCATTCCCCATTCCAACACCCAGAGGTAGGTTACATCAGGGGGAGGCAAACTTTTTTTTTGGTGAGTAAGATTGGCCCTGAGCTAATATCTGTTGCTGATCTTCCTTTTTGCTTGAGCAATATTGTTGTTGAGCTAACATCTGTGCCAATCCTGCTCTATTTTGTATGTGGGATGCCACCACAGCATGGCCTGATGAGCAGTGTGTAGGTCTGTGCCCAGGATCCCAGCCTGCGAACTTAACCTCTATGCCACCAGGCCGGCCCCGAGGCAAACATTTTCTATAAACAGCCAGAGAGTAAATATTTTAGGCTTTGCAGTCATACAGTTTCTGTTGCAACTGTTCCATTTTGCTGTCGTAGTATGAAAACAGCCACAGACAACACACACGTGAATGAGTGTGGCTGTGTGCCAATAAAACTTTATTTATGAATATTAAAATTTGAATTTTATAACATTTTCATGTGTGACAAAATATTATTCTTCTTTTACATTTTTCCAACCAGTTAAAAATGTAAAATCCCTTCTTAGTTAGCAAGCCACATCTGGCCAGCAGGCTGTAGCTTGCTGACCCCTGGATTATGTCAATCACCCGATTTACAGATGAGAGAAAAAAGGCTAGAGGCAACTAAGCATGTTCCCAAATTGACAGCAGTTCAGTTTAGTAACGTCCATACATAGAGAAATAATGAAGCAATAGAAAAAACTGGGCCATTTACTCACTCTTTATCAACATTATTCACAGCATGGGAAAATCATATATTATCTATAAACTTTGATTCCCCGGGCCATAACAAGTAAATAATTTTTAAACTGTGCTTGGGAAGATTGGTTTATGGTAAATGATGCAATTATGGCTTAAATTTATATGTACAATGTTTTATTGTCTTTCTTAATTTTAATTTATAATGGCGGCAGTCTCTAAGTTAAAAAAATTTTGTGTTATTTTAAAGATCTTGTAGTTCATGTGATGAACCATACACTGCTAAATATTTATCAGTAAATAAATATTTCAAAAGAAATACGAATAGTTATTGATGTAATTTAATCTCAGTGCTACATGGAACGAGGATTCTACCTGCCTGTGGGTACCAAGATGAAGGGTTGGAAAATAGAGAATCAACAGCTGAAAATAAAGAAAAGCTGAAGAATAAGGCACTTGGAAAACCCAACCCCTCACTAGAATGTCACTGAGTTGAGGCTTTAAAATGATATAATAATAAATTTCAAAGACATGGAAACACATGGCTTCATAGCAAGAGCAGAAGTACACTTGTTTAAGACCTCCTGAAAGGATTAGAGCTAAAAATAAGTGTCAAAGAAAAGAATCTCCATGGTACTTACTCTTCAAACAAGTAAGTCTGTGGCAAAGAGAGCAGGTACATGTTCCAAATTCCACAAGATGATAGAAGATCAAACTAGGGTGAAGGGAATTCACCAAATCTGAGAATACTTGAACTAGGTGGGCCAACCCATTGAAGAACAGAAGGGGTACATTGGAACCTAAATGAGAACCATTCCCATCAGGGAAGTGCTTGTTTGATTGTTTGATTGCTTTGGTGAGTTGTACAGAAATATAATTTTTGACTTATTTATTCCTTCAGTAGATATGGCTTGCACAATGTACAGTGGTTCTATTTCAGAAAATAAAAAATAAAAGAAAATCACAAAAAAAGAAAAAGAAAAAACTCTCCTTATTTCAAAGAGTGATACAGAAATAATAACTTTAAAATGTTAGCTAAGGATGGCCTTAGTCACACCACCATGTAAGCTGCTGAGCATCTTTTTGGGCTAAAATACTTCAAGGCTATCTGCCAAACTGTATCCAAAAAAAGCAAGTGTGTTCCGTGCAAGTGAACACTTGTAATTGGAAAACCCCTGGCAATGGAAAACTTCCTTCTTTGTAAACTGATGTTGCATTTACATATATTGAGATATGGAACATATCCATAAATAAAGTTATATAATTCTCTATAAAGTGAATTTCTATATCCCAGTTCTTAGTCTGTTACACAAATCCTTAAAAAAATAAAACTGGCATTGAAAAATATTTAATGCATTCCTTTGTGTCCTTAGGATTTTTTTTGAGCAATTCAGGATGAGTTGAAAACTCTTTAAAAATGAACAAGAACTCTACTACAAAGTATATATTTCGTGGTATCATTAAATATTGATTAAGCAACCACCACATACAGAACACTGTATTGGTGGCTGAGAAGACTGATATTACACAATTTAGACTTGAATCTTTTGAAAGAAACACTTTCAAAACTGGTTTTTCATTCTCTTTGCCAGTCATGCATAGACGACTTTCACGATTATTGATTATCAATAGAAAAATAACAGAAAACATAGATTATCCATCTAGTTTTGCATGTTCCTCTCATGTCTGAGGATATCTGTGAAACAGAGAGGTCCAAACTTAAGGGTTGGCACGTTATGTTTTTTAGTTTGCCTCCAAACTTTAGGCTGTTCATTTTTGACTTGGTCTATTGGAAATTTGTGTAGAAATGTTTCTCTTGAGATTCATAACACTTTAAAGGATGTTCCTACTAAGTGATACTTCAAACTATTTCTTAAAAGGCATATGAACCTATTAAGTCTGATCGTTCTAAGCATAGAGGCTTAGATATGCAGAATAAGATCAAAAAGAAAAGAGATACTGTGGGGGCCTGGAATTTGGCCACCCCAAGATATGTCTCTTTTGCATGATTATTTGGGGCTGGTTACTTTGCATACAGGAAAGCAACTGAAAAGTAGAATTTACTTACCCTTTGTAAGAGATATTTACATTGTAAAGGAAAGCTCCATCTGTAAAGATATCTCCCTCTCTACCAGGAAGAAGGGGCGGATGACCTTATCTCTAGAAACTCTTAATCAATGGGGAAGGCAAGGACTTAAATCTGCATTTGTTTGTTGTGCTTGTCTGGTAACCTCCTGTAACTGGCTCTCCCCACCCCCAACATCCTCCTTTGTCTTTAGCTGGATATGATATTTAAGGTGGGGGCTTCAGCCATTTTGGTGAGTTGCTCAGCTTGCCTGAGCCTCTCCCATGTATACATGTTATAAAGCTTTGTTTAATTTTCTCTTGCTATTCTGTCTCACGTGAATTTAATTCATTCTCCAGCCAGACAAACCCAGAGAGGGTAGAGGAAATGTCTTCCTCCCCTACAATACTAAAAATGAGTATTTCTACATTTCAAAATTCCTCGAACATTAACTTTCTTTTTGCTCATATCCTGTTCCTTAGTTGGGATGAATTCCAGATGGGAGATTTGCCTCTCACGGTTAGCTTAGGTCCACCAGGCTCAGTTAGTCAATTCAGCAGGAGAAAGAAAATCAAGACACCTGTTTATGTGAAGAAAAATGTCCTAAATTTTCTTTTTCAGTCATTATTCTCCTATCGTGAACAGACACAGCTCCTGCCAGTGAAACGACCAGGAGTGATCCATGAGTTTCCATTAGCGGACCTTCAACTTCTCAGGGAGTTAGAATTCCCAAACATCTGCATGAATATATTATTACAGCCATCATCACAGTGATAAGCAAGTTCTGGAATGGTCTTTGGAACTGCATCAACTGTTTCCAATTTCACAGCCTCAACATTAAAAAAAAAGTCAATGTTGGGACCCTGATTTTCTCTCATTTTATACTTTTTTTAAATGCCAGCAAACCTTTTTTCATCTTTTTATGTCCATAATGTTAACCAATTTCAATATCTTTCTTGCATGAAGAACTGTGAATAATCTAACTGGAACCTATTGGGAGATTTCACTAGAAGATTCAGATGTCCCAGGCTACAAAGAGACTTTGAATTTAGATACTTCCTTATTTTGCATTAGTGCTTGGTTAGAATCCATATTTCTCAAATTTTAGAGTAAGAAGTATGAATCTTCACATTTCCCACCAATGCCAAACTTGCTTCTCATGCAGTGTCCTTTACTCATCCATCTTGTACAGAAACCTATGAGTTACCCTGGACTACTTTGCCATCACCCATCCATCAAATCATCAAACAAGGATCTCTTTTTACATCCTACATATTTTCAAAATGTACTCACTCTGCATCCCAAATACCAAAAACTTGGGTGAAGTGACCGTCTTCTCTGACTTAACCTAGGTACTGGTGAAATAGGTGCCTAGCTGTCCTACATTTCCATTCTTGCCCTTTACCAATCTATATTCAAAATTGAATTAAATCATAATTTAAAAGATGACTATGGCATCCCTTTACTTAAAAAAAGCATGCATGTTTTCTCATTGTCATTAAGATAAAATATAAATTCTTTAACATGACCTACAAGCTGTTATAATTAATCAGTCTTCCACCTACCTTTCCAGTCTTAACTCTTACTCCCCTCTTCCTTGAGCCATCCTGAACTTTCCTTTGTTCTAATATATGTGGCTATCTCACCACCCCAGCCCTTGCATATAGCTGACTCCTCTACCTGGAACAAGATTCTATACATTCATTTATTTTTTATTTATTCAACAACTATTATGAAGCAAAGACTTGCTATTTGCAACTCTTATTATAATATACGATTATGGAAAGCCTACTCCATACTAGGTATAGGAAATAATTCAATGATGAAAACAGGCATGGTTTCTGTCTTAATAGAGCTTAAGGTCTACCATGGAGAACAGTCACGAATCATACAGTGAAATGAGAGTTATGGCATGAAAAGTATAAGGTGATGTAGGATCAAATGTCAGGGTCACCATACTTAATTTAGGAGTCAGTGGAGGTTCCCTGAGGAAGTACTGTTGAAGCTAAAATCTGAAGGGCGAGTAGGTGTTAGTTGTGGTAACAGAAGAGTGTGGAGGGAGGAGGCAGTGGGGGAAGTGGTGGAAGGTACGTTCTAGTGACACAGTTAAAAGGAAAATATACAAATATTAAGAAAAAAATAGCCTTTCTTTATTATAAGCATAAGATATTGAGAACAGATATATTTGTTGAATATATTTTGTTGATAGCCTGTCTTGCCAGGGAAAAAAATTCGTAAAGTTCTCATTACCCTTTGTTGATAACTAAGTTCAGGTGGATCCTCCTTTCATAGGTGCTGTTGTAACTAAAAGAATAAAGAAGAAACATCTTGGATGAGAGAAAGGGTCTAGATATCAGGAATCTGGTTACGTCCTGACTTTTGCTATGACCTTCACCAAATGACTTACACCTGTACCTCTGCTTTGTCTTTTGTAAAAGGAGGATGATAATATCATTCAGTTTAACTTATAGCGTAGGATTGAATAAAGATGGTGCAAATGTATAAGTACCATACTATGGTCAATGACCTTTTTTTATAGGCATTTCAAGAATATTAAACAGTTTCTCAAATTCTGACAGTTCTCTCTATATTAGTAGCAACTCAAATTCATTTTTCTTCTGACTTCTAGTTGTATCAATAGGGCTGCATTTCGAATTCCACGACATGTAGAGAGCCCTCTTCATCACCCTTTAAGAGGAACCGATTTGGATCATATCTCTTTCAAAAGACCCAACTGTTCAAAGCAAAAATATTTTGAAGTAGAAAAACTAAAAAATCCAGTTATTTTGCAATCATCAAAAAATGGGATACATTTCTGCCATGATCAAGTCTCAATTCCTTTATTTTTTATAGCGAAACTAATCTGATCAGTCCTTTCTTACTTTTCTATTTAAACTTGCTATCTGATTTCCCAGTGGTGGGTTTATGGACAAATATAGCAACAGAAATGCAAAGAAATTTATAATGAAGTATAATTTCTGCATACCTAATAAATAAGAACTTGCACGTACAAAAAAACAACCAACAATTTCTAGCTTCACATTATCTTCTTATGTAATAGGGCAGACCCATGAAACAAAACATTGTTAGTTATGGGTTTACTTTGCCAAAAACTTTTATTCATCCCTGAAAACATCTTAGCTACAGTTAAGTATATAGATGTCAAATATCTCTATCACAAACATTAATCTTTTTCCTATATGTTTCTATAGCCATAAATAGGAATAATATCGACTCCCTTTCAGAGTAAAGGGAAAAGCACATTACAAAATATTTTACTAATATTGAGAACTGTGCAAGTACTACTTTACAGAGATGAAGAGTGAGTTTTTAGTTCTGAATGCCACTTCTCTTTTTGTTTATATTCTTTCTTTCTCTTTTTTCTTTGGATTTCAAAATATAGGAGCTCTATTAAAGACATCTAATTTTAAAGTTCTGTTTGGGTCTTGTTAAAAATTTTCTATTACAAATTTCAGGCCTCTTAAAGAAACTTTGATAATTTTATTACATTAATTATTTTTGTATTATTGCAGAGAAAATTTTAAAAGCCATTTAAAAGGAGAAAATAGTTCACGGATAACTGTTTCCTTTAGAGATGGGAATAGAGCTCTTAAGGAAATACGTATTGAGGAATCTCATTTAGCTGATGGCCAATTTAATTCTAATCTCTGTTAGTATGTATTTGAAGGAAATAGAGTTCACGGAATTATGGAGTCAGAAGATTTGTGAGCACTTCTTCCTGTCTTTGGTACAGTGCAAAGGAACTGAGGAATGTGGCGTTTGCAAGAGGAACCAGGAATGTAGCGTTCAAGTCTCAACTCTGCCACCCACTCTCCATGTCACTTAAATCACTTAAGGAAGTCAGCCTCTGAACATGAGTTTCTCACTTGTAAAGTAAAGATAATGATGCCTTTCTTATAAGCTTGTTATTAGGAATAAGTGACATAACATATATGAAAAGGCCTGGTAAACCGGAAACTGCTCTCCAAAAATAAATTACAAAATTTATCACAAGCTCAAAGTTTCCCACAAGAGAGATTCCACAAAAAATAGTTTAATATGTATTTGTGGTCTTCTTCTTGCTTCCTTTTCACATATATATCTGCTAAAACCTCCCTTAAGTTATAAGCTCCTAAAGCCACAGTAAGCACACCATATCCTCTTTCCCTTTTTCTCTCTGGATTACACATAACTAATTGACACTCAAAAGGCTTTGTTGACAGATATTCTCTTCTTCCCCAGTTCCGATATCAAGCAAACAGTCATGACTGTCAAAGAGTCTCCTTTCACCTATTCTGTATCTTAACCTCCCTGCTGTAATCCAGGCTTATTTCCACATATTCTCTTCTCTAAGCTCATGGAGAATTGGCAGGTCAGCATCCACTCAACAAAAGCCTTTATCACTGTTACCAAACTCTATTCAGCTGTGAGACAGAATCCTTAGTTCTCAGTCTAAATCTGTCCCTCTTGCAATCCAAAGCAAGCAGAATTAACGATATCCTTAGCCCCAGGAAGAAAGAAAGGAGGAGTACCTGCTGGCTCGCTAAAGATTCCTAGAGCTAAGGAGTTCCAGAGGAAAGCTCATCCCTGTCTGAGCAACGGAGAGGAATAAAGTACATCAACATAGAATGATTAGAGGAAATACGGACATAGGAGAAAAGAAGAACAGGGGTGAAGATATCAGAATCAAACGAAAGTGAAAGTAGAGTGTTCCCAGGGCACTGACGTTCCCTTAGAAGAGATGCATCCTGATGAGATGCTCTGGTCTACCCTGATGCTTGAATAAAAGTCTTTATTTAATAGGTAAGTTGGCATTAGCTCCTAATAAAACACTTTTAAAAGCGAAGGGGTGCTGCGAAAGGGATGGCTACCTCTCAGTCCCCCTCCTTGGATCCTATAAATGTGCCTCCCTGAGCAGCGCTCTACTCCACGTAGTTCTAATATTCTTTCCCCCGAGATTTTTAATAAGCAGGCCCAGTTCAACGCACCTTTTAGGTTTAAGAGAGGAATATTTTTAGTTTAAGCTACCTCACCCAATCCTTACCGATATGATGTGACTTTCATTAAACAGCGCTAGGAGGGCTCACTCAATCCTCAGGCTCAGAGTAAACACGTGTGCCCGCAGCCAGCTCCGGCGCGCCCTGTGTTTCAGCACCGCCGCCTCTGGATAGCGCCTTGCTGGCCGGCCGGGTCAGGGCCTCCCATCCGTCTCTCATCCAACCCCAGCCCACTACCTCTCCTCTTCTCCTCATTTCCCTCAGTGCTAGAGAAAAAAAAAATACCACCATCTTCTAACCTCTCCTCAATTCCGGCTTCTAAAGTGACCTCCGTGTCCCTCCCTCAGGGTCTAAACTCGCACACCCCCGCGCCTTTGGGTCTTACAGGAGCAGCAGCGAAGCCGCGTCATTTACCCACTGGTGGCCCAAGATCTCCAATAGGTATCGATCACCTTTCTCTTGCCGCTGCTGAATGCCAAACAAGCAGCCAGGAGCCCCCCCCCCCCCCCTTGCTCCTTCTCCTTCCACGCCCCAAAGCCTCCAAGAAACAAACGCGTGATGATGCGCCCTCCACCCACCCCCCAACACACGCGCGCACACACACACATACAATCGCAAGCCGCAAGCTTTCCGGGTGCCATTGTCACCCTGGGCAGAGCCTCAGCCAACTTGGGCCCCCATCCATTAACACCGGCTCGCAAAGGGCCGCCCGCAGCGGCCGCCCCGCCCCCTCCCCTTCCTAGGCAGCGGGTCCTGGCAACCAAGCCCAGACTGGCCAGGCCCCCCCACCCCATTCACTCAGCCATCCACCTCGCGCAGGCAACACGCGGTCCACAGCCCTCAAACATTCGCCCCTGGGCCGCCCTGAACCATCAGCCAAACCCTAAATTAATCTCTTTGAAGCCTCAGCTCTGTTACTAGTGTGTTGTGTGTGTGTGTGTTTGTGTCTCCGAGGCATATACATCATTTAACTCCTTCGAGCTTTCCGCCTATCCTAAACAAACAGCACGTTATCTCCAACCCCCTCCTCTGTTCTCCACGCCCAGCCTCTGCCCCCATCCCGATTCTCACCAGCCAAACAGCCAAACCACCGCACCACCGCACCCCAGTTCTCGAACCTCGACCTCCCGCCCAGCCCACACCAACACTCACTTCCAGCCCCTCCCCTCCCCCACCTCTTGGCCCCCTGCGAGCGGGGTCGGGCCCGAGCAAGTGACGCCTCGGAAGCGCAGTCTACGTCCCCTCCCAGGAGCCAGGAATAGAGGGGCTGACCTCCCACCAGCGAGATCAGCCTGCTCACCCCTCCGGAGGGGCACACGCCTTACTGTTCAGTCGCCCTGGAAAACACAGGTGCCGGAGAAAGAAGAGAGGAGGAAGCAGCCTCCGGGGGTGGGCGGGAGGACTCACCGAACATCTGAATGTGCCCTTTGGTGATGGGATTGAAGCTGCCGCAGGCAAGCAAGATAACGTGGGTCTTGGTGGTCTCGGTCATGATGTGGGTGGGTCCCTCGCCCTGGTCCAGGGGTCGCCTCTCTTTTTGTGTCTCGATGTGTCTGCAGAGGGAGAAAGGAAGGCGAGGCTCCGGTGGTGGATGCTGTGGACTCCGAGGAGCCGCTCTAGACGCAAACCGCGTCACTCCCCGCCTCCCCTTAACGCTTGCAGCTCCGGCAAAATCCGAGACCGCTTTTGTGTTGCTCTGCTGGTTCCCTCTCTTTGCTTTCTAGCTTCTTTCGCGTCTCTCGTCCTGGTCTCCCACCACTCCCTTTTTCTCGCCCCCACCCCTGTTCACTCCTTCACACTTTCTTCCTTAGTGTTTATCTACAAGGGAAGACATGGTACCCAAATCCAGAACCATGAATACTTACAGCATGGTGTGAGCTCTTTATATCTCTTACCTCCTTCTGATATAGTTTGCCTCCTTGTCGCCAACATTCTTCTGTCCACATCTACTTTCTCTAACATTTCCAACGCCAAAAATGTTTGGTCTTAAGAACTGTTTTCTTTCTTGCTTCTTTGGATTTTTAAGTGAGAAATGATCACTGTTCATTTCAAGAGTGTTCATTTCTGCCTTTCTTTTTCCCCTTATCTGATGATTTTGAACTATTGAACTGAGCCACATCTTGACCTAGTGGTTGCCAAAAATAGCAGGAACCTGAATCTTTCCCCTGGAGTGAGTTGAAATAATGCTATCAGATTGAGAGAAGATGGATGGGGCCAAGTTTCTAAAGCTGCCTTAGAAAACTATTTTGATCTTACATAAGCTATCAAAGTTGAGACAAAGATTTACCCATTCAACAAGTATTTCTTGAGTGCTTGCTATGTGTTTGGCTCTGTTATAAATCCTGCTGATAAAAGCAAAGTCCATGTCTTCGTTGAGTTTACATTCTACTGGAGGGAGATAGACAATAAACAGAGAAGGAAAATATTAGATGGCAATTGTGCAACACACAATAAGTGAATGCAATTCACTCTCTGACAGAACAAAGGTGAGTGGAGGAGAGGGGGTTATTTTAAATGAGTAGCTAAAGAAGGCCTCTCTGGGGAAATTTAAACTAAGATTTTAATGACAAGGAGTTGCTAACACAAATATTTTGGGGCTGGGAAGGGCTTAATATACTCACAGAAATGAAAGAAGGCCGGTGTGACCAGAACGCATGAATAAGCGGAAACATGCTAGGAGAGAAGATTGGACTGGTGGTGAGGACCTAGTCAAGTAGGGCTTGTAGGCTAGGGTAGGTTTGGAAGGCAAGGAACTCATTTAGGAAATTCTGCTGGTAGCCTTGGAAGTGGAGCTGTCCTTGGTCTAGGATTTATAGAGGTGAAGTTGATGAGAAGCATATGGTCTCAGGATAAGTTTTGTAAATAGACTTTACTGTCTTTGTAGATGGATTGGATGTGGAGGATGAGGGAAAGAGACATCTAGGAAAATGTCTTTGAAATTTGACTTAAGCAAATGAGTGGACTGAGACTCAGAAAGATCGAGAAAGTTTGAGGGATGACCAAGTGTTCTATTCTGATACAATAGATAGACTTAATAATTCTTTTATGTAATTGAGATATAATTGACATATATCATTGTATTAATTTTAGGTGTACATAATAATTCTGAACTTAGAGATCCACAAGTATAAAATTTACCTTTGCTGGGCTTTATGTTCTTGGATAAGTTACTACCCTATATTAGTGGGTTGGTCTTTGTTTCTTATCCAAGGGCATGTGGTAGGTGTGCAGTACATATTTGTTAAATTATGCTGAATAGCAATCAACCCTAATAGGCACAAACTTTCTAGTTTAAGTACAAGAGTCCTAAGAATTGATGTATATTTACAATGGGGTTTGTAGCTTCCCTGACTTAGGATGCAAATTAGTGGGGTAGAAACAGCAAGAGATGTTGAAGGGAGGCTGGTGTGGGTATGCAACTCTTACATTTACTAGCTGGGCAATTAACGTAATTATAGTGGAGCAATAAATATTTATTGAGTGTCTGCCACGTACCAGGCACTTGACTTAGGGGCTGTGAACAAAAAAAAAGTCCCTGCTTTAATAGAGCTCAGATTCTAGAGGAGGACAACAGACTATAACAAAAGGAATAAACATAGTGGTAGTAGGTGCCATAAAAGAAAAATAGAGCAGGGTAAGAAGAAAAGGAAAGGGAAATCCTCTTTTATTTTAGGTGGTTAGGGATGGCCCCTCCAATAAAATGGTATTTGAGCAGGGACTGGAAGGAAGTGAAGGAATGTGTCATGTGAATATCCGGGGAAGAAATACCTGGCAGAACAGTAGGTGCAAAGAGTCTGAGGAGCAGGAATGCTTGGGCGTGTTCAACAAGGATGCCCTATGGCTGGAGAAAAGAGAGTGGGAAAGTGGTAGGAGACAGATCAGAAAAGTATGACAGATCTCATCAGGCCTCGTAGGCCCTGATTAGGGCTTTGGCTTCTTCACTGAGAAAGAGAGGAAGTCAATGGAGGGTTTTGAGTGGAGAAGTGATGTGAGCTGGCTTGTACTTGAAGAGCATCAGTTTGTCAGGAGATATAAATTTTGGAGTCATCAGTAAAGTTTCATATTTAAAACCATAGGATTAAATGAGGTCACCTATGGAGTAACAGATATGTAAAGAAGAAAAGAGGCCCTCAGATTCAGCCCTGGGGCACACCAAATTACTAATAGTAGCTAACATCCACTGAGTATCACTGGAAGCCCAGGCACCATAAGCCATTTACAGATGTTAATTCATTTAACACTCACAATAACTCTAACTTCATATACTTTTATCCTATTTTAGTGATGAGCATAAAGGAGCACAGAGAAAAGAAATAAGTGGTCCAAGTTCGGATAGCTAGTATGTATGGAGCCAGATTCAAACCCTGGTAGTTTCTATGGAAGCCTCTGCTCTTGATCCAAGGCTGCTATCTCATCTTGTTTCACTGCTAGGCTATACCAACCACTTTCGCAAAGATGAGGATAACTATACCCACCAAGCCACAGAGATGTGAGGATTGCTGATAATGTACACAGGACACTTTGCATATAATAGATGGTCAATTCGTGATACCTCTTTTATAGAAGAATGGGACTTCCTAGCAGAGGTTTGAAGAACAGACTGAAAATTGCCTTACCAAGTCTTTAGGTTTTCCCTTTTTTATCCAGGAAAAAGGGAAGAGTTGGCAACAAAATTCAATGTAATCTGCTGGAATAACTGGACATTCACTCAATTCTACAAATTAATTTTAACAAAAAGACAGAAAAAGGGGCTGGCCCAGTGGCATAGTGGTTAAGTTCAGCACACTCAGCTTCGGTGGCCTGGGTTTGCAGGTTCAGATCCCAGCCTGAACCTACACCACTTGTCAAGCCATGCTGTGGCAGCAACCCACATACAAAATAGAGGAGGATTGGCATGGATCTTAGCTCAAGGCCAGTCTTCCTCAAGCGAAAAAAAGAGAAGGATTGGCAATGGATGTCAGCTCAGGGCCAATCATCCTCACCAAAAAAAAATGTCCAACTCAAAATTCCCACATGGAATAGTGGTCAGTAAATATTTACTGATGAATTAAGTATGAAAATCTTTTTACCAGTCCAGAGAATAACAATGAAATGTGAATTTGTTATACAATGTGACAAATATGTTTTTAGTCTTGTGGGTTATGTCTTAAGCAAGAGTTTAAATTCTATAGATTAGATTAATTGGTTGTGATTCTAATTGTCTCCTGTAATTTTCTTTATGGTTATCTCTAATTTGTGTATACCCAAAGAGGGCTCTGGAATCGGAATATAAAAACATGGAGAGCGAGTCCTGGTTCTGGCATTTGCTAATTGTTTGGCTTTGGGCGAGTCTTTTATTGCTAAGACTATTTTGTCAACTGGAAATACCATAATACATGCCCTGTGTTCTTCACAGGGGTGCTGTATGGATCAAGTAAAACCATGTGTGAGGAAATGACTTTTTTAAAAGCATGTGAGCAGCTTTAGGTCAAACTCCACAGTTGCTACATACAAAACATCTATTGTACTTAGGTGTTTAGTTGTTTCTATTGATGGCTTTGTCAAGGATGTTTCTGGAAGTTCCAATCTTAGAGGGTAATGGCTTTGGAAATGTGTCAATAGTGTATATATCAAGTAATGAAAACAAATACCCAAAAACATACTAACAACAAATTCATTTTCAGTGAAGATTCCAAGGCTGGTTCACATAATACAGAAATATGAACATCAACTCTTGTGTAATCCATGTCCCTTAATATATATAGTGATCTATTCTCAGGGGTGCTTATTTTAATTTAGATCATATAATTTGGTCCAATATTTCAACTTTCTAACAGCTGGGTTATTGCTTTAGGCTGAAAAGGAACCAGAGTCATTCTTCCATAGTAAGTTTTGCAGTCTGCTCCAGCCAGTTCACTTTCGAAACGGCTCAGGGGAGACAGTCCAAGCCAGAGCTTTCCCTGCTGTAAACATCTTTTCTGATGGGCAGGCTTAAGTGTCTTCTGGGTCTGATTTGAAATGTGCATTTGTGAAGTCTAGCAGAGTGGGGACGTATGCTCAATTATCTCCCTATTTCCCTATTCCACATTAATCATCCATTTGCACCACAAATCAGGGTGAAACCATTCCATGTTATAAAGCTGAGTTGCAAAGTAATATTAGAGATCACCTTTTTTAGGAAGAGCAAAAAGACATACACAGAGATGTGGGTCCCTCAGTTCCCAGGGTCAAGTCAGATACTGAATATTTATTTTCTGTTTTCCTGGTAAAAATATTATTCTGAGAAAACCATGACTCTGGAATTCTCTACAGTTCTTTACATTGATATAGTTCTCTCTCCTTTGTTTTTTCCACTTCTCTTCAAGATAACCATCTTCGGAGACACAGCTAAAATGATTGGCATTTCTTTCCCCATCTTCCGCGCAAGCAAATATTTTTACATCTGTGGAGTGAAATATGTCCCTAGATCAAGATCCTCCTTCCTCCAGCTCTAAATCCCCAAAATCTCACTCAGAATTATATTTTCTCTAATTATTCAAATCATATTTCACAAATGAAAGATATTTCCAGATTTAAAACCCGGTTATCAATTATATATAGCAATACTTCTGGCACCACAGTGAAAGGAAAACAGTACACAGGTCTTTATAACCAATAAGCATTGTACACCATTAAAAATAGGGAATTTCTTCAGATAACTCAGATATCTGCTAATTTCTTCATCATGGCTTCTTTCAGATATATGGGGGAGGGACATGTACAAATTATTATTTTCACCTTGAGACTGAAGATCTCACTACTTCTCATAAAAAGCTTGCCCAAGAGCAGAAATAGGAGATAGACAAGTCAGTTCTAACAGACTTGGAAAGAAGTATAATTGATTAAGAAGTAAAATTATTCCCTGAAATGACATCGGAGAATATCTCTGCCTCCCTCCTTTAAGTCACCCAAATGGAAAACACATTTGGCTCCAGGGAGCATTAAATAAAGGATAGGGAACATAAAATACAAAATATTTTTTCCATGACGTCAATACCTCACAATTTGGTTAAGTCCGATCTACCCCAGAATTTCCATCCCATGACTCCCTAAACTTATGAGATGTGGAAAATAACAGTGCAGCAGAGCCACTCGAATAACTTGTCAGTGATAACTAAACTAATTTCAGAGGAAATGGAGGCATAAAACGAATCTGCACCAATTGGACCTCCTAACTTTAATCTTCACAACCTGTGTTCATTCCGTTGCTAGAGTTGAGGTGGCTCAAGGTTGACAGCTGTATGTTTTTAGATTTTATAAGTTGCTTGTATTACTCAGGACTATTTCAGATATTCATAACAGAAACCCTTTTCAAACTAGCTTAAGGTGAAGACAGAATTCATTGAATTTATGTGATTGGGAAGTTGTTTCATACTCTTTTATGAGATGGTCAGCTAGGTGGGGCCACAAGAGGAGACTCAGGAAAACGGAGAGGCTCAGGAAAACAAAGTTTATTATCTTCCCAGGTCCTAGAGACAGGAGGCATGACACATCACGCAGGGCCACATGGGAACACAAGGGTGGTCAGGAGGCAGAAGACAGGAAGTTGTGGTGGGGAGGCCTAGGCCATGGCCTTTGTTGAGGTTTCCACACGAAAGGCAAGGCAGGACAGGGTATACAGTTTAGGATTGGCTAGTTTGAATAATTTTGGAGGGCTTTGGGCTATTGGGGTGGTCGCTAGTTGCCTGGCAGCTGGCCCTAGGATGATTGCTGGCAGAAGAATATTGCCTCCTGGAGTTTATGGGCCAGATGAAAGAGGTCTGGCTCTGGATTAGTTTGCATATCAAAGACATGCTCTTTGCTGGGCCCTTTGCCGTCTCTAGGAATTGGCTGCCTCAGGGCGGGGCACTGTCTCCCTATATATTTATAAACAGAAGTTTAAAAGATACATCTAGCTTCAGGACCAGCTGTATCCAAAAGTTCAGATATCATCCAGACCCCTGTCTTTCTCTCACTGTCTCTCAGTTTACTTTCCTTTGTGATTACTTTTTCAGATGGGTGCTCTCCATATCAAAGCAAGGTGGCCGCTGGCAGCCTCCAGTTACATTGTCCTTACAAATCGTAATCCCATTGAAAGAGGGCACATCTTTCCCGGGAGTGCCAGTAAAAGTCTCAAGGAAGACTCTGATTAGTCCTGCACTGATCATGTGCCCATCCCTCATCAATCACGGTGACTAGAAAGAGGAAGTATTCTAATTGACCAAACCTGGGTCATTTGCCCATGTTGGGCTTGAAGGGGAAGGGAAACAGGAAGGAGGCCAACTGTACTCAAACTACTTGGGTGTGCAGGATTGTTCTAGAACAGAGTGGAGAAGCTTGGCAAAATTATGCCGCCAACGTCCCTATAAGAAGAAAATATATAGTGTAGACATAAAGTGAAACAAGCTGATTGAATCCAAGAAAATATCTTGTTAATATTCAGAATTTAAACTCCTTGTAGGAAGTAAGCTAAGACTTAATGATTTTAGTGGGAGGGTAGGAGCTGGTGGGAAAGGAGCAAAGCTTTCTAAGGTAGCCCTGGATGATCTAGGATGCTTGTGCTGTAGCTTTCAAGGACTGAGGGTTGAAAATACTCTCTTGAGAATGAGAGCTTAATACTGAGTCTAAGATATCCTTGCTTGGCTTCTAGAAGTTTCTAAATTCCTTCAGTCTCTATCTCCCTCTTCTCACCCCTGCCCTCTCTCTCCCATCCTCTGTCTATCTCTTTCTCCTCCCTTCACATGATCTGTTGTCTGTGCCATGTATCAGCTTCATCCTTCTCTCCACATAGCAGTTTCTCTGAAAGGTTCTTGGTTCCTGCTGCTCCATAAGAATGATTTGGGTTTTCATGGCCCAAAGTATGGCACAGGCTATACATGGCCTCCAGTTCCCAACATCCACTTACCTGAGTTTCTGTGTCTTGGGACAAACTGTAGAGAGAGAATTCTATTAGCTCAGCTTGAGTCATGTGACTATCTTGGTCCACTCACCAGGGAGCAAAAAATAGGTCTGCCTCTGCCCACCTCATCAGTCCGGGTTATTAGGGGGCACTGTCCCACTTCTAATACTCTAAACACACCCCCAAATTAAACACCACAAAAAACAGACTCAGGAGCTAGAAGAGGAATGGTAATGATGGTGTGGCATGAAACTTTTTATTACCCCTAAGATGGCTCTGAGAGAAGTAGCTCAGATCAAAAAATTAGCCCAACAAAAGAATGGACGGTGATCACTAAACTACACTGCAGAATTTGAGGGCCACCAAAGCAGAAGCCAAATGCAAATACAGTCACTGCTCCATCTTTTTTCCCACATGGCCCTAAATTTGCAATATTAAAATCTCCACTATGTTAAATAACTAACATGGGGCATATGCTTCTGGAGGCCACTGTTACAGCACTGATCTGTTGCCTACAAAGATAACTTTGTTGAGATTTTTTTTTTAAAGATTGGCACCTGAGGAAACTACTGCCAATCTCCTTCTTTTTCCCTGTTTCTTTCTCCCCAAATCCCCCCAGCACATAGTTGTGTATTTTCAGTTGTGGGTTCTTCTAGTTGTGGCGTGTGGAAGACTACCTCAACATGGCCTGACGAGTGGTGCCATGTCCACACCCAGGATCTGAACCAGCAAAACCCTGGGCCGCCGAAGCGGAGCTCACGAACTTAACCACTTGGCCACGGGGCCGGCCCCAAGAGATTTTTGTTTCTTAATTTAAACGAATAAAGAAATGAATAAAGGAAAACAAAGAAGGAGAATAGTTTAAAAAAAGCATACCTTACTTTCTAGCCAATTAATTCCCCAATACTTCCAGAACTGTTCCATTTTTCTTTCTCTTTCTGCTACTACACAGGTTCAGGACACCTTTTTCTCTCTAATTACTGAAGAGTTCTGGCTGGACTTCCTGCCAGTAATCTTTCCCTTCTCTTAGCCATTTTTCATACTCTAGCGAAAGGATTTTTTTTTCCTAAAATATACATCAGATCATGTCACTCTCTGGCTTTGAATCCTTCAGTGGCTTCCTGGTGCCCTCAGAATAAAATTCCAACTCCTAAAAATCTTGCAAGTCCCTTCATGATCTGGCTCCTAATTGCCTCCCAACCTCACCTACTCCCTTTACTCCAGCCACACTGAACTTCTTTTAGTCATCAAACGTGGCCTGTTCTTTCCAAGCTGACAAATACCAACCCAGAATTTACTTACTTTACTTCCTGAGACTTCTGTGAGCTCCCTAGGTCTCACGTGATACCTCTCCTCACATGTGCTGTTTTTCTTGCGTCATAAGACTATCCCAGTGTCCTGTATTGTGACTGCCTTTTGATTTGCTCATACCCATCATCAACATTTATTCAGACACTACCGTGTACCAGGCAGTGTGCTTAGCACCCTACATACATTATCTCATTTAATTTTCACTACATCTCAATTAAGGCAGTTCTTGGATTGTACCTTTCTCACAGATGAGGAAACTGAGACTTAGGGAAGTTAAATAACTTGTTCAGGTCACACAGCTAGTAAGTGGTAGAGGCAGGCTTTTAACCTGGGCAGTCAACCAGACATTTCTAATACCCTACTCTCCCAAAACCTCCATGAGAGGAGGAAGAGCTTCTGTCTTGTTCACTATCGTATCACTGGCATCTATCACAGTCTGACACACAGCCAGGGTTCAAAAACTATTAGTTTAATAAACCTGAGATGACTTTTACTTATGGCTGACTCCACTCTCTGTGCATAATTTTTTATTCCTATTCTGAGTTAGATGTCTTAAAAATTGAATAAAAGGACTGCCCCAAATGAATCCCAATGGGTATTTGTAAAGCCTGCAACTATAAGGTCTACGTACCTTTTCTTTCCCTCTCTCCTCATTGTCTCTTTTATTTTTTATTTATTTATTTTTTGGTGAGGAAGATTGGCCCTGAGCTAACATCTGTTGCCAATCTTCCTCTCTTTGCTTGAGGAAGACTGTTGCTGACCCAGCATCTGTGTCAATCCTTCTCTACTTTTTGTATGTGGGACACAGGCACAGCATGGCCCCATGAGCGGTGGGTGGGTCCACTCTGAGGATCCAAACCCATGAATCCCTGGCCACCTAAACAGAGCACACAAACTCAACCACGACACCACTGGGCCAGCTCCTCAAGCTCACTTTTAGACATGGCTGTGTTGTTCATTCTGTAAGATACAAAGTCATTCCCTTGAGCAGGTTGTTGTTAGCAGGAAGGAGGAATTCATTTGCAAACCCTCTATGCATGTTCCCAAATTTTAGGGCCTTGAAAGTTAGAAGCAATATTTCCCAGACTCCCTTGCAGCTAGATTTCAGGATATTAATTAGATTCTACCAGGACAGTTCCTTTGTCTGAGATTTGGAAGGCGGAAGTGAGGTGAAAGCCATCTTGCTATTGTTGTTGCTGCTAAGCAACACTGTAGATGTGTGTTTGAAGCCAGAACCCACATTCTAGCAGTCCCCAAAGTCATGGGCGTTGAGAGGCAGTTTGGCAGCCAAGCTCTGGACTGCAGGTGTCATGGTGTGCCTTTGAAATCTAGAGTCCAAAGGTGGCTCCTACCTTCAGGGTTTTTTTTTAGCTCTTCCAATGAATTTTGCAGGCACTTAATTCCTTGTTTTTAATCCCTTTCTGCTTGAAATACCTAGATCTGTTTCTGCTTCCTGACTTGAAACCTGACACACTCCCTTAAATGCTGTATGTATCTGTACCCACTTTTTGTGCAGGCAAGAGCAAATTATATGTAAATGCAGTTATTTTGGAAATGTAAAGATGCAATGAATAAGAAATTGATTGACAGGAATTAGAACAATGGGTGAAAGAATTATAGGTTTGTGTGTGCATGTTTCATGAGCAGGGGAAGGGAGATGGCAGGAAGGATGAATCAAGCAGAATGATAGATGATGACAAGGAGAAGAGAGAGAGAAGGATGAGCAGAGAAGCCTAGGGCTCCACAAGGGGCTAGCAGAGCAGAGTTGGAATTAATAATAAGTTATTAGTATTATTAAGAACTTGATCCAATAACTGTTTATGTGTGTAGAGCCATTTAGAGCTCACAGTGCTCTCACATGTGTATTCTATTTGATCATTACAATGAATGATTCTGTGAGCTAAGCCTTTGCAAATCCTGTCACAGATTTTTCATATGAGGAAAGAAAGCAAGGCTCAGGAAGTTTAAGCAACTTCCTCAAGGTCACAGCTAGTAAGTGACTGGATCAGAACCTTGATTCCAAATTCAAGTGTCCTCCTCCAGGCAGCTAGCTATAGAAATTACTTTAAGAATGAGGGAGAATTGAAGAATTTAGACTGTCGAGGATGATAGGCATGCTATTTTAAATCTGAACACAAAGGCTCTAGGACCCACTTATGAAGATGTTTGCCTTTCTCCAGTTTAGGAGGTGTCTTTCTTTGTTCTTTCTCAGCCACTAGTCCCTGAGAGGCAGAGCCTGAGTGGCCTGGCAGTAGAACTGAGGAGAAAAGTGGATTCAGTCTCTATACTAGGTAGGTAAAATTTGGCATTTTATAAATAGTTTTCGTTTGATGCTCCCATGTTGTAGTAAAGTCACTCTTGCACTTAAAAGTCTGGCTGAGTTCTTATTACTCATCACACAGAAAGGCACTGGGGTGAAGTAAGAGACTAAGGTTTGGTTCCACGGTCGCATTAAAGACCAGGCACCCTTTGAGCGCTCCGATCGTGATTTACAGTAAATGGGACGCCTTCTTTGCAGAGGCCCCTGGTGCTGTGTCTACCTTCCACACAGCCTGCTCTCAGCTCTCACACTTCCTAGCATCTCAGTTGATCCTACTTAAAGGTGCAGGCAGGCAAGGTGTCTTTCTTGAGGGACAGAGAGCGCTGTCTCCACTGGGACAGTGATACACAAACAGCTGCTCAGAAGTGGAGTGAGAGAGGGAAGGAGGAATAAGCTGTCATCTAGGGGAACAAAAAGAAGTTGGCTCTATGCTATTTTTTCCTCTGTCTGGGGGACATTTCAGGAGGAAAAGAAGACAGTCCTCTGTCCCTAGAGTGACTGGCACCATGATAAACATAGATGCATCTGGTCCTGACCTCGATATTGTGGCAAGGGGAAAATACTTTCTTAGGGAGACTATAGGGCTTCCCCAACTTTTTCCAGGTGTAATGGCATATGCCCAAGACGAGCCCATCTCAGCAAATGCAGGCAATAGCCACTTTAGGATTAGCTGGGCTTCAGGTTGCCCTGGGTAGAGGAGAAAATGCAAGAAGTAGGAAGGGAGGGGCTCACCTTGCCTACACCTGTCTGTCAAGAAAGAGGACCTAAAAGGGATTTAAAGAAGGCAAGAGGAGTTTGAAAGCTACTGTTTGCGGATAGGTGTGTGCAGCAATTTTAAAATTACTGGTAGATGCCTTCTAGAAAGAGAAGTGCAGAGGACCCTATGGAACATTGGAAATCCATAAAAATATACTCTCAGTCTTTTTTTCCCCAGCTTTATTGATGTATAACTAACAAATAAAGTTGTGTATATTTAAGATGTACAACATGATGATCTGATATACGTACACATTGTAAAATCATTGCCATAATCAAATTAATGAATTCATCCAATACACCCTCAGTCTTAAAGCTGACAGATGACCATGTGGCTATTTGAACTGAAGGTGAAAAGATGTCCTTAGAGGTCCCAAGCTCTGGAAGTTCGGAGATTTCATTTTGTAAAGGTGAGGAGGGTGCATTATATAACTCACATTTACGGCTGCTTTTCATTACTGTTGTTATCTTAAACAGCCCTTGTGCACACATCCACTAGCCTACACGGTCAGATTTCACCCCTGTGGATGGGAGCTCTTCTCTGTCTCCACACCAGCATAGGAAACGTATTTTTAAGAGAAGGAAGGAAAAGAAACTCTCAGGAGAGCTTGAAAGTCAGATGTTTCCTAACTTCTATGCTCTAAACCTGGGCGTGTGGAGATTAGCAGGGACTGTTGTCACAATTTTTCATTTGAGAAAAGGGTCAGAGGAGTCAAAGGATTTGCCCAAGATCATTCAGCCACTGCACGTGGCAGAGCCAGGATTTGAACAAGGGCTGCTGCAGTCCAGGGCCCATTCCTATTCCAAGGCCCCAGGCTGCCTTTTTGAAGAAAGACTTGTGGATGGGGGTACACAACTTCCTTTGTCAATTGCGGGACCATGACGTAAGTGAGGTCTTTTGACTCACAAACATGATAACTAGCTTGGAGGAGGACAGGAAGGCTGCTGTGCCAGCCCACGTTGCAGCCCAGTGACATTTCCAGCTAAAGGCCGAGCACACCAACCTATCCAGAAGTGACTGCCAGCCAGAGTCCCACCAGTCAGAGTTCCAGCGATATATGGGGTAGGTAAGGCAGCACCCACTGCCTACCATCACTGACGCCTTTGTGCTGCTTCCTTCCTCACCCGCCCATCTCTGCTGAGGCCTCCTTCACCTTAGTTTCCCCCTAGTTGTGAGACTTTAAAGTTCTCTGGCTCAGCTGGTCTTGGAATTTCCTTCTAGTTCTAGGATCTCTTAGTCCCGGAGCATGTCTCTCTCGAGGAAGACTTCCTGACGGAAGCTAAGTAAGCACAGGCCAGTTTTGGTGAAAACACTTTAAAGTCTTCCTTTCGGCCCTAAAGGTTACCTATAAGTTGAGGTGGTTTCCAGGATGATTTGAGCAAATTCATGACAGCAAAGGAAGTGTCATTAATGTATAGCAGAGTGTTCATTTCCTCATATAAATAACACTGCAAGGGTACTTTGAAGTAATCAATCTTTATAACTGGAATGATGGGTCTTCTGCTTTCTCAGCCTCTCTGGAAAAATGCAGGAGCCATACTATGGATTAAAATTAAATATGCTACCTATAAGGAGGCAATGTCACAATGCAATGGACAAGGTACTGCCTTGGTGGCTGATTTTGACACATTCTTCTCTCTTCTCTTATCATTATGCTCTTCAGCAAATCCACCTAATCCACACTGAAAGAAAAGGAAGTACTTTTCACATGAGAATGACCCAGATCAGATTTAATTTATCAATCTTGGGAATGGGATTCAGAGGGAGAAAAATGAAGCTTGCTTACACCCTTTCCTAAAAGTTCTGCTGAAATAAAGGGCAAGTTTGCACAAGATGGGGTTTTTCTGAGTATAAGGTGGGGCTTGGTATATTTGTTGTTTGGGGGCAGGGGGTGCGTTTCCAGTGTGTGTGAACCCACGAAGAGGGAAGTGTCTTGCTAAAAGAGCATAAAAGAGTTTACCTGGAAATTTTTGTTGTGAGAGATGTGGATACTATTGAAAATAATACAACTAAGAGAAACCAAGGCAGAAAAGTATACTATAATTAAACTTCATCTATGTAAATCCACGTTTATACAAGAGATAATTAGGGAGTGGTTATTTGATTACTGGTGGATTTTTTGTTTTAGAGAGTCACAAATAGTATTTCTCTAAATACCAAGATCCTAATTGGGCATCCATGTTATAAGATTTAGGAAACTAAGTTATAGTTACATTAAGAAGCCAATATTGTGCTAATTTGCCTAAATTTCCTTTAGTTGCTCCCTTGATTAACCACTCCTCCATCCTACACACAAAAGATAAACATGTTAAACAGGGTTGCAGGGGGAGTGCATAAAAAAACATGCTTAAGAAGCTTGGTGGATCCATTTGTATATAAAGAGTATATTTATCCCAGGGGATTCGTCTTCATTAAAGCTTAAAGCTTCCTCTGAAGGATTCCTTCCTGGCCTTCGCTAGTTAGTCCAGTCCTTACTGATAAGGTCCAGTTTAAAGTGATAGACATATAAGTTACTAAAATTACTCTATTTTTTTTAATATCAAACTAACTCACTTTTATCTTCTTTCCAATTAGTCTGAATGAGTCCAATAATATATAGATTACAAAGTTAGTGAAGAAAGAAATTCCAGAGTCAAAGGAAAAGGTGATTGAGATGCTTTTTGCACACTAGACTTGGAGGTTGCCTTTGAGACAGAAAGTGGAAAAGAGACTTTTCTTTTATGGGCGTGGTAGACACCGTTGGTTGCCAACTCTCTTTGCTTTCTTTAGGCTGTCATTCACAGCTCTCTCTGAAGCCAGTGTAGCAATGTGACCCAGTTCTGGCCAAGGAGACACGAGGGGAAGTCGGCTGGGGTGGGAGGAGGGATTTACTTCTGGGCGTGATTTTTCTTCCTGATCAAAACAGAGATGGGGGTTCAGTATAATTGTATGAGGATGTTATCCTGGAGCTGCAGCAGCGATTTTGTTACCATGACGATCCAAGGATGAATATCCAACACTCAAGGATGTCAGAGTGGAAAGATTAAAAAAAAAAAATCTTTAATGGCATCACCGAGCCACTTCCCAAACCTGGAACCATTTATCTACAGATAAATGTGTCAATTGCTTAAGCCATTCTTTGTCATATATTCTGTGACTTGCAGCTATATGTATCCTGACTGATAGAATAGATTTGGCAAAGGAAAGGATTCTTCAACTAAGGTTTCTGTTACCCCATTTGACACCACTGTGTAAATTAGAAAATGTGCTTCTTCCTCTAGATAGATTTCAGGTCCTACTCCCTTCCTTTGCCACGTGCCCTGGTGCCATTATAGATCATCAATTTGCCTGCTTATGCTACATGGAAGGGCTGCCTCTGTTCAAAGGACTCAGGTTGAAGCTGCCAATTCCAAATAGGAGGAAGAGACTAAGGAGAGTTCCTTTAGCTTTCTGTCACTTGTTGACTTCATTTGATTTTGAGATTGACTGGCTAAAATTTGGGCTGCTGTTATTGTTATTGTTTTTCATTTTACACAACAAATTTGTTTTTTTTTTATTAAGGTTATGAAAGTTAACATCCTTGTGAAATTACAGTTGTACATCATTATTAGTCACGTTGTAGGTACACCACTTCACCCCTAGTGCCCTCCCCCCCCCTTTCCCCTGGCAACCACCGATCAGTTCTCCTTGTCTATATGCTAACTACCACCTATGAGTGGAGTCATACAGAGCTTGTCTTTCTCTGTCTGGCTTATTTCACTCAACATAATACCCTCAAGGTCTATCCATGTTGTTGTGAATGGGATGGCTTTGTCCTTTTTTATGGCTGAGTAGTATTCCATTGTATATATATACCACATCTTCTTTATCCAATCATCAGTTGCTGGGCACTTAAGTTGGTTCCATGATTTGGCTATTGTGAATAATGCTGCGATGAACATAGGGGTGCATGGAACTTTTGGAATTGCTGATTTCAGGTTCTTAGGATAGATACCCAGTAGTGGGATGGCTGGGTCATAAGGTATTTCTATTCTTAACTTTTTGAGGAATCCCTATACTGTTTTCCATAGTGACTGCACCAGTTTGCATTCCCACCAACAGTGTATGAGTGTTCCCTTTTCTCCACAGCCTCTCCAATATTTGTCACTCTTGATTTTGGATATTTTTGCCATTCTAACAGGTGTAAGGTGATATCTTAGTGTAGTTTTGATTTGCATTTCCCTGATGATTAGTGATGATGAGCATCTTTTCGTGTGCCTATTGGCCACCCGTATATCTTCTTTAGAGAAATGTCTGTTCATGTTCCCTGCCCATTTTGTAATTGGGTTGTTTGATTTTTCATTGTTGAGTTGTGTGAGTTCTTTGTATATTATGGAGATTAACCCTTTGTTCGATAAATAACTTGTTTTTAACTATAAATCCAATATTGAATTGTTCATTATTCAATAATGCATCCCAAAATACAATTCTAGGAAAATATTAGTACACCTCTGCTAGCAATCTATTGAAACTGGGCTGACAGACAATATGGAAGGAATATATCTGCTTGCAATATGAAACCATTAGGTGACAGATTATTGAATTCTCCCACTCCTCTATCTAAACTGCTGCTGGAAGCGCTTCTTTTGTGTAGCTAGCATGATGTCATTTAGCCTTCACTTGATGTAAATAAGAACTTTACGTATTAGGTCAGCTGCTATTCATTAGCTGACACTATGTAATTTTCATCATGTTTAATCAAAATTTCAAGCTATTAAATAACTTAAGTCAAAGAATTTTGCTATGAAAATACCTTTCCAATTTATATTATCACTGCGAAAGCTTAGTTTTATCTACATAACTGGTAAAATTAATCAACATGAGCACGGAAATATATGCAGGACAATTATCATTTTGACTTTAAGAAATGTAAATTAATAGGAGTCTGACATGCTTTTCCACTCATTAAATATTATGTGTTGTTACTTTAGGTGTTCATTGGCACAAACTCAGCTAGAAACAAACCTGGGGACTAATACTGTATGACAAGATCTAGAATAATCATATATTAGATGATCATAAAAGATAAACAGAACATTTAAAAAATCACCTTTGAACTCTTAGATGCTTTTGAAAACTTTGAGATAATGCATTTAAAACTTCTAAGCCGACAGCCTGAATAGACAAAATAATCATCACAAGTAGACTCAGATATGATATAGATGTTAGAACTAGACAGGGAATTATATATATATATACAAAAGTATTATACATGCTTTATATGTATAAAGTAAATATAAAGTTAAATATATGAAGTTAGAGGAGTCATACTTCTCAATTTTAAGGTTTACTATAAAGCTACAATAATCAAGACAGTTTGGAATTGGCAAAACGATGGACACATAGATGAATGGAAGAGAAAAGCCTAGAAATAAATTCACTGAAATATAGTCAACTGATTTTTGACAAGGTGCAAAGTTAATTCAACGAAGAAAGGGCATAGTCTTTCTAATAAACAGTGCTAAAACAATTCAACGTACGTATACAAAAAAGAAAAAAACTCAACACAGACTTCACACCTTGTGCAAAAATTAACTCAAAGTGGCTCATATACCTCAATGTAACAAGCTTCTAAAAGAAAATATAGAAATTTGCATCATTTTGGGCTTGGTGATAAGTTTTTAGACATGACACCAAAAGCACAATCCATAAAAGGAAAAAATTGATAAACTGGACTTATCAAACTAAGTTACAAAACTTTGGCTTTGTAAAAAAAAAAGAAAAAAACATAGTTAAGAGAATGATAAGATAAGCTACAGAGCTAGAGAAAATATTTGCAAATCACATGTCCAATAAAGGACTTGTTAGGTAGAATATAAAGAATTCTTATAGGGCTGGCCTGGTGGCACAGCAGTTAAGTTTGCATGTTCTGCTTTGGCGGCACAGGGTTCGCCAGTTCAGATCCGGGGTACAGACATGGCACCGCCTGGCAAGCCATGCTGTGGCAGGTGTCCCACATATAAAGTAGAGGAAGATGGGCACGGATGCTAGCTCCGGCCAGTCTTCCTCAGCAAAAAGAGGAAGATTGGCAGCAGATATTAGCTCAAGGCTAATCTTCCTCAAAAAGAAAGAAAGAAACGAACAAACAAACAAAAAAAGAATTCTTATAACTCAACAAGAAAACAAACAACTGGGGCCGGCCCCGTGGCAGAGTGGTTAAGTTCGCACACTCTGCTTCGGCAGCCCAGGGTTTCCCCAGTTTGGATCCCGGGGGCGGACATGGCACTGCTCATCAGGCCATGCTAAGACAGCATCCCACATGCCACAACTAGAAGGACCCACAACTAAAAATACACAACTATGTACTGGGGGGGCTTTGGGGAGAAAAAGGAAAAATAAAATCTTAAAAAAAAAAAAAGAAAACAAACAACTGAATTAAAAGAAGAAAAAAGACAAGAGACATTTTTCCAAAGAAAATATACAAATGGCAAATAAGCATATGAAAAGCTACTCTAAGTCCTTAATCATTAGGGAAATGCAAATGAAAAGCACAATAAGATAGCTCCACATTATCTATTAGAACGGCTAAAAAAAAATCTTAATAGACAATTCCAAATGCTGGTTAAGATGTGGTACGATAAGCACTCTCAGTCACTGCTTGTGGAAACACAAAATGGTACAGCTGGTTTAACAATTTCTTAACAAAGATACACACATCATATGACCAGCAATCCCAATCGTGAGTAATTACGAAAGTGAATTGAAAACTTGTATATTCAGAAAACTGTAAATGAATATTTATAGTAGTTTTATTCATAATTACCAAAAACTGGAAGCAACTGAGATGTCTCCAAGAGGTGAACAAGTTTTAATAATCCATACAATGGAATACTAGTCAGCAATTTTTTTTTTTTTATTTTAAAGATTTTTATTTTTTCCTTTTTCTCCCCAAAGCCCCCCGGTACATAGTTGTGTATTCTTCGTTGTGGGTTCCTCTAGTTGTGGCATGTGGGACGCTGCCTCAGCGTGGTCTGACGAGCAGTGCCATGTCCGCGCCCAGGATTCGAACCGACGAAACACTGGGCCGCCTGCAGCAGAGCGCGCGAACTTAACCACTCGGCCACGGGGCCAGCCCCTAGTCAGCAATTTTTAAAAAATGAACTATTGATTCACACAACAACATAGATGAATCTTAAATGCATTTGGTAAATGAAAGAAGCCAGACCTAAAAGACTGCACATTGTACGATTCGATATATATGGCATTCTGCAAAAGGCAAAACTATAGAGACAGAAAACACAGATAAGTGGTTGCCAGGAGTTGCGAAGAGGTTGACTGCAAAGCGGTGGCACAAGGCAAATTCTAGGTGATGAAACTGTCTGTATGGTACTGTGATGGTGGATATACAACTCTATGCATTTGTCAACAACCATAGAACAGTACACTTATTCCAACAAGGTGAAATTTATTGTTAAACTAAGAGTGAAATTTACTGTAAGCAAATTAAAAAAATCAACCGGGATGTGGGGGGATTCCAGGATGGAATGCAGACTAACAAATCTAACTGTATTACAAATACACGACATAACCTAACTGAAATGGATGAGGTAAAGGGAGCTGACCTAAGTAAATATGCAAATATGTTTTGACTTTTGACTGGCTACTGTAAGGCCGAAACAAAAGCAACTATACATAAATGCTTTATTTTAGTTGGAAAATTTTTTTCTCACAGGGGTGTAAGTTAGCAATTCTGCAACTACTTTGCATGTATACTAGGGTTGAACAAATAAGGAAACAAATTGTAGCTGATGGGAGCCAGGTTTCTCACTGTCAAAGAAAGAAGTTACAAATAAGCAGAAAAGGCAAGAATGAACGGTGTGGTTCTAGATTAAAGTTGCTGATATCACTATGAATTCACCACGTGCCTGTGTATACACAGGTAGAAAGATACACAAATAAATATAAATTTGTATATACATACGGTTTAGTAAACATACATACATTACCTTGTCTATCTGCTCAAAGGGCCTGGGAGCAATGACACTCCATTAGCAATGAGCACCCAGATCTTGCTTTCCAAATATCATCCTTCAATAAAAGAAACCAAGACTCCTTGAAGAAACGGCTGATTCTATGACTGGGATAAGGAAAATACAAGCCTGGAGGTGCCACAAAGCAAGGAAATGTAAAAAGATTAAAGGACAGGGCATGTTTGGGGGTAAAAAGACCACTCACACATTCTGTGCAATTCTAGAAGACCCACAGGACTCAGCATATAATTGCACTAATGGCTAAAATTTACTCCAAATGGCACAGCAGGGTTACACAGCAGATCTTTAAGGGAAAACGACACATTGGGCAGAGTCTGGAGAAATCTACCCACAGGCTTTCTATACTTTTCCTCCACCCAGGAGGACATACACCAGGTGGGCTCCCTTTTCTGGCAGGGAAAATGCAGTGGCACATGTGTAACCCATTTGAGACTCAGAGTTTAGGGCTTTTATTGGGGGCTAGTCATGTTGCCATTCCATTCCCTGCCTGGCAACTACCAAAATCCCAGGCTCTCAGAAGGGAGCAGGTGTTCAATGCCTTAAGTGGGCAAAACAACCTTACCAGTGTAGAGAACTTTCCATGTCAGAGTCAGGAATTTTTCACAAGCCAAGTTCCCAGATGCCAGCCAAGGGCAACCTTGCAAGCAGGCCTTCTAAAGATATCAGCCTCTGGCCTGCTCTGTTAACTCCTTCCTGTACAGGGCATATCGGAAGGACATAGGAGCCAACCTAAAACCACTCCCATGGCCAAAATTGAAAAAATTTGAACAACAAAATAAATAATAATAGTATTGGGTTATAATTCAAAGAATAAAATAGATATCCATGAGTCTATACTGATATAAATAAATGAATGAAACAAACAAATAAATTAGATGGTAGGGGGACCAAATCTTCCTTACAGAAGAATTCCAAATAAAGAGTGTAGAAAGAATCAGGAAATTGAAAATCACCACGAGAACACCACAGTGATAATGGCTACAAGCAAGATCCCCTAAAATTAGTAGGTGAAACCAAGGAGAAACAGAATATTTGCACTACTTCAAAGTATCTCACCAAAAAGAAAATTTATTAGTCATTGTGGTGGTTTAAACATATGTCCACAAATTCTTTGATACACATACTTCCAGGACGCGAAGTCTAATTCCTTTCTCCTTGAGTGTGGATTGGACTTAAGGATTTCTTCCAACAAACAGATTATGGAAAGAGAAAAATAGTAACTTCACAGTAGAGAAACAAGGCAGACACCAGCTTAATCAAGTGACCAAATTTAACATCTTCGGTAAGAAGTCATGTTGATACCATGTACCCCAATATGATGTGATGGGAACGGCACTTAATCTCTGTGATGTCATTTCCAAAATCCATGAGTTCAGTCTAATCATGAGAAAACATCAGAAAAACTCCAATTTGGGGATATTCTACAAAATATCTGACCAATATTCTTCAAAATTGTCAAGGTCATGAAAAATAAGGAAAGACTGAGAACTATCACAGATTGAAGGAGACTTAGACATAATGACTGAATGTAACATGGACTGGATCTCGGAACCAAAAGTCTGTAGTTTAGTTAATGGCGCTGTACGAATGTCAATTTCACAGTGTCAATCATTGCACTATGGTTGTATAACATGTTAACCTTAGGGGAAGCTGGATGGAAGATATCCATGAGGCCTCTGTACAATATTTACAACTCTTTTGTAAATCTAAAGCTATTTCAAAACAAAACAAAAAAAATTTAAGCACTTAGGCTGGGACATACTAGTTGCTAACTAATGTTAGCTTCTCTTGATTAATTTACTTGATAATCATCCCCAGAGGGTGATAGTGCTGGGAAATCTCTCTTGTTGCCTTTACTCCAAATACAAAGTATGTTTCTAAGGATGAGTGATTTTAGTAGTACTTATAGGCTTGCAATTTCCAGAGTGCCAGCATGACTGGAGAATTGGGTCCAGAGAGTGACCACTCGGAGGCAAGATGAGCTAGCCACACATGCCCCTGCAGCAGGCCCTAACCCTACCAGCTCAACTACCCAAGGCTGTGTTCTTAAGGCTGTTTGGAAGTGTATGACCCAAGATGCCAGAGTCAAACCAACACTGAAGACAGAAATACCTAGAAAGGAGACAGTGTGAGAAGTGTGGCAAGTATGGGCCTTACCACTGGCCCTAAGGTTTCTAGATATTACTAACTTCAATAGTGGTTAATTGAGAGGCTGGTGAAGGGTGAAGAGGCAGCTTTGGAACATGGAGTAACTGTAAGCTATATTGTATTCCTATGTATGCTTCATCTTACAGTAGAATGTTTGTTTTTCTCTCATTGGAAAAGAACTTTGTAGTTTTACCCTGGCTAAATTCCTTCCTGTTCAGTGGCATTGGAAAGCTATAGTGAAGTAGTTTTTGCTTATTATTTATGTTCCTACCTGTTTCCCAAAAGGATCTAAGCTGGTTCATTCCTCAAACATTTTTGCTAACCCTAGGCTTTCATTCTCTTCCAGACCATCTGTTCCTCTTCACCATGAAGTCATAGTACTAAATTTGTGACAGTACAATCATTTCCATGGCAACAGGATGTGGTCTTCATCACTGAATGCAGATTTCACTCTGACCAAGATCAAGCAGCAGAAAGACTGGGGAGTGTATTACGACATTTTCTATTCTTTTTCAAGTTTAGTTTCTCTCTGAAATTTTTACTTTTGATTCTAAAATCATATACTCAGCCTGGATGTGTGTTTTTGCATAGTTTGCGTATGAAGCATTGGTCCAGTAAATCATCAGATATGCAAGCTAAAAAATAATGAGTTGAGAAATATCACACAAATCTACACACACACACACGCACAATGATGTATAAACTTTCATGAAAGTGGGATGATTAGCAAATGCCTTTCTGGTTTGTACAGAAGAAAAGAGAACAAGGAATCCACTTAAGAGACATGAAACTTCTAAGCCTAAGAAATTTGCTTTGATGACTGTGATAAGCAGTGCAAGGAAGCTGATCCAGTTCCTACTCAATGGTTTCCTTATCTTGCTTAGGACAAGTAAGACATAAAAGAGTCTTCCCGTGTACGTGCAGACCTCTCCAGAGGAAGATAGACAGAAGGGCAGCTTTATTCATATAAATGACCAACACCTGGGTATTTTGTCCATTTGCTTTAATCTCACACAGCTTACTTACAGAGTCTTTGGAGAAACTCCTTAGAACACCATTTGCGATTCCATGGAACTGAGTAAAGGGCTTGAATTTTTAAGAACACTAGTTACTAGAGTATCAGAAGAAAATACCTGATTGGTGCATTAGCCTAGCAATTTTATGCGAAAGACCGTAACAGGCAAAGACTGTTATAATGAGGCTACGCTGGACACACCACATAATATATATATAAAAGATACGTTATATGTTAGACATCATATAATATCTTATGTGTATGTGTATATCACAGAGAAAAAAATGTAACAAGTGAGAATGGACTATATTCCCTCTTACTCTGTTCTCCCCGGCTTCCTTGTTGAGTTGATGGGATAAGTAGCGGCAGACAATGGGGAGAAATGGTGATAAAGGGTAGAAGGAACTGGAGGAGAAGCTAAAGTGATGCATATTAATTTTTAAAGGGATAAGAAATTACCACAGTGGAAAGGAGCGGAAGGGGACAGAGAAAGGAGGGAAGCCAGAGATGAGGGGAGAGATTGAAAAGCAGAGACAGGGTGTTTGGACAGCAACTGCTCTGCGGTCTGGGGCTTTGGGGAAATAAATTGGAAAGGAGGATTTTAACAAAGTTCTACTGTTGGTTATGTGGTGTGATTCACCACTTTGCTACTTCTTCACGACTTCAGTGAAGACAAATTATTTTTTAAAGCTCTTTAAGGATGGACTTGGGATTCTTTTGAATGAGGTAAAATGTTCAGATGGACACTAAGGCTGGAGTAAGCCCTATTCTGGTTTTACTAATATATATATTTGAGGAAAATAATCAGCAGTTTCTATCTCTTACCCTCAGAGAATATGTCGGCCAGAGCTGCCCCACTCTCAAGTCATATCGTACTCATAGTGGGTGCTGGCCACAGATGGGTGGCATTCTATGGTCTGGAGTTTCTACCTTTAGTGAAATTTAATTTTAGCCTTAAAGGAGTTAGGAATTTAGTTGAATCAAACGTGGAAGCGTAGAAAAGACACTATTATTGCTTCAGGGAGGCGTAAGGCCAAGACCTGGAGCTAGTTTTTGAGGCCTAAAAGAAGGCAAGACCAGGTTACGGGGCATCATGACACTTAAAGGACAGGCCTCACTGACAATGAGATGGTGTATTCAGGTCTGCTCCAATCTGACACTGATGTCTCTGGGTCTTGTTACAGATTGTAATTACTTCAGAAAATGCAGAGCCTCCTGCTTGTTCTCCTGCATACGGGTATGGTAACAAGTAAGGAAGACCTTGCATGAAGGTCACCATCACTTTTGATGTCATCAATAGTTTCCAAGTATGACCATCATAATGGAGGATATGTAATGATTCCCGAGAGGTAACACAAGATGAAAATGATCATCAGGATAGAAGTAAGAGGCCAGGGCGAGTAGAAAGGATCAGCTATCCCCAAGAGTCCTATATAATATTAGTCCCTAAGATGTGCTGTGATTTAAAAAAAGGTTCTATGGGAAGATAATTTTGGGCACACTGCATAATCCTTTTCACTTAGGGAAATACACATGATGTTATAGCCTCTGAGAAGTCCTACCAAGAAAAAAATCCTGCTTAAACTGTTGTTGCCCAAACTTATTTAATCATGGAACACGTTATTTTAGCCACATCTATTAACATCCAATGGCCAGTATTATTCAGAACATACATTGATTAGTATTGGGATAGATGATGTGTATGAAACCATTTTATAATAGCTTATACTTCTCTTATAGCTAAAAAAAATACTAAAGGACATAAGTCTACTGTCAGCCTATACTCAATTACTGTGACTTTTGACCTTTCTATAATTTCAATGCAGGGCTTTACCCTACCGTACAGTCAAGGATTGCTTCATAAAAACTGGGTGAGACTTGTATTTGGCACTCACTGCAAAGTTGCATGCTTTACTTCATTTCTCCTAAATGCTCAGTACCTTCATAACGCCTGTACTCCCCAGGAACTCTCATCTGGCTTAATCTCTAGGACGTAAATTTTCCTTTGCAGGGTTGTATGCATCAGAGTTTTTTTAACTCCCTCCCACCAAAACCAACCTCATTCCTCAGGAAACTTCTTTCTGCTAGGGAACCTACAAATAAACCCATCCTAACGTTACCAGGTTAGCCAGGTTACATATTTGCTGTGTAACAGGGGCTTGCTGAAAATATAATGCCTTTTTCCTGAAAAAGGAGGTTCAAGGTAGGGATTTCCAGAACTGGAGCAACTTAGCAGGAGGAAATGTTTTGGGTTAGTTGGGTCTTTCATGGTCCACAGATTGTACCACTTGAGGTCACCTCTTGTCTTTACAGGAAGGGGACTCAATCTGCAGAATGATGCTCTATTTGAGGGAACCATGCTTGACTATGTGGAATATTTCTTTTCCATAGTCCAAAAATTGCTGATGCAGTGTTTCATAAGTAATATTAAGTGTGGAGGAGTATCTTTTTACGTTTAATGAATAAATAAATGGCTATCTGCACGGCTGTGGATTTTTTTGTTTTTAATTCTTGTTTAGTTGTGAATAGATAACACACTCACATGCTACAAAATACACAGGGCACAAAACAGCATATCATTAAAAACATGTTTCTCGGGGCTGGCCCCGTGGCTGAGTGGTTAAGTTCGCGTGCACCGCTGCAGGCAGCCCAGTGTTTCGTTGGTTTGAATCCTGGGCGCGGACATGGCACTGCTCATCAAACCACGCTAAGGCAGCGTCCCACATTCCACAACTAGAAGGACCCACAACGAAGAATATACAACTATGTATTGGGGGGCTCTGGGGAGAAAAAGGAAAAAAAATAAAAAATAAAATAAAATCTTAAAAAAAAAAAAGTTTCTCTCCTTCCTCTGCATCTCAGTGATCCTGTTTTCTTCTCCAGAGGCAACTATTATTACTAATTCCTTAAATATCCTTCCATGGATATTCTATGTATTTACAAGCACATACATATTTTCTTTTTTCACACAGATGATAGCACAATATACATATTCCTCTCTACTTTTATTTTTTTCACTTATGAATATATCTTAGATATCTTTCCATATTAGTCTCTGGAGAGCTAGTGGCTTGGTTATTTTAACAGCTGCATGGTGTTCACTGAATGCCTGTGTCATTTTATTTCACCATTCTATTGATATATTGTTGCCAATCTTTCATATAGTTAACAATATTGCATCAAATAGACTCACTGAATAAACACGTAGAAATGGAATTTTGTCAATAGGTAAGGGCAGTTTTACTTTTGAAAGATATTTCCCAATTGCTCTTCATCACTGACACACCCATCAACTATTTTTGAGTGGCTACTACCTTAAATCTTTATCAAACCAGTATTTTATCAAATATTTTTATCTTTGACAATTTGATGGGGGGAAGTTATATATAATTTTTATAACGTGAGAACCAAAGATAACCAGGGAAGTGACAATTCTGGATAAGTGTAAAGAGCATTACCTATCTTTTCCATTGGTGATGTGGGACAGAATTTCCCATCTTACTGAACTCAAGAACTTGTCCCTAAGTAGACAGGTATTGAATTAAAATAATAAGTTGATCTTAAATCAAAAGTGATTTGAGATTTAAGTAGGTTACCTCAAAAAGTTAAAGACTCTTTTTACCGAGAGGTCCTTACACACACATAATTCTGGGCTTGACACTTCTGGAAGTAGGGAGAAGACCATAACCTCTGGAGGGGTTTCTAGCTTCATGATGCTATGACTTCTGTAACTCCGTGGATATATGAAAGTATTGAACAATGAGCAGGATACTTTCATTACTAATCCATCCATGATTACACTTTATAAAATAAAGGGAAAACATTTCCTTAATGGATCACTAAGCATAAACCAGGAGAAAAGGAGGGAGACCCCAGTTGACTCCACTTCCAATTCACTTCATCCTCCTGGTCCCGTGACCACACCCAGGACCTTAAAATCCATTGGGGCCATTCAGCGTCACAAATGGCAAATTCACACCTGTCACTATCTGACTACAACTCCTAGCCTTCCAGCTACCTCATTCCATTATTCTTGCCACACTTGTTCTCTCAATTTATTAGGCCCCCCCCCTTTTCCTCTTCCTTCCCTACCCAAGACAACTCACACTTCCCCCCAGTGAGTAATTTATCTACATCACTATCCATTCTCACTTTCTTCTTTCCTAACATAAAAATGCAGCATAAACTCAGATGTTTATGAAATATTTTATTTTTCTATGAATAAATTCAACTTCAATTACAGACCCCATTCTGACATTGGCAGAAATATAATCTTGGCTGATTTTCTCTGAGTAGTATCTAAATTTCAGACTTTGGGGATTGCGTTATGCTATGGGGGTGGACAGGGTTTTGGGGACCCACAGCATGCAGACTGCAGCCATTGTCTAATTTCACTGGCAACCGGCAGATCACCGTCATAAGTCATCTGTCAGCCCATGCTAGGTACTGCTGGGTTGTCACCTCATTCAGGCCCTTAGGGGGATGGGAAGTCATTCCACTGCTCCATGGGCCTGGCTCTGGCCCATCTTCCTAGAGATTATTCAGTTTTTCCTCGTCCTTCTTTAATGAAAACAAAATTTTAAAGTACAAACAATAATATAAACCATCTACGTACTTATCACCCCAAATGAGCAAGTGTTACTCTTTTCATATTTCCTTCAGTACAGATAAAGGTGAAATCCCCTGTGTGCCTCTCCACAGCCTTACTCCTCCCCGACTCCCTCATTCCCTAGAGACAACAGGGATTACGAATTTGGTGCAAAGGTAGTCCATGTTGTTATGCTTTTGTCTGATATATTCGTAGCCAAAAAAAAAAAAATATATATATATATATATATATCATATTTGTTTTTAAAAAGTGTTTACAAATAGTATCATACTGAACATGCTGCAATTTGATGTTGCAGACTGTTTTCAAGACTTATTCATGTATTGACATAGAGTCAATTAGTTATTTTAACTTCTGTACGGTATTTCATCAAATGAATATACTATAGTTAGTCTGCTCCCTATTCATTCACCCTTTGGGTGTTTCCAGCATTTTATTAATACAAACAATACTATAATGACTATCCTTTCCTACCTCTTTCACAATCTGCTACTCCTCAGTAGCAGCAATCTCTATCTCAGTAGATGGCATCTCCAGGCACCAGACCTAGGGTCTTGGCCAAAAACCTCAGAGTCGTCCTTGAACCTTTTCCCTCACACCTCAAATCCCTGTCACCAAATTGTTCTGTATCCTGAATCCAACCACTTTTCAACACTTTCAAACAAGTCCAAGCCACCAACATCTCTTTCCTACCATGGCAATAGCTTTCCGCCCTACTGCACTCACTTACTCCACTTTACCTCACGGGCTTGTTTGCTTTCTTCCAGCGTGTCAAGCTCGTTTCTGCCTCAGATCATTGGCGTTCGCCATACCTTCTTGCCTGAAGCGCACTTTCCTCGGAACTTAAACATGGACCTTGCTCCGTCGCATTCCAAGTGTCTCCTCAAATTCGCGTTCTCAGGGAGGCCTTCCCTGTCCCTCCTACCTAAAATAGCACCTCCAGCCCCGCTCCCGTTACCCTGCCACACTTTGCTCCAAGTTACTCTCCACTCCCTGAACCAACATTTATATATGAGTATATATATTTACCCATAAGTCTGCCTCACTTTTCGTAAGAGCAGTCTTGTTGACCTTTTATTTCCAAGTCCTACTATGATGCTTGGTTCAGGTAGGAACTAGATAAATATTGATTCAATAAATGAATGCATGTTTCCTTATGCATTTTTCAATATTTCTTCTAAATTATGTACCTAGAGGAGGAGATTCTGGATCACAGAACGTGTGTCTTTTCAACTGGACAAGACGTTTCCAAATTGCTCTCCTAAGTGGCTGCACCAATTCACACTTTCACCAGCAGTAGGTAAGATTTCTCACTTTCATATAACTGATAGCCAACACTTGATATTGTCACATTTAGAATGTTTTCCCATTTTGATAGATGCTTTAACTTACATTTCTCTGATTACCTGGAAGGTCAAGCGTGTTTCCTTTTTACCTATTTTTCTATTAGGTTGTTTGTCTTTTTCTTATTTATGAAAGTAATTTATATTGTCTGAATATTAATCCTTTGTTTGATATATATGTTACAATTATCTTCTCTGAGATTGTGGCTTTCCTTTCAATATTGTTTATGGGATATTTTATCAAATAGAAGTACCAAATTTGGAGGGTTCAAATTTATTAGGCTTTTCCTTTATAATTTGTGTTTTTGATGTCACATTTAAATAACCCCTCCTTCCCTTGTGATCATAAATGTGCTCGCCTATAGTTTCTCCTAATACTTATAAAGTTTTTATTTTGTTCTAGGGTTAGATCTTTAATTCACCTGGAGTTTAATTTATAGCAGTGGTTCTCAAAATGTAATGTGGGGATACCTAGGAGTCGCCAAGACTCTTTCAGGAGGTTTGCAAGGTCAAAACTATTTTTGCAATAATATTAAGGCATTATTTGCTTTTTTCTCTCTCATTCTCTTATGAGCAGTGGAATTTCCCAGAGGCTACATGACATGTGATGATGTCATCACTCTGATGGCTAATGGAATGTGCGCTTATGCATTCATGTGTTTTATAAATTTCTTAGTTTTAATTTCTAACGTGGTGTCTTAGTTGGTTTGGCTGCTATAACAAAATAACACAGACTGAGTGGCTTATAAAAGCAGAAATTTATTGTTCACAGTTCTGGAGGCTGGAAGTCTGAGATCAGGATGTCAGCCTGGTTGGGTGAGGGCCCTCTTCCTGTAGCAGACTTCTCACTGTATCCTCACATTGGGGAAGGGGCTAGGGAGCTCTGTTGGGTCTCTTATAAGAACACTAATCTCACTTATGAAGGCTAAAGGCCACATCTACTAATTCCATCACCTTTGAGGGTTAGAATTTCAACATATGAATTTGGGCGGGACACAAACATTCAGACCAAAGCATATGGTAAATATCAACAGATGTAACCCACATAAACAAAAACTCTGTGGAATCTTGGTAATTTTGAAGAGTATAAAGGAGTTCTGAGACCAAAAAGTTTGAGAACTGCTGGCATAAGCTATGAGATAGGGCTCTAATTTCATTTTTCTTAGCACGGAAAGTCAGTGGCCCCCAAGTTCACTAGGTTGTAATGTTTCCTCTGTCATATGTCAACATCCCATATGCACTTGTGTCTACTTCAATGTTCTTTATCATATCACAACACTGCAGTATCGAATTACTCCAGCTCTATAAGGAATCTTCCTATCTGGAGGGATAAATCACACTTCCTTGGATTTTTAGAATTGCCTTGGCTCTTCTTAGATCTTTCTCTTTATAATTAACTTTAGAATCCGTTTGTCAAATTCCACAGAAAGTCTTGTTTGGATTTTGACTGACATTGCACTTAATTGTGGAGAATCATAATCCTTTATGACATAGATTTTCTGTTCTGTGAATTTAGTATCATGTATTTTTTATTACAATCTTCTTTTTTTTTGCCCTTTGGTATTTTAAAGATTTTTTTTTTAATTTTTCCTTTTTTTCTCCAAAGGCCCCCAGTACATAGTTGTACATATTTTAGTTGTGGCTCCTTCTAGTTGTGATACGTGGGATGCCTCAGCGTGGCCTGATGAGTGGTGCCATGTCTGCACCCAGGATTCGAACAGATGAAACCCTGGGCCGCCGAAGCAGAGCAGACGAACTTAACCAGCCCCCATGCCTTTTGGTATTTTAGCCATAAAGCTCTTGCACATTTTTGTCAGATTTATTCCTAGGCATCTTATTTCTGTTGCACTTGTGAATAGGATCTTTCCCCCACTATGACACAGGTATACGGATTTCCTGCTACTTAGGTATATAGGATTGCTATTGATCTTTCACACTGATCATGATTTGGCAACTTTGCTCAGCACTTTGCCTAATTTGTTTTTCTTGAAGAACCTTGTAGAGATTCTAGCTGAAAAATGATGTTGTCTACAAATATTTTATACTTTCCCTTGCTGATCATTGAATATTTTTTTTTCTCTTAAATACAAGGACCAGAACTTGTAGGATAATGTTACTTGAAGAAGTTATTACAGGCTTGTCATGTTCGTGACTTCAATGGAATTGCTTCTATAATCTCATAATTAAATGTTTTGTTACAGACTCTTCACATATAATCCACATCTAGTTAATATTCTTTGTTTGCTAAGAGATTTTGTTTTTAATTATGGTTCTTGACTTTTTAATGCTTTATCTGTATCCATTGAGACAAGCATATGGGTGTTTTCCTTAATCTGATAATAAGGTAGATTACAGATAGATTTTAAATTGCAGTACCATCTTTATATTTGAGGTAAACTTTATTTGTGCTTGATGTATCATTTTGTACACTCTGCTGGATTTGATTTCATAATTACTTTCTTTAGTATTTTCAATCAGTGTTCAAAAAACTGAGATTCATCCATAATTTTCTTTGCTTACAGAGTTCTTGTCTTATTTTGGTCTCAAGATTATAACAACTTCATAAGATAGGCTGAATAGCTTTTACTCTTCTTCTGGAACAATTTGTATGAGAGAGGATTTTCAGTTCCATTAAATTTGGTAAAACTTACATGTAAAACCACCTGGCATGGTTTCTTTGGCAAAGGAGAGTGGGAGCATAGGAAGGGAAGTATTGGGAGACTTTTGACTACTGACCTATTTCATCGATGATTAATTTCTTCAGATTTTGTATTTCTTCTCAAGTCAACTTTTTAACTTGTATTTTTCTGGTAAATTGTCAGTTTTACCTCAGTTTTCAATTTATTGAGAAAAACCACTTAAATTTACAAATTTTATAGTATAACTGATTTCTTAATCTCTACTCTACTGTATCTCTAATTATATCCCCTTTTGAATTTCTAATATTGCGTATTTAAGCTGTCTTCTTTTCAATGGGGCTTGCTAGAAGTTTATTTTATTGGTCTCCACAAAGAACCAGCTTTTGAATTTATCAATCAATTTTACCTTTTTTGGGTTGACCATATTTATTTCCTAGTTCCTTGAGGTGAATGCTTAGCATATCCACTTGAAATAATTTTTAATAAATGCATTTAATGCCATAAATTTCGTTCAAATGACTACCTTCACGGCGTTATCCAACTTTTGCCATGAAGTATTTTCTCTTTTATTCTTTTCTAATGGTTTGTAATTTTTAGTCTGAATCATGAGTTATTTAGGAATGTGTTTTTAAGTTTTCAAACATATGAGAATTTCTAATTTAACTAAATTTTTATCAAAGAATTTGGTCTGTACTATCGTGATGCATTGAAATATCTAGCCTAGTATGTGGCCAAATTTTATAAATGTTTGAGATGTATGAATCCTCTATTTGTTAGGTGGAGGTTTTTGTATATGTCTGTACACAATATATTATAGAAATCTTCTATTTCCTGAAGACAATCCATTTCCACTGGAATAGAAGTTCAGATTGGAAAGTAATCTTAAAATGACTTTAAAATAAATACATTCACAGAGACAAAGAAATAAAATATTTAAAAAATCAAAGCTTAAGAAACAAACACAGAAGAGATAAAGAAAGAAAAAATGAATATGAAAAATAAATAGAAAAATAGACATTGTGATAAAAAATATTCAATAATTAGGGGTCGGCCCAGTGGTGTAGTGTTTAAGTTCGTGCACTCTGCTTTGGTGGCCCGGGGTTCACCGGTTTGGATCCCAGGCGTGGACCCACATACCACTCATCAAGCCATGCTGTGGCGGCATCCCACATACAAAGTAGAGGAATATTGGCACAGATTTTAGCTCAGAGACAATCTTCTTCAAGTAAAAAGAGGAAGATTGGCAATGGATGTTAGCTCAGGGCCAATCTTCCTCACCAAAAAAAAAGAAGACAGAAAATCAATAATGAGATAAACTGCAAATTGGTCACAGTCAGAGAATAAATTTTTTTCCCCCAGGTTTCTTAGAGGTATAATTGACAAAATTGTGAGGTATTTAAAGTGTATATTGTGATGAATTGATATACATTGGTAAGGGAATTCCTCCATCTAGTTAATTAAGAAAAAAATTATTAAATTGGAAGATTATATTTAGGAATTCATGCAGAATACAGCATGATATAAAAGAGTAAACATGTGTGGCAGTTTTAAATTATGACCACAAATGCTTTGATACTCCTCCCATTAAGAGGTGGGTCTAGCCCCTGCATTCCCCAATCTGGGCACGTTTGTGACTAAGTTAGGTGGAGGTGACACTATGTGATTTCAGAGGCTGGATAATAAAAGCCCATGTAGCTTCTGCCTTGTTTGCTGGAACAGTCACTATTGGAGCTTTGGGCTGCCATATAAGTAGGATGATTACCCTGAAGCCACTACCATGTAGGAAACTCAAACCACATGGAGAGGTTATGTATAGGTCCTCCAATCTACAGCTCCAGTAGAGTCCAGCCTTTGTTACTATAGCCTAAACATGTGAGTGAAAAACCCCAGCTATTCAAGTTACTACCAGGTGTTCAAGTCTTCTTATTTGATGCCCTGGACATCATGAAGCAGAGTCAAGCTATCCCTGAAGTACCTTTCCAAATTCCTATCATACAGAATCTGGGAGCAAAATAAAATGGTTATTGTTTCATGCCACTATGCTTTGGAGTGGTTTGTTACACAGCAATACATAGACAGAACACATGAAGGATGCATCTAATTAGCAGTTTCAGAAAGAGAGAATAAAAGGAATGATGGAACTAATATTTGGAGAGATAATATTGAGAATTTTCTATAGTTCTTGAAATGAAAGCACATATTAAGTGCAAAATAATGAAAATAAATTCATACCTAGGTACACTATAGTGAAGATCCATAGCATTAAGCATAAAGAGAAAATTTCAAAAGCCACCAAAGAGAAAACACAGATTACTCATAAAAAGAATGGCAATGAGACAAAGAACTCTCATCAGCAACAACAGATACCAGATGTCAATGTAGTAATATCTCCAAAGCATGGAGGGGAAAATAACTGGCAACATTGATTTCTATACCTAGCTAAGCTATAATTCAAGAGTAATGATGAAATAGAGAACTTTTCTTTCAAAACTAAGTTTACCAACCACAAATTTTTATTGAATGAATTACTAAAGGATGTATTGCAGCAAAAAGAAAAGTGAAGTCAGAATGAAAGTGTGGTATTAAGGAAAGAAATGGTAAATATATAAGAATTGATAAATTAGATTAATAAATCTAATTATACATTGACTGCATAGTAACTGTTTTATGTTATATACTAATAAATATGGAACTAAAATTCTAGATAGCAGTAACGTCCCAATACATTTGGTAGCTAAAACACAGTCTTATTGGAGCAGAAGGATAGTTGTATTTAAAAAACTATAAATTGTTAGGAAAATAAATGGTTAAGTGTGCATTTAAAAATTTAAGAGTAGCTACTTATAGTATAGACAACATTTAATCTATAGTTTCCAAATCAGCAGAAAGGGAATAAAAAAAAGTTATCAATCCAACAAAGGCAGGAAAGGCAAACAAACCAAAAATAAATAAGTTAAATAAGGAGAAAGCATTGTAAACAGAAAATCAAAAGTACATGGTAGAGATGGTAGATATTATTTCAAATAGGTCGTACTCATGTGGATTGGACTTCCCAGTTAAAAAACAGAGACTGCCAAAAGATCAGAACAGATACTTCTCCAAAGAAGATATAGATGGCCAACAGGCACATGAAAAGATGTTCAACATCATTAACTATCAGGGAAATGCAAATCAAAACTACAATGAGATATCACCTCACTCCTGTCAGAATGGCTATAATTAACAAGACAGGAAACAACAAGTGTTGGAGAGGATGTGGAGAGAAGGGAACTCTCATACACTGCTGGTGGGAGTGCAAACTGGTGCAGCTACTATGGAAAGCAGTATGGAAATTCCTCAAAAAATTAAGAATAGGGGCCGGCTCCGTGGCCGAGTGGTTAAGTTCACACTCTCCGCTGTGGTGCTCCAGGGTTCGGATCCTGGGCGAGGACATGGCACTGCTCATCAGGCCATGGTGAGGCAGTGTCCCACATCCCACAACTAGAAGGACCTGCAACTAAGATATACAACTATGTACAGGGGGGGGTTTGGGGAAATAGAGCAGAAAAAAAAAAAAAAAGATTGGCAACAGTTGTTAGCCCAGGTGCCAATATTTAAAAAAAAAAAAATTAAGAATAGATCTATCATATGATCCAGCTATTCCATTGCTAGGTATTTATCCAAAGAACTTGAAAACACAAATGCATAAAGATACATGCACCCCTATGTTCATTGCAGCATTATTCACAATAGCCAAGACTTGGAAGCAACCTAGGTGCCCGTCAAGGGGTGAATGGATAAAGAAGATGTGGTATACATACACAATGGAATACTACTGAGCCATAAGAAATGATGAAATCTGGCCATTTGTGACAACATGGATGGACCTTCAGGGTATTAGGCTAAGTTAAACAAGTCAGAGGGAGAAAGTCAAACACCGTTTGACCTCACTCCTAAGTAGAAGATAAAAACAACAAGAAACACATAGAAACAGAGACTGGATTGGTGGTTACCAGAGGGAAGGGGGGAGGGAGGAAGGCAAAAGGGGTGATTAGGCACATATGTGTGGTGACGGATGGTAATTAGTCTTTGGGTGGTGAACATGATGTAATCTGCACAGGAATCGAAATATAATAATGTACACTTGAAATTTATATAATGTTATACACCAATGTCACGGCAACAATAAGAAAAAAACCCCAGAGACTACCAGGATGAAAAATCAAAAACCCAGCTATATGCTGTTTACAAAAGATGTGCCAACTGCCAATAAAATAACATAGAAAGGTTGAAAATAAAGGAAAAAGTTACAGCAAGCAAATGAGAACCAAAAGAAAGTTGGAATGGAGTACTGTATCAGATAAAATAGTTTAAAGCAAATAAGTATTAATAAGGATAAAGAGATATTACATAATGATAAAAAATTACATTATATTAAAAAGTGGTAAAAATAAAAAATGCTAAAAAATTGACAGGAGTTCTATCCAGCTATCCATATAACCATGAAATAAAACAAAAAGTAACAGAATTACAAGGAAAAATAAGTAGATTAACAATTACATTGGGAATTTTTAATATATCTTTATTAGAAACTCACAGATCAATAAACAAAAACTAAGTTGAGAGGCTGGCTGATGTTTTTAGTCTTAATTTGCCTTGTGTGCAAACTGTCATTTGCAGCTCATCTTAAGTGGTAGCTTTATCTTTCTACCTACTCCAGCCCAATCCCATTTTAGTGCAGCCTCCTTGTAGATCCTGAGACCCTCTGGTCCAGAACTAGGTGTCTCAGGACTCCTGTCCCTCAGAACACTGGGGAAGATAACAGATGTGTTTACTGAGCCAGAAAGCAGACTGGCACATGTCTGTGTGCACTGATTTCTCTGCTTCCTTCCAACACTCCCACAGATGAGCTGGGGGTTTTGTTTGTTTTGTTTTTTAAACTCTAGCTCAGGGTGGAAGTCATAGCTTTTCCCAAATCCCAGTTCACAGTGAGCCTGGCTGAGGAGCCATACCCCTGTGTGGGGTGCTATTGATCTCCATTACTCCGAAGGAGTCAAACTCCTAGCCAACTTCACCTGCTTTCAGACCCAGAAGACCATCAGGATCACAGCTCTAGCCCCACGAACCCAGTAAGAGCTGTGTTGCTTTTTCATTTCTGATGCCCAGAGAAGATAATCTCGTTAATGAATCCAGAAATATCTTTTAATTAAAAAAAGTTTTTATTATTGAAGTTTTTGGAGAAGATGTAGCAATTCATAAAGTGAGCTCATAATACCATTTAGCCTATTTTCCTGTGCCATCTGGATGTGAGGAACTCTGTGGACTTGCTACCTTCCTTGGCTTTACTGAGTAATGGGAGCTGAGGTTTCTGCCATTCTCAATGCCAGAAACCTGTTTAGAGTCTCTGTAAATCTCCGCAGGGCTTCTAGCTTGGGGTGGGAGGCAGAGTACGAAGTTCCCCTTATTTCTTACTCTCCTCTCTGATTTTCCGTATACACCAATTAGAGGAATTTTTATTTATTCTGGTGCTGAAAGCCTTACTCTTAAATCATCAGTCTTTGTCCTGAATTCTCTAGAGTCTATATAATTTTGTAACCTTAAGTTTTGAAATCCAAAAGGGCAAGAGATAAAAGAAAACTTGGGAGGGAGAGGAGGAAAATCTCACAATTACACTCATTATTATTTTACCAGAAAAGATATTTTCCTCTCTGCATTTGTGTCCTGAAAATCTGTCTTCTCCCATTTCCTCAGAAGCCACATTCCTGTCTACTTAGCCTCTCTTATCTCTTATTTTTCTATCCTGGATTCTTTCCTGCTGAAGTCTGTAATCTCTTTATAAGATGAAATCTCTCCTAGCTTTCTCTAATGATACTTTTTGTTCTGGAGAATATCAGTCTTTAAAATGGCAATACAAAGTTTCTCACGGTGTATTCCAGCCTCCTTGAACTGGGTCATTAAATGGAATCATCTCCAACTGTCACAGATTATAGGCAGCAAGACCCATGGATGTCCCATTCACAAGATAGAGATTGCTGAGTCTGGAAGTATATTTCAGAGGTTGCCAGGTCCCTTTCTTGTTTTTAAGATAGACAGGATCTTGTCTCTTCTTAATATCTCTCATGGAGAGTAGATTCTAATAGATAGGTGTCTAACAACTACTACTGCTACCAGGCAGTGTGCTTCTTTGCTCATCCACCTCTTCTTTCTTTTCCTTCAGACTTCTTTTTCTCTTTCTCTTTCCCTATTCTTGCTTCTTTCTCAGTTCAGTTTTCCTGCCTCTCTTTTTCTCCCTCACCCATAAATAGAAAAAAAAAAATGCAAATGTTGAGGTTCCTGACTGGTGACATCCCAGAGAAATGAGGAAATACAGGTTGTTATATAATTGGGAGGGGTCAGGGGTGTGACCTAAAGTTGAGGGAAGAGGAGAAGAGAACCATAAAGCCAAGAGAAAGCAAAAAGTTTAAGTAAAGATTAAATTTTAGACTTTTATTACTTAAATGATTCTGTGAATCCCATCTAGAGCATTCCATCTTTCTCAGGCTGTGATGGTTCCCAGGAGATGCAAAATTACCAAGGGTCAGTAATGACCTATTCAAAGATGATCACCCTCTTCAGTTTTTGTTTGTACAAAAGTATCAGTACCTAATATTACATTAGAATGAGCCTTAGGAAAAGCCTATAACAAGATGTTTTTTCAATCACCAGGATGTGAAAGCTATTACATTGATCTTTTTTTTTTTAAGATTGGCACCTCAGCTAACATCTGTTGCCAATTTTTTTTTTTTCCTTCTTCTTCTTCTCCCCAAAGCCCCCCAGTACATAGTTCTATATTCTAGCTGTAAATCCTTCTGGCTGTGCTATGGGGGACACTACCTCAGCGTGGCTTGATGAGCGGTGCCAGGTTCATGCCCAGGATCCGAACCAGCGAAACCCTGGGCCACCGAAACAGAGCGTATGAACTTAACCACTTGGCCACGGGGCCGGCCCCTACATTGATCCTTAATCTATCTCCTTTTCCATTTCCAATGTTACTTTCAGGCTCCCGTACTGTGGCAGATAGTTCTGGCATTCTTTAAAAACCATGACAAACAGTGAAACTTCTAACAACAACAGCAACAACAATAAAACCTATTTTACTTTTGGGTTGGTGGGAAACGTTGACAAACATAAGAAATAAAAGCTGCCCATAGACAGTTCTCCTCACAGAAATAACTGCTATTAATATTTTGTTGTATTTCTGACCATTTTTTATGCAATTCTATTTCACAGTTATACTTTATACATATAGTTTTGTGTCTTTCAGGCATGTTTTAGTCTAGAATACTTCTAGCCATGGTTTTCCGTCACTTTTCTGGCCGGTTGAACTGTATATATTCCTTTTCCTCCTGGGGAATAGAATTTGAAAAAGCAAACTCTGCAAAATCTTATTCTGAAGGACCTTACAGTTGACTGGGATACTTAAGCGCATTATCTGATTGCACGTCTGCACGTGATCTCAAGGTGGAATGGTTCCAAAGATCTCTTCCACAGATTTATCACCCTATCACATAACTGCCTTTACTTAATTTCCCTCTAAACTTTAAACTCTGAGAGCAGACTGTGTGGTTCCCATTTGTACCCCAGTGACTAGCACATGACCCAATACATAGAAAATTCTCAATGTATTTTTGACGACTGAATGAATGAAAGAATGAATAAATAACATGCTTAAATCCTAGAGGATCCATAACTCAACAAGCTTTCTCCTTAGTATCAGGATACATCCAGATTAAGGTTCCCAGAAGTAAAATATTGGTTTAGATTTAGATTTGTCTTGAAAGAGCAGAGAAAGATAGGAATTGATCATCAGTTGAACACTCCCTATAGATCCTAAACTCTTAACTCTCCCTAAGATTCCTACTGTGCTTTAATGCTAAAATTTGGCTGTCCCACAAATAGTTATAGAAAATTAATTTCAACTTCTTTCTACAGCTAATAACCTTCTGTAACATCTCGGCCACTGCTGCCTACCTTTTGGAAATGTTGGCATTCCAATATTTGGCCCTATAGGCTTTGTTCTACCACAGGGATATTGCTAAAGAACAACTAAAACCATGCACGTCCTCTTGGACAAAGGATTGGATCACTTAGGGGACCATGAGGGGAAGCTTACAGCCAATGGTTGAGAGTGAGCAAGAGAGTAAGAGAGCAAGCCAGAGAGCCTTCTAGAGATGTCAGTTTGAAAGAGGGCAGGGGAAAGCACAGGCAGCTGGGTTTGCTCTTTATGAGCCTCCTTATCCTCTTCAGCTTTGACAGGTCTTGGATTTCATCTCATTCAAACACGAAACTGCTAATGAACTGAGACATCCTCTGTAAGTAGATGAAAGATATTTTCTCTCTTGGCAATTTATAGTTGGTCATATGATACAACTGGTCGTATGCTTTTCAGGCAGTATGCTGTGTACCTCTCTCTACAAACGCAATTCTACAACACTTTGTGTGTGTGTTTTTTTAAACAGGTTTAACTTACGTTCATTAGTGTGAAGTTGTGTGAAGCTCTGATTCACCCTATTTGCATAATAAGAGCAGTACCACCTGTTGAGTACCTACTAAGCGCCCGGCACAGAGGTATGTTACATACGTTATCTAACTGAACTTGGAGAACCTGCTTCCAGAAACATAATTTAAATATCTCAGTTACTTTGAAATTGCATATGGCCCTTTCCTTAAGAAATTTACATTCAATCTATTTAGCCCTATCTCAGTAGAAGAGAAAAAAAAATAATTCCAGAATTTATAAACACTTTTCTGGTGAGAAATATGAAAATCACTGAGCTTTCCATTCTACCTTCTTATCCAATTTTCTTTCTGAATTTTGAAATCTAATTTTTCCATCTTATTTTCCAATTAGTTGATAGCCTCTCTTCTCTCTTGCCATCCTCCCCCAGCAGCGCATTCCTATTTTGCCACATAATAAAAGGGTTAACTGCTTCCCGTATTCCCAAATTAGAAAACATAAAAGTTAAATAAAAATGATTTGGACATTGAAGACTTTTTTCCCTACATTCAAGTATGAGACTGCTGTGGGATAACTGATGAGTTATCCATAATCTTATAAGTGTGCTCTTCATTCATTGCCTAAGTAAATTTCATTTAATTAAAATTTCCATCTTGTTAAATATAATAGCAGGTTTCAATTCCCCAGATAGGTTGAAGGCCGATTAAATAGGTTGAAGGGCCAATAAAGTTCTTTTCTTATTGCTTAGGGATTACTTCTATGTTCCATAGTAACATGGTCAGGAATTTTAAGCATTTATATGAAAGTTATGGTCCAAATTTCTGTTTGTTTTTTTCTAAGATTAATTGATTCAACAAACATTTATCAAGCACCTCTTGTATCAAGCACCCTGCTGAGGGAGTGATAAGACAGAAGTGAGTGAAACAGGCATATGTCTGCCCTTACAGGGCTTACTGCCAACTGGGGACAACAGATATTAAGCAAATTTTACAAATATGACAAATGCTGTGAAGAAGAGGTCAGGGTGCCATGGGAATATGTACCAGGTAAAACTAACCTAGCCTGATTGGGATGGTGGGAGGAAAAGATTTTTCCAAAGAAGTTCAATTTCAGGCTTGAAGCATTAGAAGGAAGAGCGGTCTAGGGTGAAGAGTTATCTAGGTAAGGGAGAAGCTAGTATAAGGCTCTGAGCACAAAAGCACACTGCCTATTCAAGGACCTAAGAGAAGGTCACTGGGGCTAGAGGGATGACGCCAGGAAACGCTAGAGAAGAGGCTGGCAAGGACCAGATCACATTGGTCATCCTAAGGACTGGGGACTTTATTCTAAGGACAATGGAGAATTGAAGCCAGGAAATAAAATTTTTTTAAAAGCTTAATATGGTCAAAATGTGGAATATAAGAATATATCAAGTTACTATTTGTTCTGGAATGTGCTCATACCTTGTAATCCAATGATATTAAGGGTTTTTATAAATATAGGACAAATTATCTAGTTTCTGATACATAGAATTTTTCTGAGAATAAAAAAGACCCTAAGGGGGCCGGCCCCATGGTGCAGCAGTTGAGTTCACACATTCCGCTTCAGTGGCCCGGGGTTTGCTGGTTCAGATCCCGGGTGCAGACATGGCACCGCTTGTCAAGCCATGCTGTGGCAGGCGTCCCACATATAAAGTAGAGGAAGGTGGGCACGGATGTTAGCTCAGGGCCGGTCGTCCTCAGCAAAAAGAGGAGGATTGGCAGCAGATGTTAGCTCAGGGCTGATCTTCCTCAAAAAAAAAAAAAAAGAAAAAAACCGACCCTAAGATAGTTAAGCAAAGCAGAACAGTACTTGGGTACATATCCTTAGAATGTCTTAATGTGACAAACATACGTCCTGAGTTTCTTAGCTTTTCATCTATATCACATTTTAACTTGATTGCACATGGAGGTGGTAAAATAATAAAGGCAGGGAAAGGAGGAAGTTGTGCATGTCTGTGCACGTGTGGTTTCCCATGGTTTCGAAGAAAAGCAGATTTATGACAATGAATATCAGTATCATATTCTCTGCACTCAAAAATAGTAGTCTACCCTACAGAAACTAAGAAAGTGGAGAGAATAAAATATTAAAAGATTTTTTCTTTTAGTTGGATGCTTTAGGGAAAAACAGCAGCTTCTGGGTAATACAACAGATTTTGACATGAAATATGTTGATTTTAGACTAGGGACCCCCAAGATGGCTTTGCTAGTACTGTGCTTGGAGTGGTAAAGAGATCCACAAACACTAAGGCCCTTGCACAATATAGAGTACAAGAGGCTAAGGTTTTAATTTTCTTTTTTAATGCTCTTCAGTCTTCCCTATGAGCATTTCTTCTTGTCTTCTCCAGATGGTCTGTGTCCATTAAATTAGCAGACAAAATTTCAAGGTGTAGATCTTTCCCAGAGGTATTTTCTTACTGGGAGTTGGGAGAAATTCTTGAAGATTAATAAAGTCTCCCTTAGTAAATATTAGGAGAATAGAGAACGAGAGAGAGTTCTGACCACCATTCTCCAACACCCCACTGTTTTCCAAACCAGGAGTTTCTTCTTTGGGATCTTGGACTGCAATGCTTCCTGACTGTTCCTCAGGCTCAGTGACTCCCTCTTAGGAGTGAATGAATAAACATACATTTGGCAAACTGTTTGAGAAAGGCTGCTGACCCTTGATCTAAGAAATCTTGAGTTGCAATGTCCATTTGCATGTGACTCACTATTTGAAGAGAATGAATCACTCACTTGATTGAATCACTTAGCTCCACGGTCTGAGGTGTGGTACTAAAGAGGGCATAGGCCAGCTTCACATACATTGTGTACCTGAGGACTGCAATTGATAAATCCTTCCATCAAAATAAAAACACACCTATTAAGTACCTAATTGTGCACAGGATTTGGAAACATTCCGAATATGTAGGCTAAATATGAAAATAAACCAGTGCTTGTTAAGGTTTCATGGAACACGTGAGATGTCTATTATTCTAAAAAGGGAGGAGGCTTGCTATGTATTAACTGTCAGGTTACCAAAGCTCTGGGTAAATTTGGAATGAATGTTGAGTAGCTTCTCAGCAAGTAGCTGGTGTCTGGTTGAAAGCTGGCCAATCTGTTTACTTGGGCAGAAATGTGGTTATGTTAGGCTGTTTTTAGACATAAAAAGGTTTTTTAAAAGTTTCAACCCTCTAGAATCTGGCTCACCATATCCTGATACTGTATTCTTTTCTATAATCAGAGTCATGGATGAAGAAATCTATCTTCTAGCACTGAATGAGAATAGATTTGGGTGTGTGGTCAGACCTATGAGTATTATAGATAAAGACTAAATAAACTATTATTTTAAAAAATAATTTTATGCTGCAGTAGTTCTAAATCATTCATTTTAGCTTGATATAAAAGAGCAAAAGGGCAAAAAAAAATTAACATTTATCATGAACCTGTGTTGTTAAGTGAGGCACTCACATATTCAGTCATATATATCATCATTAAAGTTTACAGGAAGCCTGTAATAGCTAATATTTCCATTTTAGTCAAGGGAGAAATTGAAGTTCAGAGACTGAGATGGCAGAGCTGGAATCCACACTCAGGTCTGCTAGCTTACGATCTTTCCTTAAAATCATTTAGGCACAAACTGAAAAACTTAAAATCAGGTAGGATTAAACAAAATCATTCTGCTTCAACTCTTTAATTTCTTTTGGTTTAGATATAATCTATATCTACTAGGGAAAAAAGTGAATAAAATCTATTGCAGGAAGATGCTTGTATTCTGCAAATCTGTTGATGAGGGGGGCAGTAGAAAGAGATGAGATTGGAAAAATGTACAGCAAGCAACATCTAAATTCTGGGTCATAATTTTTCTGAGTACTGTTGATTTTTGAAAGTTATTGTCACACGAGGGCATCAATGTCTTATAACCTGTAAAATGTAAATATGACTAGTTCTATCGAGGGACATTGTAAAGCTATTGAAGAATCCTATAAAATTCTTAGGAAAGCTGCCATAAAATACAAAGATTATTTATACTTTGGGCCCTCATCTGTGTACCTGAAGTACTTTGTTTTTACCTTAATTACTGCACTCATCATATTGCATCCTAATCTACTCTCTGGTATCTCTTCCAGAAGGTGGGTTCCTCCAAGACAGGGACTATGTCTCTTTCATTGTGACAGTGCCTGAAATATAATAAGTACTCAGTAAATGTTTACTGAGTAAACAATACAACAAAAGAATTCATGTTTCTGATTCCACTTCCCTTATTTCCAAAACGAGAAGATAGTAATATTTTCCCAGATTGCTTATCAGGAGTGTTATATGTTCATATACTGTTTATGCTGGAGATATGAGCCACAGACATAAAAGGTGTTATTATGATGATTACTAATTATTTTACATAAAGTTTTTATTCTAAAATCTTTTTAAAAAATCTAACCAATAAATTTCAGGAAAGAAATGTAGGGGATTTAGGGAATATGTAGTAGTAATCTCCATCCTTGGGCTCTAAGGGTTGAAGGAAAAACAGGATCCTATACCAGAGATGGGAACAATCTTTCACTAGGTGGCTCTCTTTCCCGTGAGCGGGCAAATGGTTGGTGCAGCAATGACAGGGGGCATTGTACAGCTGCAACCACGTGCGTCACACCGCCATCACAGTAGGCGCCTGCAGCGGGAGGGGCATAGTTCAGTTTCTATTTCGTTAATGATACTCTGTCTTTGGGACTTATTTCAAAGTAGCCTGCACTTTCATTTCCCTCAAATTTATACTGTTATTCCAAATAGATACTGGTCCAGTCTTTTAATAGTTGCAACCTCAGGGAAGGATCTTGAAAGTGCCTCTTCACCTAGCACGGAAGATAGCAGGAATCCAGGTACCCAAATGGAGCCAGACCAAAATAGCCCATTAAAATCCTGATTTTTAACTATCCAGGGAGAGCTGCATTCCTGGAAGGTTTTATACCATTACATATCCTAAAGTCCTTTGGGACAGCTGCTTAAACGACTCCACAATAGGAACCGAAAACATAATTTGCAAAATGTCAAATCATTCCTTTAAACCATTAGGACAACGATTTCTCCAGCTACTTCTCACACACTCCATATTATTATTGACCCAATTCTTTATTCCTGCTTTTTAGCCCCAAACCAAACACAAAATATACACATAATAGATATTCAAAAAGATTTGCTCTAAGTATTAAAATCCTTTTCCTAGACGCCTTTCAGTGGAACTTCGCGCCAGCATCTAGGTTTTTCGTGATACTATTTTACCCAACGCTTTCATCTCCGGCTCAAAAGATGCAGAGAGACACGTTCCAAAACACTGCAGACGCATCAGAGAAGGAGGAAGTTTGCAGAGAAGGGAGGACCTCGGAGGTCTGCTTGTGATCATCAAGCGGCACCCCCACGGGGGGGTGTCTCTGAGAGGGATGGCCATCGTCAGCGTCTCACGACGTCCTGGCTCTAAATGCTGGGAAACCACTTGTTAGCCCCCTAGGATGTGTTCCCACTCTCGCTCTGGCCTCCTTGCGGCAGGATGTGGCTCCGGAAGGCCACGCGGGGAACTCCGAGGAGGCTCGGTCGCCTAGGGTGTGTGTGGGGTGGGGTTTGGGGGGATTTCTGTAAGGGGTCGACCAGCTTGGAGAAGTCGGCTGTCCCTGTCGGCAGGCGAGGGATCGCGGCTGTCGTGTGCCGTTCTCCTCCCTCAGGGACCCCGTCCTGGCGGGATCCCGCCTCCCGGAGCCCGAGGCCGTTGTGGGGAAACCCCTCGCCCGCCTCGCCGCTCCGCGCCGCCGCCGCGCCCTCTCTGCTCCGGCCCGCCGCCTGCCAGCCTCTAGGCCCTCTCCACGCCCGGCCCCGGGAGGAAAGTATGGAGGTGGTTCCCGCCCGCAGGCCGGTGGAAAAGCCCACGGTGAATGCCTCGGGGTCTCCCCTATCGCTGCGGGAAGGGAAAAGGGAGGAGGAAATGAACCTCACCGCCTGGGAGCACGACCCAGATTCCCAACCTGGGGGAGGCCTTGGATGGAAGGGAAGCCAAGGGGGAACCTTGGGCACTTTCTCGACAATCCAGTCGCCCAGGGAGGGTCACCCTGTCCGCACACATTGGTTACTATGACAATACAACTACAGCCTCCAGTTGCCATGGCAGCTGCTTATCCAATCCGATTGCTTTCCTTTCTCTTCCTCCCTGGGCTCCACCCCATACCCTCCAACAGTCTCCCAGCGTGCAGAGGGAGGGGACGCGGAAAAGAGGGGGGTCCTCAGCGTCACTCTCTAGGGCGCGAGAGAAGACAAGAGTCGAGGGATTAGGGGCGGAACTGTAGGAGGAAGGGGCGGCGTTTCCAGTAGGGAAGAGTGGAGGAAAGGAAAAAGGAAGAGAGAAATCGGGTGGAGTGGAAAGACGGGGGAAGATTTTGAGTGTAACTCCCGGTCGAATTGGGCTCGATGTTCCCAGTGAGGCTGGGGTTGCCCCCTCGCGCGGGAGGAGAGGGGTGGATTGGCCGCCAGCCGTCAAGCGCCTCCAGCGAGCCGCTCAGCAGCCGCACAAGCACCGCACAGCTAGCAGATCCCCAAAGGGAGCGCTACAGAGAGGCGGAAATCACCGGCCGCTGAACTCTCGCGAGAGGGACCCCCACTTCCTATCTCCGCTTCTCCCTCCTCTTCCCCCCGCCCCTTTCCCTTCTCCCTCCCCCTCCCCCCTCCCGGGTCGGAGTGTCCCTGCGCCCCACGGGCCGGAGCAGCAGCGAGAGCAGCTTTCCCCGCTCCCTCCCCCTCGCCTCACTCACCCCCACCCCCCCGCCGAGCGAGGAGGAGCCGGAGGAGAGGAAGATGGCGGCGGCCGCCAGCACCCGCGGTGCCGCGGGGCCGCTCCGAGGAGCCTGAGAGACCCACAGAGGCTTCGCGGGAAGACGCGGCGGCAGAGGATGAGCCTGCAGAGCGCGCAGTATCTCCGGTGAGTGCCGAGGCCGGCCCCATACGTGGGGGGAGCAGGCCGAGGGTTGGGGCATGGAGCAACAGACACAGAGATGGTATGTCCGGGGTGGCGGGGGAGTTGCCGTGTCCTCTGCTTCCCCGGCAGGGAGGCGGGGGCTGCGAGGGAATCCGCGGGAGGGGGCGGAGCGGGCACACACACGGGTACCTGGCCCCCGCGGGCCAGGCTGAGTTCCAGCGAAGCCGGCTCATCTCGGCGCGGGGAAGGAGGTTAAGGAAGTGTGAGGTGTGTGCGCGCGCGCCCGGGGTCGCGGGCTCGCTGGCGAGGGGTGGGGGAGGCGCCCGGGGAGGCGGCGGCGACCCCGAGTGGAGGTGGGTGTGGAGTCTCATCCCGGTGGCGGGGGAAAACGTGGTTGGTGTGGGATTGGTTGGAGCGATGCACGAAGAGAAGACGCGGTGGAAGCCAGCACACCTGGGGGGTGTGGGTGGCCGGCGAGGGAGGAGGGGGAGACTGCAGGAAGCTGGAGTTTGTTCTTCATTCTCGGGGTGGAAGTGCTGAGGAATAATGTCATCTGTAGTTGGTTGGTGTCGTGGGAGTGGGGGCATAAAGAGGGGGAATGGATGAGGAAGTGAGGAAAGAGGGAGGTACTGTGGACGGGGTTGGGTTCCCCAGAAGAAACTGGGTTAGAATCAGTGTAGTCGGAAGACATCATTCTGAGAGTCGTGCATTCTTTAAGAGTGGTGTAAGGAACTTGTATGTCCGAGGTAGAGTGACTCATTGGTACAGAGTGTGTGTGAGTAGGTGATGTGTGTCTGGGGTGAGGTGAAGGGGGCGATTGATACCCATTTTAGGAGGGGGAAGATGCAGACACATTGGAACCAAGTACCTGATCGCAGAGCATAATGAATGGAAAGATCAGCTGTTGTGCAGCCAGAAAGGTTCCATGGAAGCAGGATGTGAGCTTGGAAGTAGAGGTAAATGAGGGTCAAAGTCTTGATGGCAGAGAAAAGGTGGTTAGAGCCTGAAGTTAATTGGGGATTTGTTACTGCTTAGAAAACGGGAAGGAAGACCTTAAAATGGGTCCCTTTTTGTCTTTCAGGAACAGAACTAAGAAAGGCGGGCTTATGGGAAGATATTTAAAAAAGTAGTTTCATACCTTGTGAAAGAGGGATTTGAATGGAGTAGAAGTCTGAAATGAGCAGAAAAGTCACTTTAGCTGTTTAGTGAAGTGAAAGTCTTGATGTGTGAGCAGATCCCTATATGTATATTGCAAGAGAAGGTATGTAGTAAGTGAAACACGAGGGTAGTTATTCTACTTATGGAAGTAATAGTTTTATTAAGCATAGTGTGGAGAGGAGAGAATAATGAGATCTTTGAATTATGGTTGATTGCCTCAGTTTAACAGGGACAGGATCCACACAAAATGTGTGCTCAGTGACTATAAGGTAGTTGGAATGATATCAAGGTCCTTTTTTTCTCTATTATCCTTTTATTGTTTAACATATCAGATAAACTTAAATGCAACTGTGGCAAAGATCTGTGGTAGATGCTGTAGAGGGAGGATATGGAAACCATTAGGACACTCCTTAATTTTAAAGAATTTGCAGTTTAGTGTATATTAGGCAAATAAATTAATAACAGCACAGAGTAGAATAAGGTAAGTATCATAAAAGATGCCAAATGTTTTAAGAGTCCAAAGGCAGGAGATTACCTGAGCAACTGGGGGGAATCAGGAAGAGCTTCCTTTGTTCATTGCTCATTCATACGCTTATGATTCATCAGTCATTTTGTTGATCACCAATATGAGAGGCATTGTACCAACTGCTGAGAATAGAAAATTAAGAACTCCACCTTCCTCTTAGAGAGTTTACAGTTTATTAGGCTTCAAGGAGAAAATGGCACTTAAGATGGACCTTAAGGATAAACAATATCCTGACAGGTGTGGATTGGGAAGAGGGGAATTCAAATGGAAGGATACTGAGCAGAGAAATGTGGATAGGGAGGTCCGGAGTCAGGTGAGGTGTTCAGTCCAGTTAAACAAGAATATCTGGTGATGCAGCTGGAAAAACTTAGGTTTTTCATAGGTTGTTAAGTTTGACCCCTTCCTTTTACAGATGAGGAAAGTATAGCCCAAAGAAGTTAAAATTTTTGAGGATCATATACCTGGTATGTGGAAGCTCTGTAACTCAAAATGTAGATTTTCTAACTCCAGATTATCTGTGCTCTGTGCAACATATCTGGGTTCATCCATTCTTTCCACAAATACATATTGAGAGCTTACTATGTATTCTAGGTACTGAGGATACAGTGGTGAACAAAAGAGTGAACATGGAAAGATATATTCTAGTAGAAAGATGCAGTCAATAAACATATGTTTATCAGGTGTTAACAGGTACTAGGAAGGAAAATAAAGCAAGATAGGACTATGCTGTTTTATATGGACAGAGTGATCAGGGAAAGCCGATTTGATAAGGTGCCTGTATTTGAGAGGTTCTTGAATATCATCAAGTGGCCAGTAGAGAATCTGAGATGACTTGTTTAGAAGGAACTTCACATGTTCATAGCTATGTATTAGGAAGATGAATCTGTAGTATAATGGTGGGCAGTTAGGGCCAGAAATAAGGTGGTGGCAATGGTACTAGAAAAGTATGATGAAAAGCAGATTGAGAGAGTGGTGGTAATTTTAATGGGAAGATCAGTTGGCTTTGAGAGGCTTCTGTTTTACTGTATCTTATATTTTGTAAATCAACATGGTAGGCAAGACTTATCCTTAGGTTGTGGAGTCAGTGGTAGATGGCTCAGGATGAGTTTAGGTCTCTCAAGAAGGGGGAAAAGAATAAGAGTGAACAAAATGTTTAAATAACCTGTATTTTCCAGCTAAAGTTGAACAGGCAAAATTGAACAGGCATAGGACCTGGAATCCCTTAAAGATTCCTGAACACCAGACTTTTCTCAGTCTTGCACATCTGTCCTAAGTAAATAAAGCAAGTCTTAGGGCTAATAGTAGTCTGAGACTGAGGTGGAGAGGTAATAAAGAAAGGCTTGACCAGCCCAAAGTTCCCTTTTCCTCTTCTTAAGATAATCATTCCATTTAAAGTCTGCTGTGGAGAGACTGGAGAATGTCTTCAGGGAAGCCTTATGTTCACATTCTTTTTCTTGATGAAAATGGAACCGTGGGTTTTTATAGACAATTCAAGGAGGATGCTGGGTATTGCTGAATGAGTGTGGTTGAGAGTTGGGTAGGTATTCTTTGTGACCTTGGCTTCGGGAAGAGCTTTGTTGCCTACCTTTGTCGGTGGTGTAAGACCATGACTGGGCAGTTTTGAAGCTGCATAGTTGTAGATCTTCCCTCATGTAGGTGAAAATTAGTTTGTTAGAGTAGGTGAGCTAGGGTGTCTGGCATTGAAATGGTGGGGTGGTGGCAAACCAGGTAGCAACACAGCAGTTTGAAGAGAGTAAGAAATGAGGATATGAGGTAAGAAACATCAGTAAAGCGAAGAAAGAGGGAATTTGACATCAAGGGAGTGAAATTAGTCTTGAGTTGTAGAAATAGAGCAGAGATGAAAGAAAAGAAAACCTATCCTTTGTATGGGAAAAAAGGTGATATTCTGGGCAAGAAAAGATGATGAAATTTTTTTGGTTAGAAGGGAAGTGTCATTTTTTTGAAATAGCAGACTGACAAGACATATCCAAATGAATAAGTTAAGAATATCTTCTTACATTTTATAAGAAGAAATAGTCTTAAATAGGGGGTTTCAAGACTGAATAATTAGAAATTTATTACTCAAATTGAAGGAAAAATCAGTATTTTCTCTTTTGATTCATGACAAAATGGAAAGTTTTTCTTTTTTCGAGGAAGCTTAGCCCTGAGCTAACATCTGCTGCCAATCCTCCTCTTTTTGCTGAGGAAAACTGGCCCTGAGCTAACATCTGTGCCCATCTTCGTCTACTTTATATGTGGGATGCCTGTCACAGCATGGCTTGACAAGGAGTGCCATGTCCGCACCCGGGATCTGAACTGGCGAACCCTGGGCCGCCAAAGCGGAATGTGCGAACTTAACTGCTGTGCCACTGTGCTGGCCAAAATGGAAAGATTTTTAAAGACTTTTTGACACCTCTGTTGATTAAAAGAAAAGGGTGTGTTGAATATAGTTCATTTGATAATGCTAGGAGAAGGGTGAGGAAAGGCCATCAATGAAATATAGGTGAGGTATAATATCATACTTTAAAAGAACAGCATTTGAAAGAACAGAAATATGGAAATTAACATATCAAAGTTGGGAAAGCAAGAGTGGGAGAAGTATTGGAGTACCAGAGAGGGTAGACATCATCAAAGTTGTTTTGGAAGATGAGAAAGTAGAATCATCATAGCCGTTGGGAATACCAAACAGGTCAAAGCTGGTTATAAAAGGTGACACAGGTGCCACTGAATGACATCTGCTGCTGTTGTGGGAGGCAGCTGTTCATACTTTGTACTTCCTCCAACTTTCCTCTTTTCCTTCCTTCACTGTTCTCTCTTTTGTCTTTAGTTTTTTCTATGATGTAGGTTTTTCAGAGAGGTCCCCTTGAAGTTGATCCCTAGTGTTAGACCCCTTTACAGGAAAGGTTTACAAATTGCCCGTTTTGTTAGAATTTTTTTTTGGGATACCTCTGTTAGTGAAGAAGCTGCATTCCAGTGGTAGCTTCTTTGTCAGAAACTTTGTTACCAGAGATAGAAATAATATAACAGCCATAAGGTTGTTTTCAGAGGCAGCAGAAAAAAGGTGGTCATTTATATACTAATTAAAATATCCGGTGTGTTGTAGGATAAAATCTGTCACTATAAATCTTGAGACAGAGGGAGATAAGGGGAGGGGATGAGGCTGGATAAAGTAGCAAGCAGGACCTTATCCTAGCCTGGGGAGAGGAACCGGGAAGTTGGTGGGAACATTTGGGAGGAATGTGTGTACTAAATAGTGTGGGCTCCAGTTTCTGGAAGAATCTGGTAATGCTGGGCTGGGTATTCACTGTGTCTAGAAGCTTCAAGAAATCCTATAGCTCATACTGATATTAATGCACGTGATCAAGAAGTCTTTCCCTGACCCATCCCCCCTCTCCAACAGGATTTAAAAATAGCTTTGGTCTCAGAAAACCAGCCAAACATGGCTGATTTACCAAACATGGTAAAATTGTTTGAAAGAAGTGACTTTCTCTTGAGGCTTGTAAAGTCTAGTTTTTGTTATAATGGTGTTCATAGCATTCTACCTGCTTGAATATTGACTGGCTAAATTATTTTGGCAGTTAATTTCTGTTTCCCTTGTGGTTTCAGTTGGATTCAAAATGTATACTTCCTGTCCTAGCCTGTGTTTCATTGCCTTCTAACACCTGCTGTGTTCTACCTTCATGGTAGATGAAGCAATTGCTGAGTTTTTGTTTTGTTTTTTAAGATATGTAATAGTAAATTCTGGACCCACTAGTGCAGCAAGTTTCTCATGAGGCAGTTTTGGGTTGGAGGGTGGTTCAGACTTTAAAAGGGCTAGTTTGTTTAATAGTGGAGAAATACTGTTTGCAGCCTCCAACTACATCTCTAACCCTGACTAGCCGTTTGTTGTTATTGGTGGCGTGAATGAGTACCTGAAAGTTTAGGTAGGTTTGTTTAACTGATTGCTCTTGTTCACTTGTGTTTCAGATAGTGGATTCTTCATCTGTATGTGGGTATTTTGGCATGTGGTCATCACATATTGCCATTTAAGTTTTGTAATCAAGCTGTATTTTAATTTAGTTGCTGAGTTGTTGTGGATAGACTTATCAGTGGTCTAGGAGGTGGTAACTAAGAAGGGCTAATTAGTAGTTACAGGGAACTACAGGGATAAAGTTTTGGCAAACTTGTTACATGGTAAGTGAGAACTTGTAACCCACTCCTTTCTTGTTAGCATGTAAGTGGAGCTGCTTAGGAAGGCTACTTTCACCCTCCTTTAGACCCAGTTTTTAGTCAGTGGGAAGAGTAGGTGACTACTAATTGTTTAAGGAAACTTTAGGAGTCTCAGGTAGACAAGGTAGCAGTTTTGTTTGGATTTTTTTCTTCTCTGCTTCACTAATACAGAATTTCTTAACTTTATCACTCTACCAACATTTTGGGACAGATAATTCTTTGTTGTGGGGAACAGCCCTGTGCGTTAGAATGTTTAGCAGCATCCCTGGCCTCCACCCACTAGATGTCAGTATCATTCACTTCCATTTGTGACAACCGAAAATGTTTCCACACATTGCCAAACGTTCCTTGTGGATGCGTATTCACTCCCAGTTGAGAACCACTGATTTAGGAAATATATTCAGGAAAGATATATATGCACAGCATAGATTCATTTTCTCGTTTTTGCCTTCTTCAGGCTATCATAGATTACATCTTAGGCTTCTCTCAACAGTTTTCTCTTAGGTAGTAATTGGTTAGTTACCATGTTTAGGCTTTACCCATAAAAACTTGTTCTAAATGTATGTTTTTTTAAATCTGTGTTTTATTTTACTGGCAATTACTGAATAGTTACTATATGCAGAGCACAATTATAGGGGCTTTACCTATGGGAAACTCAGAGATCCTGGAGAAAAACGTTCAAGTAACTATAATAGCAGATGAACTGGTAAGTGCCGTGATAGAGAAACAGAGGTACTCTGTAAGTATGGGGAAGAAGAACTTGATTCCAGCAGAGGTAGAGGTGGGGTGAGGAATGTATCTTAGAGGAGGTGAGATTTGGTCTGGGTGTTTTTGTTTGTTTGTTTTGAGGGAGATTGGCGCTGAGCTAACATCTGTTGCCAATCGTCGTCTTTTTGCTTGAGGAAGATTGTCCCTGAGCTAACAAGTATGCCACTCTTCCTCTATTTTGTATGTGGGATGCTGCCACAGTGTGGCTTGATGAGCGGTGTGTAGGTCTGTGCCCGGAATCCGAACCTGCAAACCCCAGGCTGCCAAAGCAGGGTGTGTGAACTTAACCACTACGCCACCCAGCTGGCCCCTTGATCTGGGCTTTGAAAGATGGATGGTACTTTTAAAAGTGGATGTTGGGCAAATGCACTTTTCAGGCAGGAGGAACATCTCACAGCTTCTTTATTCTGAATACATTTTTAAAAATTTTGTTCACATCCATTTTATATATGACATTAATATTCTGGCCAGGCCTAAGTTTTTCTTAGATAAAAGATAGGTTATAGACAGAGAAGTAGAGATGTGTAAGTGGTAGTTCTGAAGACTTGATGGCTGGTATAGGTCTTGCAAAGAGAAAAGCAATTTGGTTAGATTGAGTCCTGCAGAATCCCCTTCTTTACTTGTGCTCTTGATTATATACCATTATTCCAGAACCTTATTTCACTTGTGCTGTCTCTCTTCTTTTAGTCTTCTTTCTAATTATTTGCTTTACTAATCTCTTTTATGGAGCAATCTCCAGTTTCTTTTAAAAATCCTTTCCTGGGGCCAGCCCCATGACCCCAGTGCTCGGCTTCCATGGCCCAAGGTTTCACTGGTTCGGATCCTGGGCGCAGACATGGCACTGCTGGTCAGGCCACGCTGAGGTGGCGTCCCACGTGCCACAACTAGAAGGACTCACAACTAAAATATACAACTATGACCTGGGGGGATTTGGGGAGAAAAAGCAGAAAAAAAAAAAAAAGAAGATTGGCAATAGTTGTTAGCTCAGGTGCCAATCTTTAAAAACATCCTTTCCTGTTTTCCCTTTAAGCTCTGTCCTTCCTTACCTTTCTTTTATGGCTAACAATTTTAATTTTGCCCTATACTGTGTTTTTCCTTTTATTTACCATCCAGTTTTCTTTAATCCCTTGTAATACAGCTGTTTTCCTGTAGCACTTTACTGGAATTGATATTTCGAAAGGTACCAAAGACCTAAGGGCTAGATTCATCCACTGATTGTTTTTCCTTTCTCTCTGACACACTTTTGTTTTCCTTTCTCTCTGTGTCTCTCTGTTCCTCTCATATCCATTAATCCATCCGTCCCAGTTTTGGCCAAGGTATATCGCAGTCCCCGAGGATAAAAAGAGAATATACCCTCAAGTAGTTTTACTGGGCCCACAAGTAAGTACCTAATTGCTACATAGTTCGTAGCTGCTATGATGTATACACATGGGTCTTAAGGGAAGTTCTTGAGCTCTGTCTCTTGTTTTTAGCGCTGAGATTCCATGATGCTGATTGCCCTGCCTCTTATTTTGTTTTCTTTTCCTGTCACCCTATCAGTGGCAAAAAGAAAGGCATAACCCTATATTCCTCTGTTTTCTCTTCTTTCAATGTTTCTTTTCCTCAGAAGTCACATCCACTCACAGGACTTTTGCTATCACCACATCATCATTGTTTACAATCTATCAAGCATCTACTTAGTATAAATCATTGTGCTAGGTCCTGGGGAGACAGATTGGTATAAGATATTGTGCCTGCCATTCAAAGAGTTTATGAACTTTAATGAAATAGGCAGAAACATAAAATAATACATAAAACAAAGTCCAGTTTAGTGGTTTAGAACATGGTCTCTGGGGCAGGACTGCCTGGATTCAAATCACAGCTTTACCGCTTGCTAGCTGTGTTACCTTGGGCAAACTACTTAAGCTTCTTGTACTTCAGTTTCCACATCTGGAAAATGAGAATAATAGTAGTATCTATCCCATAGAGTTATAAAGATCAAGCAAGTTAACATGTAAAGTGCTTGGAATGGTTCTGGCACACAGTGAGCACTGTATAAGGTTTAGCTATGTATAATGCGTGAAAATTATCCTCTGGCACTGACTAATCTGATAATTTTGCACCTATGCCTTCTGGACATTCCTAATTTTAGAAGTGTTTTGTCATAGCAAACTCAGCAGTCTAAAAGTTAAACTCTTAATCCTTTCCCTTCTCCTCTCACCCTATTCTTCATGTTTTCTCTTTCTTCATTGGTGCTGCCACTCCTCATCCTCCCACCCAGGTTTAAAACCTTGCAGTCATCTTTGAGTTCTCCCAGTTTTCCTTACCCTCTTCCACACATATACCTTTTGGAAATGTTGCCTTTCTATTGTGTTTTCTTTTTAATTTCTAGCACTGTCAACTTTATACCCATACTGTTGAAATAGTTTTCCAAGTGGTAGCTTGCCTGAAGTTCTCATATGTAACAAGAAGAAAGCATTGACTTTGGGTTTTTAAACACTGCCCACTACTTTCTCTCTTTTTGAACTCACAACATTTCTGGTCTTGATTTCTTTATCTTTAAATAGAACAGTGGTCTCATAAAATTGCTGTGAGTGTTAAACAAAATAACAGAGACTTACATGTTTAACAAATTCTAGTTCTCCTTCAGACTCCCACCACCTGTCCCTTGCCAACTAATCTTTTGCAGTGCTTCTGTATTATTCCTGAAAAGCATTTGCATATGGCTTTCCCTTGCTTGAACTCCTTATTCTAGTATTCTTGGCCTTCCGTAAAATGACCCTCATCTACCTCTGCCATGTGATATCTCCTTATTTTTGATAGGAACCAACTTCCCTAGCCAGAGTAATTACTGTCTTCTAAACATGGTTTATCCATCCATTCTGGTTTTAATCTCTCTTCCCAGGCCATTTCCCCTGTAGCGAGTACCATCCTCCACTATCTTAAGCTTTACTGTCTCTGTGAAGATTTCTTGTCCACTTTGATGATTTCTACAATTTTTGAACTGTGTAGCATTTCCTGTCTCGTAGTCATATTGTACTTAGAGTTTCTTAAATTTGTAATGATCTCTTTTTTTATGTAAGTGGACTATCTCTGCAGCTAGACTGAGTATGATAGAGACCATGTCTCACCGTTTTTTTAATGGCGCAATGTACATAATTGGTGTTGAATAAAAGTTTTATGCTTTTATTTGTTTTTCCAAAACATTTATGGAATACTTATAAATGCCAGTGCTAGGCTCTGAGAATATAAAGACAGATGAAGTGATTTTTGTTCCTTAGGGTAGTGATTTCTTGGGGGAGATGGATATTTCACAGATATTTCAATATAATGTGGTAAATGGTATGCTAAATGTTTTCAAGGAATGCCATAAGTATACTGAGGGAAGTGGAACTTTTACTGCCTGTGGAGTTCAGAGAAACCTTCTGGAGTTGAACCCTTGAGCTCAGTCTTAAAGGATGAGGAGGATTAGCCAAGTGAAGAAAGAAGGGAAGAATGTAGCAGGCAGGGGAAGAAAATGAGTAAATGTCTGGGGGCAGTCTGTTTGAGGAACTCTAAAAATTTTGGTATTAGGAATAGTTGAGAGTTTGGTTGATGTAAACATTGTGATCAGATCAGACTGGCAGTCAGGTTATGTCATGTAAATTAAAGAGATTATGCTTAGTCCCTATCTCATTCTTTGGGAGTCTGAGGTTCTCTTTCAACAAACCTGGTCGTTAATCTTTTGGGAGCATTTTATGTTTGAATGGCCAGTGTTGTACAGGTTCCTGCTGGAATAGGGAGACACAAGAGAAAGATATTTCTGTAATGCCTACACTACTTCCCTTGAGATACAGAAAGATTTAAATTTCATTTCCTTACCTTTGAAAGTAGCCTCATCTTAGGCAAAAATTAGTTCTTTGGAACATTATTAAATTGTTATGGAGGAGATGAGAGTTTTAGTGAACGCATGTAATTCTGAAAATAACTTTGGGTTGATAGGACTTATTTTATAAAATCCTCACCTGTTGAGCTTAGACATGGAATGGGAGTGGAGGTAAGGGAAGGGGTTCTGTAGCGTTAGGGGGAAAATCAGAACATTAACTGAAGTCCCTTTGGATTTAGCTTTTTCAAGTCTGTTGTAAAGATAAAAAACGTTGCAGGCTCTTTTTGAGACTCTTTTTGATGATTAACATTTTGTTCTCACATTTCTTGAGGGCATTTTTCCTTCTGTAGTGTCTGTCTTAACAAACATGATTCTACAATCTATTATATTTAAAGAATTGCTATATTGATACATTAATAGCCTCAGTCTGTTTCCTACAACTCTGCAGGTTCACTGACCACATTAAGTTGAATCCTTTTTCCTTCCCTCCTCTTCCCAAAGGCCCAGTACGTCAGTGCTGTGTTAGTTGGGATGCAGTATATTAAAATGTGTTTCCCTTATACTGCCTCTTAGAAAGGTCACGAATTATTAGTTTTTTATCAGGTGACAACCATAACCAAATTTTCTTTGAGTACTGTGCAGTGATGAGATATCAGTAGTAAGATAATCAGAGTAAAATGCAATTGGAAGATGGTCTTCAAAGAAGAAATGAGTTACAGGTATGCTTATTTGAATTTTCTTTTTTTTTTTTTGCTGGCAGAAAAAGATAAAAAGCATAGTATTAAGAGAACCACCAGAGGCTCAATTTGAATGTAAAAAGTATCTTAGGGCATCTGCAAAATTTTGTGCATGTACACACACGCCCAGTTTGTGTAACAGAATTTTCAAGTGAAATTTTGGTATTTTAATATCTAATTCTATAAAGTACATATTTCTCAAATTCTGTTGCACTTAAATAACCAAAATAATAATAGTTTGTCTGAAGTAATTATTGGTTTTGCTTTGTTTTGTTTTTTAATGAAAAAAAAGAACATTTTAAGAAGCAAAACGAATGTTAAGGCATATTGGTCATAAATTCTGGTTTATAAAAGGAAAAGAAAAGTTAACACATTAATCACTTTCTAATTAAAAAAATTATTAATTTGGTGTCTGTAAACTCATATACAGGAGTCTTTTTGGTTTCCTAAGAAAGCACCATGGTGTAGTGAGTTGAATGAGCAAGGCCTTTGAATTAAGACTGGCCTAATTTGTATTTAGGTTGTCCTGAGTTCAGATCCCAGCTCTCCTATGTATAGCAATGTGTCCTTGAACTTCTCTAGTTTTAAGTTTTCCACTCTATTTTTCTATCTGTAAAATGACAGAAATAGAATTATTGGGAGAATTACATGAGGAGATGTATATATAAAACCCAGCATACTTCCAGTTGGATAAAGAGCCTAATTTATACGTTGTTTTCGTTTTCTGCATTTCTGAATGTATCAGTATTTACCTATAAACTTGCTAATGTAGTCTTTGAATTGGGTGGGAGCAGTTATGCCTTAAATGGCTATAGGGTGGTTGAGGGGTCTTTACTGTGAAGTGGGCTACTTTATTCCTCTCAAGGACCATCTTACATTTTACTCGTGCTTTATACTTTTTAAAATGCTTTTATATAATGTCTTCTTATCCTCTTGTATACAATAACCTTGTATAACTGGATTGGCATTTTGTAGAAAAGGAGGATGTGACTCAAATTACCTAATTAGTGGCAGAATTGGGATTGACCTTAATCTGCTCCGTCTTCGTCCACTGCACACTTGGGCACTGCTCTTAAAAATGAAAAGTTTCTCTTTTGATATCTGCATTTGCCATTGATGCTGTCAAGTGGTATAATGTGTTTTAGATAGTTCACAATTGGTGGTTGCAAATTCATGTATTAAAAAGCATCTTTCTGGGGCTGGCCCAGTGGCATAGTGGTTAAGTTCTCCCACTCCGCTTCGGTAGCCTGGGGTTCAGGGGTCCAGATACCAGGCGCAGACCTACATACTGCTTGTGAAGCCATTCTGTAGTGGCATCCCAGATGCAAAATAGAGGAAGATTGGCACAGATGTTACTTCAGTGGCAATCTTCCTCACCAACAAAAAGCCTCTCTCTTAAAAGTTACATTAATTTTTTAAAATTTTAAGAGCTAATGTAGTCTGGTTCATGCCACTTTTAACATCCAGGAAAGTAATACATATTTGTTTTAAATAAAATAAAACAAAACCTAGAAAATTGTTGAGTGATCATATGACAGTGAAAGAGAATGCTAATCATTGCTGGGACAATAGGCATAAATCTGGACTGTTTCGGGCACACAGGAACTTATGGTCCTTCTACCATCCAGGGTTGAGTAGCCTTTTAGTTATTTTTTATATGTATATTAACATATTCACATACGTGTATACACATATGTATGTATATACTTTAAAAACTGGGATTGGGCTATATCATATGGTTTTGTAATCTTTTTTTTTCACTTAACATTTTATCAGACATGTTCATAATTTTATAGCTACCACATCGTTGGAAACATCAGCCTGCAGTTATGTTGTATGGGTATACCCTAATTTTCTATACTGATTTCCTAACAATGAAACTTTATGTGTCCAGTACTTTGTCATTCTTTTCAAAATGCTGTAATGAACATCCCTATACACCTATATCCTTGTGTATGCTTACTTGAGTGACAGGATATGCACATTTAAAAATATTTTGTTAAGTGTGGTAGGTAGAATAACATACCCTCCACTTCCCAAAAGATGTCTATCCTGATCCCCACAACCTATGACTATATTATGTTACGTGGCAAAGGGGAATTAAGGTTGCTGATCAAGTGACTTTAAAATAAAAGAGATTATCGCAGATTATTTGGTGGGCCCAGTGTAATCACAGGGTCCTTTAAGTGTGGAATAGGGAGGCAGAAGAATCAGAACCAGAGGTAGAATCCTGCTGGAATGGAAGGGAGTTACCAGCCAAGGAATGCAGGCAGCCTCGAGAACCAGAGAAAGGCAAAAGCAAGGTTCTTCCCTAGAGCCTCCAGAAAGCAACACAGCCATGGTGACACCTTGATTTTAGCCCACTGGGACCCATTGAGGCTTTTGACTTTAAGATTTGTAAGATGATAAATTTGTGTTGTTTTACACCACTAAATTTGTGGTAATTTGTTACAACAACAATAAGGAACTCATACGTAGTAGACATTGCCAAAAAGCACCAGAAAGCTTGTACTGTTTATTCTGGCCCTAGCAATGTTTAAAAGTACCTGTTTCCTTACGTCCTCACCAGTACTGAATTCTTTATTTAGGACTCCTCATAGCTTGTAATATGCTAATGTGTATTATGAACCTTCAAGAGGGAGATACAGCTTGGTCTTTCCCAAAGTTATGTCACATTTCATAGGACTGGTGTTTTCTTGGAAGACTCATTTAAAATGTGGCTTTTTTTCTGTTCTTTTCTCTCTTAACCTTTCTCTTTAATACATTTACTTGCACATATGCGTTTATCATATCTTAGACTTTGTCACTCTCTGAATTCTTCTACCTCTGAAATCTTTTTTTCTTTTCTGCTTTTTTCTTCCCCAAATCTCCCTAGTACATAGTTGTATATTTTTTTAGTTGTGGGTCACTCTAGTTGTGGCATGTGGGATGCTGCCTCAACATGGCCTGACAAGTGGTGCCATGTCTGCGCCCGGGATCTGAACCAGCGAAACCCTGGGCCGCCACAGCGGAGCGCACAAACTTAACCACTCGGCCACAAGGCCATCCCCTCCCTCTGAAATCTTAAATTCATCTGTTCCATTTTGACCACAACCTCATCCCCATTAATCCAACTGCTTCTGTTCAAGACTTCCAGTGTATCGATGCCTTTCCTTTTTTGCTATTAGTCATTTCCTACTTTTTTCTTTTCTTCCTCCTCCTGTTTTTACTCTCCCCTCCTGCCCATCTTTAGACATCACTTTAACCTACCAGTATCCTCAGTCCCCTTGTCCCATTGTCCTTCCAGAGCTTACTTGTCTGGGAAAGTCCAACTCTGAATTATTCTGACAGTATGTTTCTTTGGGTATTATGGATAGCCTTGCTGGAACAAAATCTTACAGACTGGCCAATGGCTGTTAAAATGCATAGTCTTCCACCTCAGTATCTGTTAGTTCTTTTTCCCACCTGTTTTGCCCACTTCTTTACAGTAGTTACTTTAAACTTTTACTATTTTCTTGAAGTTTTACTACTCTTAGCAGATGGCCTTCATAGCAAACATAAAAATAAAAGCCTTTTGGTGGGACTGATCTGCCTCCTGTTCCTTCCTCCACTAGTCCTTGCCTCTATCCCTCTTCTCAGAAAGGGAAATGTTTTCATCCTCCTTGTTGAGGTTGTTTTCTTTGTGTTTGCTCACAGACTTTTTTTTTTTTAAAGATTTTACTTTTTTCCTTTTTCTCCCCAAAGCCCTCCGGTACATAGTTGTATATTCTTCGTTGTGGGTCCTTCTGGTTGTGGCATGTGGGACACTGCCTCAGCGTGGTTTGATGAGCAGTGCCATGTCTGCGCCCAGGATTCGAACCAACGAAACGCTGGGCCGCCTGCAGCAGAGCTCGTGAACTTAACCACTCGGCCACGGGGACAGCCCCGGCTCACAGACTTTTTATGTTCAACCTTTTTTTCTTTATTGGAGCTTGTCATAAGCATTTAAACAAGCTCCCCATAACTGTCCTTCCCTAGCGGTGGTCTATCATTTATCTTCCTCATTTGTCGTCTATAAAACATGGTCTGTAATGACTCTACTTCCTCAACCCATTGTTCTCTGGTTTTGGCCCCGCTAGTCTGCTGAAACTGTACTTGCCCAGGTCACCAAAGACCTCTCTATTTTTAGATCCATAGGTTCTTTTCATTAATTGAGCACAGGGACTCTTTTGCTCATAGTTGTATCCCTAAGGCCTCCACAGTGTCTGGCACATAGTGGAATCTTAGCCTATATTTGCTAAATATTCATTCAAAGAGTGTATGAATATACTTCAGTTTACTAAAGTCTGTTATGACTCTTTGCTCTGGCCTTATGTCTTCATGTGTTTCCTTGTTACTTTTTTTTTTTAACTCTGTTCGAATTTGATACTTTTTCTACTTGTCTTTATCTCATGGGATTTACCTTATCGATATGTTACTTTCCTTTTAAAAGGAAAAGTTTAGCGCGATGCTCCAGATGAGATCTTTGGCCAAGGATAGCACTTATAAAAGTATAATAGTTTAAGCACAAGACTGTTACTTTCTGACAGCCATAGGCTTGAATACTGGGTGTGCGACCTTGGCTAAGTTACCTAACCTTTTTGATTCCATTTTCCTCAGTGGTAAAATAGAGATAATATGTTTCTTAGGGTTTGACAAGGAATAAATGAGATAGAGTACAAGTTCTTAGCATCCTGCCTTGTACCTAGTTTAAAAAAAAAAAGGTGGAATTATAGTTTTTAATGTTAGTAGTATATTATTTGTTCTATAAAAACTTCACATTTCTTATGGAGCAGTTGTCATATATTTAATAGATTTCTTTAGCTTTTTTCTTTATTTGAACTTGTATATACCAAGTTTTGGGACTGTGATAGGATCCCTGGGTCAGGGACAATCCTATGAATACACATGCGTTTGACTTATGGCCATTTTATTTTTAATCTTCTTAGAGAATTAAGAATAGAACTTATTGTAGCAATTTATTTAGATGATTGATTTTAAGGAAATTGGGATACCAAGGATGCCATGATGGATGTTATAAATTGTCTCAAGGGAAACAATTCCTTAGAAGACTGTTCTGTCTGTAGCATAATTTCCAACAGAGGGTAAATTTGTTTTCCGAGTGGCATCGTGACCTACATGCTAATGTGAAGGGTGTGTGTGTGGAGGAATGACAAGACGTAGTCTGGAGAGGTGGTCAGGTGAAAGATTATCAAATTCACTGCAGTTTGAATTTGATCCTGAAAGCCATGGCAAGTCATAGAAATATTTTAAACAGGAAATGATAGAATTAGAGGGAGAAAGACCACACTAGTGAGTTGGGAACGGTGATTAAGTGGGAGGTTCCAGGTGAGAAATGATGAAGGGTCAGACTGAGTAACTAACTTCTGTATTTCATCTTCATATAAGAACCCTGTTGAAGTAGTGTCTTTTTTGATAAGACTTGAGTTACTTTTCTTTGGTTTTAGACCCAAATGTGGACATAATTTCTTTCTTTATGTTACTCATTTCCGATCCCCAGATTCCCAAGTGAAATAAGATGAAAATAAGAGAGCAATTTAGAATCTGGGAATTATGGCCATGTACTATAAAGGGAGTTTGAAAATGATATATTGCGATACCAAGCTAATAAAAGAACATTCAAGTTTCCTATTTCCTATTTGTTACCTCCACTGTTTCTTCATACCTGAAAATGAGTCTTTCCTCTCCGCTATTTTTGGCATTTGGTGTGAAGCTACAATGATGGCAGCACTCAAAAATGTGTCACCATGAGTAATTCTCTCCCATTTTAAATGCTAATAGGGAATTGCTTTCTTTTGTATGAGGATTTACCTGTTTTTGTGTTTCATTTGGGAGATATATGCAGTATATCTTTATTTTGTGGCCAGACAGATATATCCTTTAATATAAATCTTTGAAAGTTTGAAAGGGAATCTTGAGTCAGTATACTTTATCTTAAATTGTTTTGGTATGTTATTTTATGGTTTTATAAAAATTACTGTTAGAAATCATTTTGATCCGTTTGTTGATTAAGGGACTTTTAATGATTATGCTCTAGACCCTCTGCCATATGGCTCCTGGATTAGTTTCCAATTACCTGTAATCTGGCAATGCTAACATGCCTTTTGTGTTTTTTTCAGTTCTAACGTGAGGCTTACGTAGAGTAGCAGTGAGGTATGATAGTTTTGTAGAGAGAGGCTGCTGGTTTGTGCTTTTGACATGATTAATAATAATAAACCAACAATTTTATTTTGTGCCAGACACTATTCCAAACATTATTAACTCTAAATTCTCATAGCAACTCCATGAGGTGTATACTATTGGCTTCATTTTCTAGAAGAGCAAACAGAGAGGCAGAGTAGTTAAGCCCAGCGTTATACGCAAAGTAGCAGAGTCATGATTTGAACCCAGGAGGTCAGGGTCCAGAATCCATGCTTTTAACCATACCGCATACAGACTCTGCCTCTATTAAAGTTAGTGTTTTGTTTTAATTTTATTTTTGTTTTGTTTATATATTTATTATTATATAATATATTTATATAAAACATATAAATATATATATGTATAATCTGAACAGACTTTTTTCAGCAATCTCAACCTTCCTAATGCATTTATTTTTTGTAGAATAATAAGGGAGAGGACAGAGCAATTTTGCCAGAAGGCTTATTAAAGGGAGCAGAAGGGGGTGATTGTTTTTCTTTTACATTTGAAATAAATTCATTTAGACTGCTTTGGACTATCTTACTGATTAGTTGGCCCACTGTTCCTCTCTCATTATAGCTGTTCTTTCTACAGTTTCTGTCTTCAGTATTGCTACTTAAATATAGTGTATTTCCCTGACCCTTGGGAATATTGAGAACCAGCTACTAGGGGGAAAAACAGCTCTGACCCACCTGGGCTAACAGGACAAATGGAAAATGACTTGCTAGTTTTTGTAACCTTAAGTGTGGAAGATGGGATTGCTTTTTCCTTTTTGACTTGGTAGAGTTATTACATAGAGATGTTCAGCTGCTAGCTTCTGACACTAAGGAATATAATTTTGCATGTATAAAATTCAAACCTTAGGTAATAAGTTGCTTCAAAAGGAAAATTCAGTGTGACTTTTAAAAAGTAACAGATTACTAAAGCATTTATATGTGGCCTGACGTTTTTGAACTTACCATTTTCCTTCTTAAACATATAGTCACCTGAAATTGAGAGAGTAAGTCTGTGGTTAACTCAAGAAAAGGGACAACCTTCCTCTACTTACCTCACAGTCTTAACTTTCTTCTTTTCATGTGACTTCACATTGTCCTTAAAATTTGCCTCCATCCAGAAAGTCTTTTTTTGAATTATCTTAGAATTTTGTCAGGTCACTGACCAGATGTTTCTCTTTATTCTCAGTGGCCACATTACTTTGTGTTTATTCACCATTTTGTTACTGTGTTAGCATTTGAGGGAAGGGCTTTCTCTTAGTTATCTTGGTACAAGTTTAGAACAGTATTCAGTAAATGTTCACTAGTAACGCATGAGATCATACTTATTGCAAACATTTTGAATTACGTGGCAGTCAGAATGATTGACCTATTTCAGTCCTCAAGAAATGGTAAAGTCTGAATAACTAGTGGTATTCTCCATTATGATGTAAACAAAACTAAGCACACTTGACTTCGGTGATGAAAAGAAGGGAAAACTGTGTCATTGTCTTTTTAAGAAATGCTAATAGTTTATATAGGTTTAAGAATGAGAAAATAGGGGCCGGCCTGGTGGTGCAGGGATTAAGTTCGCAAGTTCTGCTTCGGTGGCCCGTGGTGCACCTGTTTGGATCCCTGGTGTGGACATGGCACCGCTTGGCAAGCCATACTGTGGCAGGCATCCCACATTTAAAGTAGAGGAAGATGGGCATGGATGTTAGCTCAGGGCCAGTTTTCCTCAGCAAAAATAGGAGGATTGGTGGCAGATGTTAGCCCAGGGCTAATCTTCCAAAAAAAAAAGAATGGGAAAGTAAGGGGAGTATATCACTTAGGTTCTTAGTTGTGAGAAACAGAAACAACTCTGTTTCTTTATTTAAGCATGAAAGGGTTAGAGACCTAGGCGCTATGGCTGTATTAGTTTACTGCTACCTCTGCAACAAATTACCATAAACTGATAGCTTACAACAACATGAATTTATTATCTTACCATTCTGGAGATCTGAAGTTTGAAATGGGTCCCACTAGGCTAAAATCTAGGTGTCGTTCCTTCTGGAGGTTCTAGGGTAGGGTCTGTTTTCTTGCCTTTTGTAGCTTTTGAGGCTGCTTGCATTCCTTGGCTTATGGCCCCCTTTCATCTTCAAAACCAGTAATCACATCACTCTACCCTCTCCTTTTTCGTCACATCGCCTCTGACTCTCCTGCCTCTTCCATCTTTTACTTGTAAGGATCCTTGTGATTACATTGGTCACACTCTTAATCCAGAATAATCACCTCTTCTCAAAATCCTTAATCACATCTGACATAAGTCCCTTTTACAATATAAGGTAACATAGTCACAGGTTCTGGGGCCTCTTTGGGAGGCTGTTATTCTGACTCCCACAGCAGCTATATGTCTTGGAACACACAACCTTAAAATTCAGCCTATGAAGACATGCTGTGCAGGACCTTGATCCTAGCCATAACTTGTATCCCTGACCCATCCCTGACACTACTCATGCTCGGCCACTGACACTGAAAATCGGATGTTGTTGCTGCCATTGTCCAAGGTGGATTCACCACAGACCCCTCTTTCTCTCACTAGCTGCCATTTACATGTGGGGTTGGTGTGTTCATTAACGTAGTCCGATTCATGTGTCTGCACCCTAGCTGCAAGGGAAGCTAGTAAATCTGTAGTGAAAAGTAGGTTCTGACTTATAAGTTGGGGGATTTATTTAAAATAGGAAGGGAAATTCAGATGCTAGGCTTCAAAGAAGAATGCCAACCAGAGAGACCATAAAAGTACAGTTGAGAGTTATTGGTGTGAGGATTTTGTTCATTTGATAAACTCTGTGCCAGAGGTACACAGATGAATGAGATACATGCCTTGTTCTGGTGTCAGCCAGAGCAGGAGTGGAAAGCCATTTCATGTACCAGTACCCTAACATAAATCAGTGCTGTTTTTCTCAGACCCTAACTGATAGGAAGCCAACTCTTTTACATGAAGTTGTTTCATTTAGTATATCTCTCACCTGCTTATCAAAAATTGCCGTCAGCTGTATCTTTACCTTTCAAAGAGTGATATGAGAATAGTTGGTGGAGGAGGGTAGGCCAATTTTGATGCTTTCCTTTTTCACTCCTGTAGGTTATCAGTAACAGTGGTGTTGAAATATACTTGTGCTGTCCAAAATGGTAACCACTAGCCACATGTGGCTATTTAAATTTTATTTCATTTAAATTAAGTAAAATTAAAAATCCAGTTTCTCAGTCATACTAACCACATGTCAAGTGCTCATGTGGCTAGTGACTGCTGCATTGGACAGCTCAGGTCTATACCAGTGGTGTTTCATGTTTAGTGTATGAGGGTCAATCAGGAAATGTTAACAGGCTTTTTTCTTTTAAACTCCTGACATGCTTTTCTTTTTCATATGGTGCTTTAGAGTTCCCAGCATCCATTCACATGTATTATATGTTTTCACTAATAAAGCAAACCCTGCAAAATAAGCCTGATTAACCCTCACTTTTCACATAGGAAATTGAAGCTGAGAGAGACCAAAGATCAAACCACAGAGTTAGAAGGAGATTGTATTATTTAATTCTATTCAATGCAACATAAAGTACCTAGGGTGATAAGTACTGTGTTAAATGTTAGGATACTGAGGGCTGGCCTGTGGCATTGTAGTTAAGTTTGTGCACTCCACTTTGGCAGCCTAGGGTTCACGGGTTCGGATCCCAGGCGCAGACCTATACACTGCTCATCAAGCCGTGCTGTGGCGGCATCCCACATACAAAATGGAGGAAGATTGGCATAGATGTTAGCTCACGGCCAACTGTCTCACCAAAAAACCCCAAATTTTAGGTTACTGAAAAGACTTGTGGCCTTGCCCAGGTCTAGGCCTTGTTCTCAGGTTTTTGTTGAATCTTTTTGCTTGGGCTGGCCAAGGGAAGGCAAATGGAACAACTTGGGGAAGGGCCTGGTGTAGTTTTCCTGAGAGTTTGTTGCCAGGATACTCTAGCTGTTGTGCCTCTAGCTCCTAGATCCTACAGCTTGGACTGGGGCCTCACCCTCTTAGGAATGGATTTAACGTTTCCCAGGGAGTCTTTCCAAGGCTGATGCTCAGTCAGTTTCAGGCTGTAATCCCACCAGGTTATATATTGACTTGCTTA